>NW_004955574.1:1441680-1480060 GCF_000276665.1 Chinchilla lanigera
GGCCTCCCATACCCAGCACCATGCTTACTCAGTTCAGCTGGGGGTTATAAAGTGACCACCAGGGCCGGGTGTGGTGGTGCATGCCTGTAATCCCAGCACTCAGGAGGCTGAGGCAGGAGGATCATTGCAAGTTCGAAACCAGCCTGGGCTACAAAGTGAGCTCAAGGCCAGCCTGAACTACACAGTGATACCCTGCCTCAAAAAGACAAAAAGAAAAAGAAAAAACCCAAAAAGCAACAACAAAACATTTATAAAATAACTATACAACATATTTGTTTTAGTAATTATAAATGTAAAATCAATACAGTACATTTCTAGTCAATAGATATACTGTAAATCAAATATGTGTAAATTAAATACTTACAAATAGCTAATACAACGTTATATTATTGTTCTTTTCTGTGTCCGTACTCTCTTTTAAAAAAATGTAAATTCTGAACCAGCTGTGCTGCACAACTGTAATCTCGGCATTCTGGGAGGGTGTGGTGGAAGAATCGAAAGTTTGGGCCCAGCCTGGGCAATTTAGAGACTTAAGCAAGACTCCCTCAAACCAAGAGCAGAAGAGGACCAGGGATATAGCTCAGCGCCAAGGCCCTGGGTTCAACCCCTAGTGTCATGCAAAAAAAAAAAAAAAAAGTTCAAAGTGAACAGAACCTTTCTTTTGTTCGCAGCTGTCCCCTCTGCCTGTAGAACAGAGCCTGGCTTATGGCACGTGCCTTCCTACTTAATTGCTGAGGGCATGAATATTTATTGAATGAGGAACTTGGAGGATCCATGCATGTCAAAAGAAAGTGTGCTAGAGGGGGCGGGGGGTAAGGAACCTCAGGAAACCTAACCCTGGAGGCCCAGAGGCTAGTGCTGCTGGGCCAGGTGGGTGAGGGACCCCTGGGTGGGGTGGGCCAGTGCGGAGTGCATGGGGCGGGGCTGGGATCTTCACTGAAACCTGCCTTGCCCGTCCTGGCCCTGTCTGGGAAAAGGGAAGGAGGCCATTTGCGGCAGATCCTCTGCGAATGGCTGTTCTCGTGCTCTGGTGTCGCGGTGCGCTCCGCTTTCCTCACCTGTGCGCTGCAGCTAAAGGACCTGCCCTGCAGCGCTGTCCTGGGAGGACTGAGGGAGTTCCCAGCCCAGGTCTTCCCTCCTGGCCCCCCGAGGTTTATAAAGGAGGCTCTGATTATTGGTGCAGAGTGGGGCTGGAGGCCCTGGTCATGGAGCGCCTATTTCCTTTCGGGTTGAGAGTCTGATGTGGCCTAGGACTTGCTGTGGACTCAGTCTCCAGCCCTGACTTGTCACTGGAGGTCCCTTGGGTCTGGCACCATGTTGCTCCTTGAGGCATAGCAACACAGTTTCCCCTCTTTGCTTCTCAGTCTGGGGCTTCTGTAAAACACTCTGTTCGGCTGGCTGCCAATTTAAGGGTTCACCCGTCACTCAGTGGCTCCTGAGAGTGCAGGTCATGCCAGTGGTTGTAATAAGTGGGCCTTTTCGGCTGGGTGATGTGGCACAGTGATAGTTTTTTTTTTTTTTGTATTTTTGAGACAGGGTCTCGCTATGCAGTTCAGGCTGGTCTTGAGCTCACTTTGTAGCCCAGGCTGGTCTTGAACTCTCAGTGATCCTCCTGCCTCAGCCTCCCGAGTGCTGGGATTACAGGTGTATGCTACCACTCCCGGCTTGTGACAGTTTTTTCTTGCCTGTGGACCAGTGTGGGTGTTCCCCATTGGGTGGCCTCGGCCAAGCTCAAGCTTGAGCTCATCAAGGGAAACTGGACTGCCTCCCTTTTATGGTCCTGCCCTCCCCTAAGTCCCTGCACAGAGGAGGGCCTGGAAGGATGCTTTAGGGAAAGAGGCTGGATCACTTCTGCCTGCATTCTGTTGGCCAGAAGGCAACCATGTGACCTCCCACTGCAAGGAATGCTGGGAGATGCAGTCCAGCAGTGCCCAAGAAGAAGAGAACATAGCGATGTGGCCTCGGGTGTGTGGGAAACTGTTAGTTCTGGGTGGAGATGGGAGCATCAGGGTCAGGTGTTTACCTTTTGGCTTTCAGTCTCCAGTAGGACATGTATTTGGCATGAGGGTGCCACTCGTGGGCACACACGGACACAGAAAACAGGCTCCCTGGGACGCTTGGTCTGACTGCTGTGGAGTCATTCGGCAGTGCGTCTTTTGTTTCTGTTTGTCCTTCTTTAAATGATGGTTGAGACCATAGTCATTCCGTCAGCCCTCAGATGCTGTGGCTTGCAGTCTGGACAACACTGAGGATAGAAGTGGAAACATGAGAATGGAAATATGGGGAAATTTGAACCATACGGGCAACTTCGGGACTCCTGAGAGTACAACCTCGGATCCCACAGGCCCCAGGTCTCCCTGGAGAAGCGCATCAGAGGCCCTAGAGTGGTCCTGGAGGAAAGCCAAGACCCGGAAGGCCAACTGCGGTGCCGGCGTGGGGTCTGCCGTGCTCCCCCATCACCCCTGGGCTGACATCATTTCTGGACCTCTCTCCCCTGGCTCACAGCGACCCCGTGTTCTTGGAACCCTCTGCATCCCAGCCCCTGGGCCTTTGCACGAACTGTCCCCTCAGCCCCTGCTGCCTTCTCACATGGGTTCTGCATGAGCCTTTCTCCTTCCCTCTGGCTCTGCCTCAGTGTCACCGAGGGCGACAGTAGGTGAGCACTCTGTTTAAAACTGAAGCCTCTTGTCTTCACCCCCATGGGCGGAGCCCTTCAATGCCCACGGTGTATTCTAGATTCGTTTCCTAATTTTTTTGTTGTTTATTTAGGTTTTTTTTTTTTTTCTTTTTTTTTTTTTTTGAGGCAGTGTAGTTGAGGCTTTTTTTCACTGTGTAGTTGAGGCTGACCTTGAACTCACGTAGCCTGGGCTGGCGTTGAACTGGTGTTGATCCTCCTGCCTCAGACTCGCAGTGCTGGGATTATAGGCGTACAAAACCGTGCTTAGCTATTGAGGTGGGTACTGGGAATCGAACTCAGGATCGCATCCTTGCCAGGCATGTGCTGTGCCACTGAACTAAATCCCCGGCTCTGTTTTTTGGTGTTTTTTTTTTTTTTAACCAGGAATCGAACTCAGGACATCGTGCTTGCCAGGCAGGCACTTACGCCACTGAGCTATATCCCCAGCTCCCATTTTTGTTTTTTTGAAACAGGGTCTAAGTGTAGTTCAGGTTGCCCTTGAACTCGAGGCAGTCCTGCCTCAGCCTGCCAAGTGATGGGATGCCCCAAGCATCTTCAGTCACAGCAGCCAAAGAGGAAACAACGCACAAGTCCAACTGGTAAGACGTGGCCTACTGGGTCTGGTGGAATATTATGCAGCCATAAAAAGGGATGAAATACTAATATGTGCTATACAACACGGTTGACCCTGAAACCCTTACACAGAATGAATGAAGTCAGACATAAAAAGATTGTGCACCACCATAACTAACTTTTTTGTTTTTTTAAAGGAGTCTAGCGGGATTTATTAGGCAGAAATTTAAAAGTACACACTCAAAGAAATGGGATTTTTTTGGTGGTTCCGATTTGTGGGGTTTGTGAATCTGTATGAAGTTGAGTCTTAGTTTATGGGGAAAGGATGTACCACTATCCACTGTTTGTTGGGTGAAGGAGCCAGTGTTGGGCCCCTCCCATGCCCACGTGGAAAGCAGTTTCTTCAAGTAGGATTGTGCACAGGGTGCTGTGTGGAGGGGCGGGTAGGGCAGGCCGGTGGGCAGGAGGGAAAGTGGAGCTGGAAGGGCCTTCCTGGAATTCCAGAGCCTGCAGCTTGCTTCCTTGGAAGCCAGAACATGTGTCTGTAGATGTTTTGTTTCCATTTTTCTTTCTTTTTCAGATTATTATTTCCATAAAAGAATCACTTGGGAACAGTGTGGTTTTTTTCTGTCCTCTCTGCTGTTACCACGGAGATCTCACCTTGCCATGGCCTGCATCTCCCAAGGGACCACAGAGTGGGGTGCAGGGAGGGGGTTCTCACTCATCCTTTCCCTGGTCTCCTGTGTGTGTGAGAGAGACAGAGGCAGAGAGACAGTTTACTGTTTGCCGAAGTGTAAAGGTCTGTGCTTCTGAAACCCGCACTTTATATACTTGGGAAATTCTGCAAGCGCAGCACCTTTTACAGTGGTTCCTACGGCTGCTTTTTGGGGCCAGGTGTGTAGGTCTCTGGGTGGCTGGAGGGGTTTTGAGCTGCACGCTTCTCCCACTGGGCCAGTGGTGGGTACGGAAGGGGCTCGCAGGAGTTGCTGGGCGCCAGTAGGGCTCACGCAGAGCGCCCCGGAAGTACGCTGGGAGCCGAGGCCGGTGCCATCTGCCCTAGACATGTTGGAAGGCGTGGCCCACGCAGCTCCCCTGGGTGTGTTGTGGGGGGAGCCCGGAGAGGCGCTGGGCAGGAATTTGCGGCCTGGAAGACGCCCGTGGAAGGAAGGATTAGCGTGGTGAGGGGGGCCACATTGAGTTGGTTGTTTTTCTTTTTTTCTTCCTTGCTTAAAAATTGAAACAGCTTTATTGAGATAATCAGACACTGCACACTTTACCCACCTAAAGTGTACCACCAGTGGTTTTCAGAGTTGTGCAGCTGTCACTACTATCTAATTCCAGAACATTTTCATCACTCCAGAATGAAACCCTTGACCCCCTGAGCAGCCCCCCAATCATTAATCTCCTTTGTGTTCTATGATTTTGCCCAATTTGGAAATATCTCGTATAAATATGATGACACAGGTGTAATCTTTTTATGTCTGACTTCATTCATTCTGTGTAAGGGTTTCAGGGTCAACCCTGTTGTATAGCACATATTAGTATTTCGTCCCTTTTTATGGCTGCATAATATTCCACCAGACCCAGCAGGCCACGTCTTATCAGTTGCACATGTGCGTTGTTTCCTCTTTGGTTGCTGTGACTGAAGATGCTTGGGGCCACGTCCTAGGCCAGGGTGGATGGTGTTGTTTCCAGCCCTCTCTTCCGTCCTTCCCTTTCCCTCCTCGGCCTTCCATCCCACTCCTCCTGTTCTTTGTGTGTCTTCCTCTCCTCTTTCTCCAGCCTACGGGCTGTGTGTCTGAAATCAGCTTGGGGCAGGCTGTGGGGCCTCTGCTATCGGTGCCATCTACCCCCGGGAGCAGAAGAGGCAACCCTGCCTTCCCATCCAGCCGGAGGGAAGATGTGAGCAAAGCTTAGGAAACTTTTTTGGGAGGGTTTGTTTTGTTTTACTTACTTATGCATTCATTCATTTATTTTTGGAGGTGTCTCACTGCAGCCCAGGCTGGCCTTGAACTCACAGTGATCCTCCTGCCTCAGCCTCCCAAGTGCTAGGATGATAGGTGTGAGCCATGATGCCCAGCTTTGGGAGGGTTTTAGAAGTGTATGCATTTATTTAATTTTGAGAATAGGGAACACATGCCCCCAATTGAAAACTCAAATAGTACAAAAGATTTCTTGTGAAATGTCTCCTCCCACCCCCGACTCCCCCCTGCTTGCTGTACCTAAATCGTCCTCTCAGGGGCAGCGCAGGATTTGGGGGTCTGTTCCAAAGAGATGTTTTGTAAGGCCACCTTGCCTGGCTAGTTGCCTAAGGATTGAAAGTAGCACACTGTGATTGGTCACTGGTGCTGGGCTTGGGGGCTACTTCTGCACAGTGTCCTGGATCTCTGTGATTGGCGGGTCACACCCAGCAGGTTGCCCACGCCCTAATCTTAGGGTGTTCTTCCTGAAAGAAGTCCTGTGGGCTGGCCACCTCGTTCTTGTCCTTGCAGCTGGTGTGTTCAGTTTGAGAGTCCATTGTTGCACAGATGTGCATTTGTGGGGCATCTAACTTGAAGAAAAAGTTGAAGAAAAACATGATGCCTAAATATTAAACAAAAATCACAAGCTCTTGAAACAAATGAGGAAAGGGAAGGGAAAAAGAAACTGAAATTGTAATACAAAGTTCCAAAAACTGCTGAGCATGCGGAAGTGACCTGCACCCCCCTCCCGGGCGCCCCTGGTGCGCTTGGCCCATAGGCTCAGCCCCCTTCTCGCTGGGCAGTGGTTTGAATCCTGGGCCTGGGAACTTGGGACTAACACCACTGCTGCTGCTTCTATGACAGTCTCGCCTTGCCACTGTCCTGTGGGCACCGGGCCGTGATTGCTCCACCCCACTCCCTGGGTCCCCCATCGGAAGTGGAAATGGGGCACAGAGAAGCAGCAGAGCCTGCCCCAAGCAGCAGAGCCATGGCACAGCGTGAGGCTAGAACCCAGGCTGGCAGTGTCTGCAGCGGACACCTCGGTTACACCCGAAGGAGCTTTGGGCCTGTTTATCTAACTGGGGCCACTATGGCGAGCCCGGGGATGATGTGGTGGCATTAAATACAGATGTCTCTTTCTCATGACCCTTTACTGCCACAAAGTTGTGGTTAGGGATGTGTACAGATCCACAGTGTCCTCACGTGGGAATGCGCCCTCTCTAAGCTTGTGTAGTGGAGAACCCGCACAGCTGTCCACGGTTACCCAAGAGTTAGCAAGTATTTCCCAACCCTCTAGAGACAGGCAGTAAACAAGGTAAGTTAGTAAAGTAGTTCCTGTGTCAGGTGCTGTACGTGTCCAGGATAGCATAGGGTAAGGGAGATGAAGGTGTGGAGGGTGGCAGCTGCACTTTACTTGAGAAAGGATCTCTATATATATTCCAGGCTGGGCTGGAACTTGTGGAGATTCTTCTGCCTCAGCCTCCTGAGTTCTGGGATTGTAGGCAGGCACCACCACCCCTGACTCTGCACTTTTAAACAGGCAATCAGAGATAGCCCTGATGAAGAGGTGACATTTGAGCAGAGACCGCAGATGCAGAGAGACTGGCTGGCATCCGGGGAACAACGCAGCAGGCCGAGGGAGCACAGGCCCTGGGGCAGGTCAGAGCCTGGCCTGACAGTAGCAGCGAGGAGGCCAGAGTGGCTGGGGATGAGCATGCAGGAGGAGGGCACAGGGGCCAGGGCTGGACCATGTGGGGCTGTGGGGTTGTCTTGTTTCGGGGGGGGCAGGAGCCACGGGTAAGGCTGGGTGCTCTCCAGCCTCCTGGGCTGTGCGTGTCCAGGCCGCCCGCCACTCCATTTCCTGGTTCTCCTCTCCATCTGATCTGCCGCCCAGCGCTGCCCCTGCCTGGCCTTCTGTGCCAGTGCCCCATTGTCTGGCCCCCAACCGCGGCCACCCTGGCCGTGACCCACTGGTGACCTTCCACCTCCTCTCTGGATCCCTTGGGCTTCTGCCCCTCCCTGGGCGCCTGTGTGAGTCCCCGCCTATTGGCCTTGGGTTGGTCGCCTCCCCTGCTTGGCACCAGCCCTGCTCTCGCATCTGGTCAATATTTACACAGTGGGGTCAAAACAGACAGAAACTGGGCGGGTGGCAGCGCCGAGATAAATCATGGTCATGGCCTTGGCGTAGTGAGGGGGCTTTGAGGGTACGCGGCGTCTGGGGGGCTGGAAGTGCTGGCTGGGAGCCTGTGATTGTGGATTCTGTTGACCTGAGCCTTGAGATGTGGTGACAGTGGAGCGGGGGAAGCGTCCAGGCAGAGGACACAGCATGAGCAAAGGTCCCGAGGCAGTGTGTGCCTGGTGCCCTGGAGAAATGTCCAGGGGTCCAGTGTGGCTGGGGGAGCTGGGACAGGGAAGAGACATGGATGCGCCATGCAGGACCCGCGGCTGTGGGGAGGGCGTGGGAGCTGTGGAGGGTTCTGAGCAGAGGGGAGTCCCAGGTGGGATGAGGTGCAGAGCTGAGCTGAATCAGGCAGACAAGGCCAAATCTGGAGGGCTCCGTGTGCAGGGGCTGGTGGACACGAGCTGGGTCTGCTCCACCAGGCCGAGCTTGGAGGCCTCCTGCACGCTGGGAGGACTGCTGGTCCTTGTTAGGTTTGTCTGGATCAGTTGAGTTGCTTATTTCTTTATTGGGGTGGCACTGGAAATGGAACCCAGAGCCTAAAGCGTGGGGTTTTTTTTTTTTTTTGTCTTTTTGAGACAGGGTCTCACTATACAGTTCAGGCTGGCCTTGAGCTCGCTTTGTAGCCCAGGCTGGTCTCGAACTCACAATCATCCTCCTGCCTCAGTCTCCCGGTGCTGGGATTACAGGTGTGCGCCACCGCACCCAGCTTCCTGTGTGTTAAACTGCAGCCTGAGGGGGTTTTTGTTTGTTTGTTTTCTTTCCAGTACTGAAGACTGAACTCAGAGCCTTTACTCTGAGCTATATCCCAGTCCTCTTTTTTTTTAAAATTTTCAGACAGAGCCTTGCTGAGTGACTAAGTTGCCCAGGTTAAATTTGAATTTGTCATCCTCCTGCCTCAGCCTCACGTACTGCTGGGATCATAGGTGTGTGCCCCTGTGCCCAGCCAAAATAAACTTCGTGTTGTTGTTGTTGAGACAGGGTCTGGCTATGTAGTACAGGCTGGCCTTGAACTCCTGGCTCAGCCTCATGAGTGCTGGGATTACAGGCCTGTGCCACCACACCTGGGCTATTTTTGATTTCTGAAACAAAAAATTGACCCTTTTAAACAAAGGACTCAGTGGCATTTGGTGTGTGGTCAGTGCTGTGAGTCGCAGGCTCCCCCAGATTCCTGTCTGTCTGTCTGTCTGTCTGGAGCAGCTTCCCAAAGACACCCAGGACCCTGCAAACACCTATCTGTCCTCCCCCACCCCCGCAGCCCTGCAGTCACTCCTCGCTCCCTGTCTGTGGGTTCACTTCTTCTGGGCGTGTCGTGCAGGTGGAACCCTGTGCTCCGCACTGGATGTTACCAGTGTTGCCTGTGAGCTCTGGGTCCCTTTGTGAGCACTGTTTCGTACCCTCTGTCTCTGGGGATTGATGCAGCTCAGAGATGGCCCTGCAGCGTGGAAGCCAATCTGAGGATACCCTCAGCACAGCAATGCGATCATGACTTGAGTCTGACCTGTTCCCGGAACTCAGGCAGGCGCTGTGTCCTCAGGTCTTACAGTAATGGCATTAGGAGGGTGGAGCCTAATCCTATAGTGGCTTGAGTGATTAGACTAGATCGGGTCCTAAGCCTGAGCCCCTGTGATAGATCCTCGGTCGCTTTATGAAGACAGCAAGGCAGCACACAGACACAGGCATACTCTCCCGGTGCCACAGCATGCAGCCCAGGGACTGCCAGGCTGCCAGCACTTCTGGCTTTCAACAGAAACCCGTCTTCTCGGGCTGGGGACATAGCTCAGTGGCATAAGCTCCTGCCTGGCAAGCATGAGGTCCTGAGTTGGATCCCCAGTACCACACACACAAAAAAAAGAAACCTGTCTTCTCTGGGACATACTCTGCCTCCTGTGTTTCATTACAGTAACAGAACACTGACTAATATGTGCCATCAGGCAAAAGAAGGCCACTTTTCCTGCCTGGGGAATCCTTCCCAGAGAAACCTTTTTCTCCTACCCACCAGTCACCTTCTGTCCATATATTGGTTAGCTGTCTGAATTTGTTTTACCTCTTGAGATTTGGGAAGAAATAGCAGCTAAGGTTTTACCAGTGGAAGAGAACAGAGAACCTGGAATGAGAGTCAAGCATGTGTGTATATCTGGAATGAGGCCAAGGGGGGAACAAAAGACTTGTTTGTTTGTTTGTTTGTTTGGTACCGGGAATCGAACTCATGACCACAGGCTTGCCAGGCAAGCACTTATGCTGCTGAGCTATATCCCCGGCCAAAAGACTTGTAATAACAAGTGATGAGGACAAAGAATATAAACATTACTTGGTAGTTGGGAGGCTAAGACAGGAGAATCACAAGTCGAAGAAGGCCAGCCTTGGCAACTTAGCAAGGACCTATCTCAGAATAAAGATGCAAAAGGAATGGGGATATCGCTCAGTGATAGTGTGCTTGGCTAGCATGTGTGAGGCCCTGTTCAGTTCTCAGTGTCACGTGCACGTACAGAATCACCCAGGTGGAAGAAGAAATCACATCCTTACCTCACTCTATACACTGGAGTCCACCCAAAGATCCTGAGAGAATTCAAAACCAAGGATAAACAAGAAACTGCTTTGACTCTGGAGTGGGGACAGAATCTGACGTGGCAGGTGCTGCTGTGGGGTTGCCTGGCACATAGATTTCTCAGAAGCTCTGAGCAGCCCCCACCTCGCTCGGGGCTCTCTTAGTGAGATCATCAGGAGCTTGGGTCCATCAGAAGCCATGGCAGGGGTGACCGGAAGTGATCGGGGTGGGGAGGAGAGGTGGGTGAGGCTGTGCGTACCCATGTTCTGATGCTGCCCCTGGCCTGTCTTTTTGAGACAGGGTCTTGCTATGCAGTTCAGGCTGGCCTTGAGCTCGCTTTGTAGCCCAGGCTGGTCTTGAACTCACAATGATCCTCCTGCCTCAGCCTCCTGAGTGCTGGGATTACAGGTGTGTACCACCATGTCCAGCTCCCTGGCCTGTTCTTGTAAACCTGCCGCTCTGCCTGTGATAGAGCCCACCCCCTTCTCCTACCTCCAGCCTGGACTCTTGCAGTCGCCTCCTCCCCATGCTCCCTACACCATGTCTCAGCTCCACATCCTGTGAAGACCCAGTTAGATCCACGGCTCTGTCCATGCGTGGCCTGCCTGGCCTTCCCTGCTTGCCTCTCCTCCAGCACCAGTGTGTTTGTGCCCCACGACCTTTGCATATGCTGCCCTGACCTTGCCCCAGAGCTTCTACTGATACTTGCCCTCCTCGTGTGGCATTGTGACTGCTTTGGCAATGCCAGCCCTCCCACCCTGTCCCCTTTCTCCCTCAACAGCTACACCGGGTGGGGTTGGGGTTATTAAGGAGCAGGCATAGGCAGTTACAAAGCCCTGGCTGCCTGCTAGTGACCTGTCTTGTGCGCTGTGTGGTGTGCAGGTCCCTGGGTGGCAGTTAAAAAGGCTCCTGCACACCTGGACCTGGACTCTGCCCCAGAGGATGGAGGAAGGGCGGGGCCTGCGATGCTCTCTGCCCTCAGAACAGCAAGGGCTTCGGTGCCTGCTGGGTCCAAGCCCAGCCCTGCCTGGTACTGGGCAGCTTTTAGCTTCTGTGAGGCAGCCTCTTGTAACTACGTGCTTGACCACGGCCAGCTGAAATGATACCCAGAGTTTCAGAGAATGTTTCTGTTGTTTTGTTTGAGACAGGGCCTCATTATATAGGCTGGCCTTGAAGTTGCACTGTTGCCCAGGCTGGCCTCAAACTCATGGCAGTCCTCCTGCCTCAGCCTTCTAAGTGCTGGGATTATGGCATCTTCATTGAGGTATAATCACATACCATAAAACCTACGCACCAAAAGCGTACATATGGTTCAGTGGGGTTTTAGTATGTTCACAGGGCTGTGTGGCCTCACAACAGCCCGTCCGAGGACATTTCCATGGCCCCAGAAGAACCTGTGCTGGGTACAGCCATTCCAGCCCCCAGCCCCACAGCCCTGAGTCTGCTTTCTGTCTGTTGAGACGCGTGCTGTAAACAGAATTGCACAACACGTGGCCCCAGGCGTCTGGCTTCTTTCACTCAGCACCCTGCCTCGGTGGCCTGTCCCGTCATGGCATGCGCCCTGTGTCCGTCCTGCTCATGACGGCGGTGTGAGGGTGAGCCACGTGGTTGTGCCGCCTCCTGCCTGGCCATGTACAGAGTGGTCCGGGTCACCTCCCCTTGGAGCTGTGGATATCCCGGTACACGGGTGGTTTCTCGGTAAGGGTGTGGGGGCCGACTTCCCGGGTCAGGTGGCCCTTCTGCCATTCACTTTTTGGTGTGTGTGGTGCTGGGAATTGAACACAGGCCTTTGCACTGAGCTATCTCCCCAGCCTTGCCCTGGCTCCCTCCACTTTTGAGACACGGTCTTGCAGAGTTGCCCAGGCCGGTCTGAACTTTTGATTCTCCTAACTCAGCCTCCCAAAATACTGGGATTATAGGCCTGCCACTCACACTTTTTTACAGCAACAAAGTATCCCTTTTCACATGGATTATAGTGTATGTAACCCTTTACTCCTGCTGGCTGGTACATTTTTTCCAGGGTGTTGCTATTACAACCCCCACCCTGCTGTCAGAGCCCCTTAAATGTGTCCCTTTGGGGCTTGCCGTAGAGACCTTTCCCATAAAGGAAGGGGCTGGATGAAGCCTGAAGGGCTGTGATCTGGGCAGCCGTGGCCATCGGCAGTGGAGCCTCCTGACTGGAGGGTCCTGCATTCAAGTTACTACAGTTCATTTGTAACCCCAGACCAGGGCTGCTGGCGCTTTGCCAGCCATTGCAGACACGTGAAGGGTGGCAGCAAGTCTGAGTCACTGGATTCCCGTGCTCCCAGCCAAGGATGTGCTGCCATGCGCTGCTTTCTCATGTCTTATATTGAAAATAAGCACCCGACGTGGGGGCAAACGCCTGTCATCCCAGCACTCAGGAGGCTGAGGCAGGAGGATTGCCCTGAGTTTGAGGCCAGCCTGCCCTACGTAGTAAGTGCTCTCTCCAAAAAGAATAGCTTGGGAGTGGGGAGCAGAAAGATAGAAGTGAAAACCTGTGTAAACTGGGCTTTCAGAGCTGACCCTTAGTCACTTTATGAGCATCCCAGGTTTACAGACACTTTTGTGTCCTTAAACACGTGCAGTGACTGTAGAACTCTAAAGGTCACAAGCAGTAACAATGGGGGGTTGATGATTTTTTTTTTTGAGACAGGGTCTTGCTATGTAGTTCAGTTTGAGCTTACTATGTAGCCCAGGCTAGCTTTGAACTCGTGGTGATCCTCCTGCCTCAGCTTCCCAAGTGCTGGTATCACAGGCCTATTCCACCATGCCCAGCAGGTGCGATTTTGATCTCCCTCTCTCCCCCGAAGGGGTGGGGTGAATGAGGAGTCACACTCTGTTTTCTGGCATCTCACCAGTGGCCCCACAGCCAGGGCCCAGCCAGCGCTGACTGGCTCTCTGTATGGAGTTGGAAAAGGTGCTTCCTCCAACAGGGTGCAGTCCGTCTGATGGTAAAACTGAGTGCCGGAGCCCTCTTCTCAAGGACTGGAAGGTGCGAGCAGAGCCTGGCTCCCCCCGGCCCCCTCTGTCCAGGCTCCTTTGTGCAGCGAACATGTACATAGTACACATGTATGGTGTGTTTTTATCTTGTTTTTGTTTTTGTTTTTGTTTTTTTTTGTACCAGGAATCAAACTCAGGACTTCGCCCTTGCCAGGCAGTTGCAGTGACACTGAGCTACATCCTTGGCCCCGTTTTTATTTTATTTTAAAGTATACTCGCCCTGTTGGTTTCCTATGGCTGCTGTCATAAATACCACAAACCTTGAGACAAAATGGAAAGTTATACTCTTACCGTTCGGGAAGCCAGGGGTCTGAAATCAAGGAGTCAGCAGGGCCTCCGGGGCAGCCACGCTTGCTCCAAAGGTTCTGGGAAGACCCCTTCTCCGCCTGGCCTCGTTTCTGGTGGTTCTGGGTATCTGTGGTGTGGGCTGTGTCATTCTAGCCACTGTCTCTGCCTTTACACATTTTTGTTGTTGTCCTTGTTGTTTTTCTGTTACTGTTGTCTTTTGTGGTGCTAGAGATTGAACCAGGGCCTTGGCCAGGCGTGGGGGCACGTGCCTGTAATGTCAGTGCTCAGAAGGCTTAGGCAGGAGGATCACTATGAGTTCAAAGCCAGAGTGGAGTACATAACAAGTTCAAGGCCACCCTGGTCTACATGGCAAGACTGTTTCTGGTAAGTGTTAGTTTGTTACTGCAGCATCCTGCAGCCAAAGCTGACTGCTGCACCCCCTGCCCATGGTGCCCCCACCCAAAAAACCAAGAAAACCAAAAAAACCAAAAAAAAAAAAAAGAAAAGAAAAGAAGGAAAGAACCAGGGCCTTTGCACTGAGCTACACCCCTAGCCCTTTCTACTTTTTGTTTTGAGACAGAGCCTTGCCAAGTCATCCGACAGGACTCAGATTTTTTGATCCTCCTGCCTCAGCCTCCTAGAGTAAACACAGGCTCACCCAGTTGTGCGCAGCAACCTGTGAACTCAGGCAGGGCACAGGTCACAAGCGACAGTGAGGCCGGGTCTGGCCGGGCCATTGGCCCTGCAGTGGAATGCAGAGACCTGTGCGGAGGGTGAGGTCAGCTTAGTCCCGGCCCAGGGAGGCCGTACAAGTTAGTGCCGCCGCATGACGAGCAGCCTGCGTCAGGCTGCAGAGTCCTGGGCGGCTTAAAGAAGCCAGAGTCCGTGCCGTCGGTGGCAGGGCTGTGGCACAGTGGGCTTCTGCACGCCGAGGTCTGGGCATGGGCCAGGCGGACCTCCAGGTGGGATGACACTGGCCGGGGGAGGGGCCGGGTGCATCATCACGCATGCCGCGGAGCCTCTGTGTCCCCCGAGCCGCGCCGCCTTGGTGACAGCAGGAGCTGAATCGGAGCACCTGTGCACCTGGTTGTGGTGACCCCCAGCCCTCCTTGCCTGGGAGGTAGCGAGGTGGCCTGGAGGGTCACACAGCCCCCTGCGTGCTGACAGCTTCCTACCAAGTCTTGGTCACATGCACGGTGGCCACTGGGGCCAGCACGGCTGGGTGTTCTGGTCCTGCCTGGTGCTTGGGCACAGCTGGGCACAGCTGGCCGAGAGCGGCACAGTGGGCGTGGGCTCAGTTCGGGAAGGACCAGGACTGGGGGTGGGCAGCCGTGTCTGTGGTACGGCCCGAGGGAGGAGCAGGGCTTGTGGCTGTGCTTGGCCCAGCCACCGTGATGTTTGTGTCCCGCGGCTGCCTCCGCTTTGCTGAGCCCCTCTGCTGCTATTGGCTCACAAAGTGTAGTGCCAGGCCCTGGGCAGCCCAGGAGGGTCCTTGCACTGGGTCACACAGATGGCTGAAAATGTGAGTTCTTTTGTGTCAGGTCGTGTATGGCTACAAAAAATGGCAAACCAAATAGTGCCTTAAGCTATGAGGATTAAAAAGTTTGAAGAAAAAAAAAAGTTTAGGGGCAGGCAGCCCTTGAGGAGTTTTGTTTTTGTCTTTCTCAGACAGGGTCTCACTATGCAGTTCAGGCTGGTCTTGTGCTCACTGTGTAGCCCAGGCTGGTCTTGAACTCACAACAATCTGAGGAGTTTTTAAGAGCCCAGTGTTTTTCTCTCAGGTGGGGTTATCAGCCTCAGGGTCTTTGCCTCATCATCACAAAACAGCTGCCAAGACTCCAGTTGTCTCAACTGTATTCAAAACTGGAGAAACAAGGAGCAAAAAGCTTTCTTCCTAGAAAAGCTGTATCTTTGTATTTTGGAAGGAAAACTTGGCCTACGTCTCCCAGACTGAAGTTTCACTGAGTAGAAGCCAAGTCTCTATACTTTAGTTTTTACTATATGTGGTACTCTGGCTACTCTAGCTGCTTGGAAGGCTGGGAATATGAATTTCTGATAAAGAAGCTAGGAGTGCCTCTAATTTTTTATTTTAGGACTATTTCAACCACAACTCACAGTATAAAATATGTTTGTTGTGATCCCATGTACACATATAGCCTCACATGATTGGAACTAGTTCCACAAACTAACACTTACCATGTGTGCTTTAATAGTTTCTGTGGTATTCTATCCTGACTGACTCAGGGCCGGGGATGTAGCTCAGTGGCACAAGAGCCTGCCTGGCAAGTATAAGGTCCTGAGTTCGATTCACAGTATCCTAACTGACTCAAGACTACTTAATTGCTCAGAGAAATTCCTGATAAAAGCCTGGCATGGTGGCACACACCTGTGAGCCCAGTACTTAGAAGGCTGAGGCAGGAGGATTGCTGTGAGTTCAAAGCCAGCCTGCGCTACATAGCGAGACCCTGTCTCAAAAAAAGCGAAAAACAAAAAGCAATTCCTGGGCCGGGGATATAGCTCAGTGGCACAAGCACCTGCCTGGCAAACACAAGGTCCTGAGTTCGATTCCTGGTACCAAAAACAAAAACAAACACAAAAAGCAGTTCCTGGCCACATCCTACTAATTTGATTTTACAGCCTTCAAGTCACAGCCCATGGTTTGGAAAAGCTGGGCTCAGTCTTGTTGACATGGTGGGGTCACCGCCCTGCTGGTGACCAGTGACGAGGGAGGGTCAGTGGTTGGGGGAGCAACCATGGCTCTGCTGTGGCTTCCTAGCAGTGATGACAGAGTTCCCGACATTCACTTTCATCGCTGGCCAGGACCGCGAGAGTTGTTGACGTTCCCACCGGGACATTAGACTGAGGTTCCTGGCCTGCAGGGCCTTCTGACTCTGGTCCCTGCTGCGGCCTTGTTCCTCCCGCAACTCCCAGTGAGGGTGCAGAGCTCAGCGTGTTTCCATTTCCAGTGGAGGAGGACTTCACAGGGCTTCTGGAAGGGCCCTTGTCACTGTTGTGTCGAAACTGGTTTCCAGGCCTTGCCTGACTGGCTTTTTATAGTGTGGTGGGAAGCTGGGGGGTTGGTGCTTGGAGTCCCAGGGGCCGAGTTCAGATTCTGACCATGGTGTGACCCGGGGTGGAGCCGCTCTGTTTTGAGGAGTGTGAGCAGCACGGCTCCTACCTCGGGCAGGAGTCCTGGTGCCAGGGCAGCACAAGGAAGCAGCGGGGCACCATGGGCAGGGGGTGCAGCAGTCAGCTTTGGCTGCGGGATGCTGCAGTAACAAGCAGGATCCTGCCTCCAAAACACAGACGGAAGAGTGAGCCCCAGGTCTCCGAGGCTTACGGTGACAAAGGCCATCACTGTGCTCAGTTTCCTGCCGCCAAGGGCTGGGCACTGTGGACACATGGTCCAGAGTCCACGCTTCCTTCTGTACAGGCCATCGACGGTGTGGGGCTCTTGTTCCCACAGCCTTGTCACTTTTTCAAAAGCTTTTGAGTGTGTTGAGGGTGGGGTGGGGGTGGAGAGGAGTGTGCCCTGGGCCGCCCTGGATTGAGAACCACTGACGCTCCTCCCCATGGCCAAGGCCTGGCTCTGTGTTTGCTCTTCCGGGCAGCCTCAGTGCTTTCCCCACACTGGCTCCCTAGTAGGTTCTTAACAGATGCCCTTTGCACCCGCCGCTTCTCGAACAAGTGAGTGGGTTTGTTAAACTTCCTGTCCAAATTCATTCATTCAGCAAACTCTTGTGAGCGCTGCTGTGCAGGCTCCCGGGACCTTGCAGGGCACCCGCAGGGGGTTTGGAAGGGGACCAGGAACAACCAGCTGACCCCCAGGCAAGGCACATTTGATTTTTTTACCAACTCTTTCTCATTTCCTGTGTTTTATTTTATTGTTTTTTGTACTGGGAATTGAACTCAGGACCTTGCGCTTGCCACTGAGCTATATCTCCGGCCCTAAGACACATTTGATTTTTTTTGTTTGTTTGTTTTTCGTTTTTCTTCCAGTACCAGGAATCAAACTCACGACCTTGTGCTTGCCAGGCAGGCGCTTTGCCGCTGAGCTAAATCCCCAGCCCGACACATTAGATTTTAAAGTGTGTTTTTACTTACAAAATTTCTAGCTGGGAGTGGTGGCGTAGGCCTGTGATCCCAGCAGTTTGGGAGGCTGAGGCAGGAGGATCACAATTTCAAGTCCAGCCTGGGCAACTTAGCTAGTTAGTGAGAGACCCTGGCTCAAAATAAAACAAGGAAGGGCTGGGGATATGGCTCAGTATGAAGATCCTGGGTTTCCATCCCCAGTAGCAGAGAAGAAAAAAATCACCATGGGGCATTTCAGGTGTTCACAGAGTAGAGAGAAGAATATAATCCAGGTCGCGACACACATGCGCCTACACCTGACAGATACGCCTGTCTCTGAGTTCACAGGCGGCGGGGGCGGGGGGCGGGGTGGCTCCTGGGCCATGTCAGTGTCTCCCCTCCAGGGCGCTACCAGCCAGAGGTCCCCTGCACACTTGCAGTGTGGCCAGTGCCCCTGAGAACTAAGGGCTTAATTTCACTTGATTTTATATTTATATACATTTAAGTTAAAACTGGTGCCCACCCCCAGCTGCCAGCGTCTGCAGATACCACTACAGCTCATTTGCGCTCCAGAAGCTGCCCCTTCCCGGGGTCACGATGGGCAGCAAGGTGGCATCTGCCAGCCGGGTCATCCAGGCTGTCAAGCCACACACCATTAATAAGGTTCCCTGTCAGAAGAGATAGTCCTAAACCCAGTGAATCTCATTTTGGGGCATAGACTCAGCTGGGCAGCAGATCCAGCGCCCAAGGAAACCGTTCTGCAGCTTGAGGAGGATCTCACCACCATCTAAGAGTCTTGCTTCGGGCCAGGTGTGGTGGCCTATGCCTATGATCCGAGCACCCCCAGAGGCTGAGGCAGGAAGGTCATTACAAGTTCAAAACCAGCAGAGAATTGTATTTTGACACTTTTTGGCTTTTGTGTTTGATACATCATTTAAATAAATAGCAAGTTTCAAGTGAAATGAATTTCCATTGCTTTTGGAACCATAAGCAAAACAAAAACTTGGATGTCCCTAATTGCCTCTTTACCCAGCACAATGTGACCCGCTTACCCTTGTTTATCTGTTCGTTCTTGCTGCTGGGATTTGGGCCAGGCCTTCACCCTGAGCTCCATCCCCAGCCCTTTGCATTTTTCACTTTGCGGCAGGGTCCCGCTAAGCTGACCCATGTTGAGTGTGCATTTCAGGGCTGTGCAGCGCCTTGGTCTTTGCAAACTGTGGCTCTGTCCATTGAGCAAGAGCCACGCCCCCAGGCCTGGCCACCACCCTGCTGTGCGTGTGGTGGCCGCACCCTAGAGACCAGGCTTTGTGTGACTGGTGTCTCTCACTTGGCTTGGTGTCCAGAAGTCCCCCCGTGTCGCGCTGTAAGGATTCCCTTTTTTTGTTTGTTTTTGTTTTTTGGTCTTTCTGAGACAGGGTCTCACTATGCAGTTCAGGCTGGCCTTGAGCTCACTTTGTAGCCCAGGCTGGTCTCGAACTCGCAAGGATCCTCCTGCCTCAGCCTCCCCAGTGCTGGGATTACAGGCGTGTGCCACCACTCCCGCTCAGGAATATCCCCTTTATTTCAACACATTTTTCAAGTCGGTTCATCTCCCCTGCACACACAGGACCCTGTGACGCAGGCTGCTTCGAACCTGGTTGTGCAGACGTCTCCCGAGCCTGTTTCTCCTGGGAGTGCACTCACAGTAGAGTGGCTGGATCATGTGCTCATTCTATTTTTAATGTTTGGAGGCCCCGCCAAATGTTTCCCAGGGCAGCCGCCGCCTTCTGGATCCCCACCAGGAGCAGGCGGTGCCGCTTCCAACTTCCCATCCACCCCTGACAGCAGCCGTCCTGGGCGGGAGGTGGCGCCTCGCTGTGGCTTGGACTGCATTTCCCTGGCGGTCACTCCTGCTGAGCACCTCTGCTTGATTTATTGGCCATTTGTAGATTTTCTTTGGAGAAATGTCTGTTCATGTCTTTTGCCCTGACTTCTTTCATGTTAATGAAGTTGAACTTAGAAGGGTAGAGCCATGCGTTTCCACCGGCCGCGGTACAGGAAACCCCAGGCCTGTGTACCTCCGCACCCACAGTGAACTGCAGACCCTGTCATTTCACTCCTGGACTTTTCAGGATGTGTCTGGTGGGGGAGGAGGGCTTTTTACTGAGCTACATCCCCAGGCTTACCTCTCCCTTTTTTTTTTTTTGAGACAGGGTCTCACTGTGTAGTTCAGGCTGGCCTGTACCCCAGGCTGAACTCAAACTGGTGGCGATTCTCCTGCCATAACTCCCTGAGTGTGGCACCATGCCCAACCCACCCATCCCTTTTTTGAGTCAAGGTCTTGTGCAGGCTGCCCTCAAATTTAAGATCCTCTTGTTTCAGCCTCCCAGAGTGCTGGGATTACAGGAACATGATGTCACACTCAGCTCTGACGCATTTTTTAAAGGAAAGAATTCTTAAAGAAAAACAAAACAAACCGAAAATTCATGATGCTATCATGGTGCATGCTTGTTATCCCACGATTTCGGAGGCTGAGACAGGAGGATTGCTGCAAGTTTGAGTCAAGTGTGGGCTACATAGTGGGTTCAAGGCCAGCCTGAGCTACATAGTGACAGTCTGTCTCAAAAAAAAAAAAAATTATGGTTGAAATGTAAACACTTGAACTCTCACTTCAGCCTCCTGAGTAGCTCAGACTACGGGCTGTACCTGACTTGTAAGGGGTTTTAGTTATTTTGGTTTGTTTTTCTTGTTGTTGTTTTGTTTAAAATAGGTCTTGCTGTGTAGTCTGGGCTGGCCTTGAACTTGTGGCAATCCTCCTGCACCAGCTTCCTGAGTGCTGGGATTACAGGCATGCACCACAATACACGCCCGGCTTGGTTTGCTTTTCTTTCTTTTTTTTTTCTGGTTTGTTTTTTTAAGGCAAGGTCTTGCTATATAGTTCAGGTTGGCCTCAAGCTTGCAATCTTCCTGCCTTGGCCTGACGTTCCCCCAGAGGAGGAGGGAAAGCTACTCGGAACTCCTGCTGTCCTCTTCCTTGCGTCTGTCTCTTTCTCAGCACTGAAACATGCCAGGCACTTGTGAGGTGACGCTGCAGCGCCGTCACCCTGCCTGGTGATGCTGTCTTAGCATTCCTGCTGTACCTGCTCCGAAGGATGTGACGGACAGAGGGGCTCTATGGGTCAGGGCGCTGGGTGGGGCACAGCCCCAGCTGGCCACCCCTCCCTACTGCAGGATGTGGGGCACATTAGCAGCCCCCCACCCAGTGCCTCAGTTCCCTCATCTGTGGAGTAATATGGTAGAAGGCTCTGCCTGATAAAGACTTCCAGATGGAGAAGCAGCCGTCGTGGTGCATCGTCACCACCCTTAGAGTCCATGTGCCGATTCACCCGCTCCAAAAAATGGCCCTTCTTGGTCATTTGCAAAAGGATGGAGAGTAGTGAAAAAAAATCTAAGTCACCTGAGGTTCTGCCCTCTCATTCTGCGCGTGACCACTGCACGACCTATTGCCCTGTCTGCATGTCACTGGGGGGGTGTGTGTGTGTGAGTGGTGATTTCACTGTTCACGGTGCTCCCTCGCACGGAGGCTGCGATGCCTCGGGGACATATCTGTGACAGTGAGCTATGAGCTCCAGGCGAGCAGAGGAACACTACGAGGTGTGACGAAACACTACCGTGAATGGTCTTGGTTTTCAGTGGGTTGCAGTAGAAGACACAGCACCATTAATCTCCCTGTGAAGACCCGCCCCCCGGCTGGGAACACATTCATCCCACCGTTCTTGCCGCTTTCTGCAGCCGGTCTGGGGTCCTCTTTCCTGCGTGTCTTTCGTTGTACTGTCGTGGCTACCTCAGCGTCCTGAATCCATTCGGGATGTTGCCCTTCCATGTCATCGTGACTTTGGAGAAAAGCCGAAATCGCGTGGTGGCAGGTTGGGTGCATCACGCGGATGAGGACGTGCTGTGGTAATTTTACGCACCTGCCTTTCTGTTGGGCGGCAGCAACCTTTACCTCACTTGTGTCCACACTTTGTAAAGAAAGGAGGGGCCGGGGATATGGTTCAGCAGTACAGCGCCTGCCTGGCAAGTGAGAGGTCCTGAGTTCGATTCCCGGCACAAAAAAAAGGAAAGAAAGGAAATCTGTAAAGACACAAACGAGGACTTCAGAACAGCTTCAGGACAGAGGCAAGGACGGAATAAGTGCGTTCCAGGCGAGGGTGATCTTCGGCAGTGTGTCTTTTACTGTAATACACTTTCTAAAAATGTGAACCGTTACTGGTGACCTGTTGTGGCCAGTGGATGAGGCTGTTGTGGTGAGAGGCTCCCAGGAACCTGGGCTTCGAGTACCCTCACCCCCCCAGGGCTGCCCGAGTCACGAGGCCGGGCTTGTGTGGCCAGACCGCAGCGCCGGGCTTGTCCGGTGTCATGTGATTGCAGTCTGTGGAGCGTGTCGCTCCGTGCACTTCGTGTGCGCGATGACGGAGTGCTAGTTCGTGGGCTTCGAACTCAAACCTGTCCCCTCCTTGTGTTCTTCCCTGCCCACCCCCGTCCGCCGTCTGTCCCCTCGCTGCACAGTCTGCCTCCCTCCCACGGCTGCGGCCCCGACCCTGCGCCTCATTCTGTCCGTCTGTCTGTCACTGAGCACGTCTTTCCTGCTCACGCAGCCTCTCATTCTCTCCCGCAGCTGGCCCCCGAGAGGACACTCTCCAAGTCCCCAGCTGGGGGCCCCGCGTAGACCTGGAGCGGACACCCCCACCTCCCCTTCATGATTCGTTTGTAGCACAGGTAACGGGGTGGGGAGGGTCCCGTCTATTCCTGAGGCAGCCGCCCCTCCACACACTTCCTGGGCCCACCGCGGTGCTCCAGGGAGAAGGCCTGGCTTCCCCTGCAGACGGCTCCCTGGGTCCTTGGGGCCTCCCTGCAGCCCTCCTGCAGACCCCGAGCAGACTGTACCTTTTCAGGCTGCTCTCAGGCAGGTTGGAGAACGAGGGTCTCATGGGCCACAAATCTGGTGACACAGAAAGAAGCAGGCAGAGCTGAGGCTGCTGAGGAGCAGGATGGTCACGCGCACGGCGTGGCCCTGGGCCCGTGTGTCCTATCTGCGCCTCCTGGCTGGAGGGGGAGTGGGAGCCGGGCCGGGCGTGTAACACATCCGCTGTGCACGCTTCTGAGGAGGGTCGATAGATTTTGCCAGCTTTCCCAGGGCTCAGGGGAGAAGCCTCACTTCTGGGGCCCCTGTCTGAGATTCTGCCTTGTGCACAGTACGCCTGAGGCCTGGAGCTGGGGTCACTGCCAGGCACAAGCAGAGCACTTTCTGGGTGAAGGGACCCCACAGAGCTTGTGTGCCTGTGTGGGAGGTGATCCACCCGGTCCGCACACCCTTAGTGACATCCAGGACCTTACACACGCATGCGCGGGAGGGTGGGAGTCCAGAGGCGCCCTGTGCGCCCCTCCTGGATGTGCGCCTGCCTTGCCAGCCACACCTTGTCTGTCCTGGGGGTGAGGGTGGTTTAAAATGGAAATTTGGAAGGATGGAGGGAGTGGGGGTCACAAAGGACAGGCAGGTACCTGGGGCCGTCGGCAGGCGGATGGAGGGTGCTTGGGAGGCTGGGTAGGGGTGGGCGCTAGTGGATAGACCCAGGCAGCACCAGGCACCCGGTGTGAAACAGGATGAACACCACCCCACCCCACCCCCCGCGACCCCGGGATCAAACGTGCTAACATTTGTGACGCGCTCAGACTGTGCCCAGCAAGCGCTCAGCAAACGTTAGCCCTCCTCATCCTCATCATTCTCCGGGCAGCCTCTGACTCCGCACCCACCCTCACGGCCCTCGCTTCTGCCTTGGTTTCCGGTAACCCCTCTTCCTGAGAGTCACGCTGCCTAGGGCTCAGGGGGACCCGGGACTCAGACTCTCGGCCCTTCCTGCCGGCCCCTTGCTCCCTCCGTCGCCCTGTCACCCTCAGGACAGGCCCCTCCACACCTGAGGAGCGGGACAGCGGGTGGTGAGGACTGTGGGCTCCAGGCCAGGCCCTGCCACCTGCTCGCTGGGAGACGGAGAGTGACCATTTTGGTGCCTCCTGCTCCTCATCTGCAAGGCCAGGTGGCCGGTCCCCTCGTTGCCTTGGTAGGGACCCGTGAAGCCCTGTGTGTCCAGGGCGCTTAGCGCCAGGCCTGTGTGCAACCAGGGCTCTCCTGGTTTGGCTGGACACCGTCCACCTCGGGGGGCTGGGGAGAGTGAGGACAGGAGGGAAGGGACCGTGAGCCTCCGCCTCACCTGTCCCTGGGGACTCACGGGAGAGGAAGCTGCAGCACCCCAGGGCTCCCTGAAGGGAGGGGCTGGGCGCTCCGCCACTATCTAACCTTGTCTCCCTCGCCCTCTTCCTGACCCCACCCATCCAGTGGCGATGGATGATGAGGATGGGAGATGCTTACTAGACGTGATTTGGTGAGTAACGGGCTCCCCGCCCTCTGTCTCCGATGCCCTCCCTCCTCCCTGCCCAGCCCTCGGCCTCAGTGTCCCTCTTTTCTCTTTCAGTGACCCTCAGGCCCTCAACGACTTCTTGCACGGGTCGGAGAAGGTGAGTGCGGCACGTGCTGAGCAGGGCTGGGCTCTGTGCTGAGCGGGGCGCGCAGTGGGTCCCTGCCCTCACACCAAATGTATGCCCTTAGTCAGTGAGGAAGCTGGGAACTAATAACATGGTGGCGGTGAAAAAGCACCGTTCAGAGTGTGATAAAAAAATAAAAGGTCAACCGGGTGTGGTGGCGCATACCTGTAATCCCAGCACTCAGAAGGCTGAGGCAGGATCGCTGCTAGTCTGAGGCCAACCTGAGCTACATAGTGAGTTCAAGGCCAGCCTGCCATATGTAGCAATACCCTATCTCAAAAAACAAAGCAAAAAACTTCACCTGTATAGAAAAAGAGGTTTGGGAGGGGGAGGATCAGTGCAGGGTGCTTACCTAGCATTTACAAGGTCCTAGGTCCAATCCGCAGCACAGGAAAACAAGTAGAAGAGAAAATGAGTGGGGTGAGGGGCTCCTTTAGTGTGTCCAGAGAGGGTGACTAAGGAGGTGACCCTGCAGGTGGCCACAGTGCTCCAGGTAAGGGAAGAGCAGGGGCACGGGTGGGGGAGGGGCCGGACTGCAGGGGAGGTGGGTGGAAGGTGAGACAGGAGTAGGTGAGGCAGAAGCCGCCTGGTAAAGCGGGCCTGGGAGAGTTGGTTTTTACTCTGGCAGCAGCTGTGCGGGTGTTAAGCACGGCGGGCAGACGTGCTGTGCCTGCAGGAGCCCGGGACGCAGGGGCCTCACTGTAGCGCTGCGTCAGTGTCCTTGGGACGCGGCAGCTGCCACCCCAGAGTGGTGATCAGAGGGTATCCCCAGGGTCACACACTTCCCTCACAGAGTCCACATGGCAGCTCAGGGTCACTAAGTCCAGGCCCCCTTGGGGGGTGGAACTGAGCTCCCTGCTGCGAGGAAAAAATAGCTGGTAGTTCAGGGACCGAGGTAGTGGTGGCCTGCGCCAATAGAGTGGAGGGGCTGAGGGGTGCGGGTTGGGGCCCATTTGGGAAGCAGAGTCAGCCAGACTTGCTGGTGGCCATGATGACGGATGGTGCCTGAGTGACTGAACCGGGGGCATGGGCTTGAGCCAGTGAGTGGGCTGTGCTGAGTTGGGAGTTGGGGTGGGGTCCCGAAGTGAGGGGAGCTGTTGGGCATCCCAGCTAAGCTTCTGGGAGACCTGCGGGGAGGCCTGGGCCATCGACAGAGGCGCCAGGTGCTGTCTGGGCGCTGAGACGCGTTAGAGCTGGTGCCCCGGGGTGTTAAGCCCTCACCCGTGGGGAGGAGGGCAGGCGCTCCTGGCCAGAAGCTTGCGGCCAACCCCCACTTTGGAGTCGCTGAGCAGAGGTTCCTGTACCCGCCCCCCAGCACTGTGCTGAGCCTGGGCTCCCTGCTGACCTTTCACCTTGGGGGTGGCTCTCGTTGCAGCTGGACAGTGATGACCTCCTGGATGCCCCCGGAGAGGCCCAAAGTGCCTTCTATGAAGGTCCTGGGGTAAGTGGCCTCGCCCAGGTTGCCCTGGCGCGGTGGCAGTCAGTGGGAGGCAGGCCTGGGCCCTTAGGGGCTTCGGCCTGGGAAGGCATGAGCGGTCACAGGGGGCGGCACGGTTCTGGGGCAGTAAGGTCGGTACAGGCTCCGGGAGCCCCAGGGGACACTTGGTGGGAGAGGGGCTGGGACACAGCCATGGGGCGCGTGACCTGAGGGGGACCTCCTCGCTGCAGACCTCAGACCAAAGCCCAGAACAGCCCCTTCCTTGTCCACCGTTGTACCTGTCATTCCCTGAGCACTTAATGGACTCCCGGCTCTTTCCGGCGCTTGTCGTCCCGTCCTTACAGTAACTGTAATATCAGGCTCCAGACAGCGTGAGTGATTGCATTCAGAAGCAGCGGTGGCACGTGCCGTCACGCACTTACACTTACAGACCCGGCAGCAGCGCTGACCGCGCGGGTCGTCTGTGTTGTGCCATTGCTCTTGTCGTAGCTATCGTTCCTTCGTAGCCATAGGGTCCCTGGCCGAGTCCTGAGCCCTGTGCAGAGGTGACGTCTTTCCACACTTGCCTTAGCAGGCGCATTGGTTGTACCCTCAGGCAGTTGGGGCACTTGGCCTGCCCAGTCCTCGCAGGCTGGGAGCTGAGCAGACCCCCATCCCGGCAGCCCTTGTGCCCCTCACTAGCTCGGGCCCTGGGCCTTCCTGCCTGGCGCAAGGCGGGGAGCAGTGGCCGCCTCCCTGAGCTACTGCTGACAGCGTGAGTGGCAGTGAGAGTGACTGTGACGTCCCTCACACTTGTGCCGTGGGCCAGGCGTGGCTGTGAGCCCTCTGTGTGGATCACGGTCTTTCCAATTTCAGGTTTTATTTTTCCCTTGAACTTTTTTTTTCTTTTGTGGTTCTGGGAATTAAAATCTAGGGCCCTCACACTGAGCTAATCCCCTGCGTGCACCCAACCCCTGCCACCCGCCTTTATTTTTTTATTTTTGAGACAGAATTTCACTAAATTGCTCAGGATAGGTTTAAATTTGTGAACCTCCTGTCTCAGCCTCCCAGAGGGCTGGGATTACAGGCCTGTACCACTGTACCCGGCTTCCAACTGCAGGTTTAGACCTATTCTCTGGACAAAGATCGGTGGCTGAGGCACCCCTGCCTCAGTGTGGCTTGTGGAGTGCAGCTCAGATAGGTGTACCTAGATTCCTAGGTGCGGTCCTGGATCTCCATCCGGGACAGCAGGAGAAACACTTAAGAAACGTTGTACTCGTGGACTCACTGATGGCAGCTACCGCCGCCACCACTGCTGTGGTGATTTTTTTTTTTTTTTTTGAGAAAGTGTCTTGCCACGTAGTTCAGGCTACCCCGAACTATGTAGCCCAGGCTGGCCTTGAACTCAGTGATCCTCCTGCCTCAGCCTCCTGAGTGCTGGATGACAGGTGTGCAGCACCGTGCCCAGCCCTGCTGTGGTTTTTAACCTAGCCTTAGTCCTTCATTGGAAGCCTCTGGGGCCAGGCGTGTTTTTAAAATTCAGAATTTTTTTCAAGTTCTAGAAAGGGAGTGAGTTATTTTTATTCCCTTTCACTGAGCACCACTGGGGAGACTGAGGTCAGATCAAGCAAACCCCAGGTCGCATAGCCAGATGCCAGGTTTGATCACAATTCCAAACAGAAAGTTCCTTCTTGGACATAGCTGTCTTGGCACCAGGTGTCCTTCGTGGCAGCTGTGGCCCAAGCCCAACTCTTGGCCAACCTCACCTCCTCCCTTCCTCCCGCCCTGGCCTCCAGCTCCACGTGCAAGAAGCTTCCGGCAACCACCTGAACCCTGAGCCCAGCCAGCCAGCCCCCAGCGTGGACCTGGACTTCCTGGAAGATGACATCCTGGGCTCACCCGCCACGGCGGGTGGCGGCGGAGCGGGCGGGGGCACCGACCAGCCCTGCGACATCCTTCAGCAGAGCCTGCAAGAGGCCAACATCACGGAGCAGACACTTGAGGCCGAGGCCGAGCTGGACCTGGGCCCCTTCCAGCTACCCGCACTGCAGCCCGCCGATGGCGGGGCGGGCCCCACAGGTGCTGCGGGGGCAGCCGCTGTGGCCACGGGACCCCAGGCCCTCTTCCCAGGCAGCGCTGACCTGCTGGGGCTGCAGGCGCCACCCACCGTGCTGACCCACCAGGCCCTGGTGCCGCCCCAGGACGTGGTCAACAAGGCTCTGAGCGTGCAGCCCTTCCTGCAGCCCGTGGGCCTGGGCAACGTGACGCTGCAGCCCATCCCCGGCCTCCAGGGCCTGCCCAACGGCAGCCCTGGGGGCGCCGCAGCTGCCACTCTCGGCCTGGCACCCATCCAAGTAGTGGGCCAGCCTGTCATGGCACTCAACCCACCCACCTCGCAACTCCTGGCCAAGCAGGTGCCTGTGAGCGGCTACCTGGCCTCAGCAGCCGGCCCTTCAGAGCCAGTGACCCTGGCATCGGCTGGCGTGTCCCCCCAGGGGGCCGGCCTGGTCATCCAGAAGAGCCTTCCAGCCGCTGTGGCCACCACACTCAACGGGAACTCGGTGTTTGCAGGGGCAGGGGCTGCCACTGTGGCAGCCAGCGGGGCACCCTCGGGACAGCCGCTGGCGGTAGCCCCAGGCCTGGGCACGTCGCCACTGGTGCCAGCCCCCAACGTGATACTGCACCGCACACCCACGCCCATCCAGCCCAAGCCCACCGGCGTGTTGCCTCCCAAGCTCTACCAGCTGACACCCAAGCCCTTCGCCCCCACAGGTGCCACACTCACCATCCAGGGTGAGCCGGGGGCGCTCCCGCAGCAGCCCAAGGCCCCGCAGAACCTGACTTTCATGGCGGCGGCGGGCAAGGCTGGCCAGAACGTGGTGCTCTCGGGCTTCCCGGCCCCCGCCCTCCAGGCCAACGTCTTCAAGCAGCCCCCGGTCACCACTGCGGGCACAGCGCCGCCTCAGACCCCTGGGGCCCTGAGCAAGCCCATGAGCGTCCACCTGCTGAACCAGGGCAGCAGCATCGTCATCCCTGCGCAGCACGTCCTGCCGGGCCAGAACCAGTTCCTGCTGCCCGGTGCACCTGCCGCCGTGCCGCTGCCCCAGCCCCTCTCCGCCCTGCCGGCCAACGTGGGCGGCCAGATCCTCACGGCCACAGCCCCCCACCCGGGCGGACAGCTCATCGCCAACCCCATCCTCACCAACCAGAACCTGGCAGGCCCACTGAGCCTGGGCCCAGTCCTCGCCCCCCACTCCGGGGCCCACAGCGCTGCACACATCCTCTCGGCCGCGCCCATCCAGGTGGGGCAGCCAGCGCTCTTCCAGATGCCTGTGTCGCTGGCCGCCGGCAGCCTGCCCACACAGAGCCAGCCGGCCCCTACTGGCCCCGCTGCCACCACCGTCCTTCAGGGGGTCACCCTGCCCCCCAGTGCCGTGGCCATGCTCAACACCCCCGATGGGCTGGTGCAGCCGGCCACCCCCGCCGCAGCCACCGGGGAGGCCACGCCCATCCTCGCAGTGCAGCCTGCTCCCCCGGTACCCCCTGCGGTCAGCACGCCACTGCCCCTGGGCCTCCAGCAGCCGCCACCACAGGCCCCACAGGTCCCTGCCCCGCAGGCTGCGGCCCCGCCTCAGGCCACCACCCCGCAGCCCAGCCCGGTCCTGGCATCCAGCCCAGAGAAGATCATCCTGGGGCAGCCGCCCACCGCCGCCACCACGGCCATCCTCACTCAGGACTCCCTGCAGATGTTCCTGCCCCAGGTAATGGGGCCGGCAGGCCAGGTGGGCAGGGAAGTGGGGGTGGGGGCAGAGGTGACACCAGAGAGAGCCCAGACAGCCGGAGGGCTGGGGTGGGACTCAGTGCTCGGAGCATCTCAGAAGTGGCCGGATGCTGGGCCCCCGGGGGGCACCGGGGTGAGGGACCCAGCTGAGCTGATGGGACAGATTGGTAGGCTGCGTGACTGACGGACATAAGGGGAGGAGAGGCCGGCCACCTGACAAGCAGGGAGAGAGGAGAGCCTCAGGGAGGGAGCGAGATGTGGACGGCTGGACAGACAGACAGACAGGCGGGAGACAGGTACTGGGGTGGAGCTAAGTGGAGCTAAAGACAGCCGACTGGACGGAGCGAGGTCCCTAGGTCCCAGCCCCTGGGGCCCCTGGCTGACTGGCACCCTGTTCTCTGGGGCCCCAGGAACATCAGTGGGCGTGGGCTCATGGTGGGGGGCTGGGACCGTGGGGTGGCCTTCTGACCCCATGCGGCCACCGTTGCAGGAGAGGAGCCAGCCACCCCTCTCCACAGAGGGCCCCCACCTGTCCGTGCCTGCCTCGGTCATAGTCAGCGCCCCGCCTCCCGCCCAAGACCCAGCCCTGGCTACCCCCATCGCCAAAGGAGCTGGCCCTGGCCCTCAGGCCCCCGACAGCCAGGCTTCCCCGGCTCCGGCCCCCCAGGTAGACGGACTCCAGCAGCCTCTGTCCTCAGTGCAGACCTGGCCTCGCCCCGCCCCGCCCCGCCTCTCGCTCTCCTCCACCCCTGCCGCCTCCTCCTGTTCTTCCTCCTTCTCCTCCTCTTTCTCCTCCTCCTCCTCCTTGCGCTCTGCCTTGCCTGCCTCTGTTGCGCTGACTTGGGACATGGTGCTCTCCTCTGTCCCCGTTCCCGCCACTGTATTTCCTGAGAGTCTCATGATGATCACGGACACTTGAGAGCAGGACCAGCTCGGGGGTCTTACGCACTAGGCAGGGGTGCACAATGCCCATGGCGTGAGCCTGAGTTGCTTCGGCAACTCAGGGTGCCGGGACAAGAGAATTGCTGTGAGTTTGAGGCCAGCCTGGGCTACACAGCAAGACCCTGTCTCCAAAAAAGAAAAAAAGAAAAGAAAGCAAATGCACAGGGTGGGAAACGAGTTATCTCTAAAGTTAGCATTTTCACTTCTGAGACCGGCAGGAACCATGCAAAATCTGGCAGTGACAAGGAGCTCCCTCTCCTGGCATTCAGCCCCGTGAAGACCCTCTTGAGGCGGCTTCCTGCTGCGCCCCCCTGTGCGTGGACAAGCAGCACACTCCGGCTGCTGTCCTTTCCATCCGCACCGACCTGCCGTGCAGGCTGCCTCCCGTGTGCCTGTCATTGCCGGGGACTGCTGCTGTGCCTGTCCCATTGCAGGGCTGTGCTAGCGTTACAGCAGCTCCTTACTGCACTCTAAACATGGTCTTTAGCTGTCATGAACAAAGCTGCACAAAAAGGCTTTGTTACACGGTGATTCTGGAAGATACCTTTTTTTTGGGTTTTTTTGAGACAAGGTCTTGCTGTGTAGCTCACACTGGCTTTGAACTTACTCTGTAGCACAGGCTGGCCCCAACTTAAGTCATCCTCCTGCCTCAGCCTCCTGAGTCTGCAGTTACAGGCATGTGCTATCATACGTGGCTTAAGATAAGCTCTTTCAGAGGAAGCTGCTGGGTTGAGGGAATATGCGATTGTATTTCTGAGGAATGGTGCCTGTTGCAGGCCTCGGACTATTAGTTGGTTTTACCTTCATCAGCAAGATCCAGTTTGTGCCTGTTTTTCCAGTGTTGTCCAGGGACTGAACTCAACCCATCTGATTGATGGAAAGTGGTGCCTTGCGTTGATCAAATTTGTATTTGTTTTGTTGTGAATGAGACCTGGCAGGCTTGCAGAGATGAAGAGCCGTGTGTAGATTCTGTTCCATGCAACTGCCTGTTTCTGTCCTTTGCTGATTTAAAGTTCTAGTGGCTGGTCGTGTTTTTGTGGATTCTTAGGAACTCTACAGAGTGAAAGAGAAGCTTTTATCTCCTATTAGCGATAGGCACGTGGGAAGGGGGTGCCCTTTTACTCTGAGGGAGGACCTTAGACTCATCCAGAAAGGACCAGTGGGGGTGGGGGGAAGAGGTGGTAGTGGTACCAGCTGAGGGAGGGGCAGCAGTAGCCTGGGCTTTGGCCTCCAGGCCTGGGCTTCACTTTCAAACTCTGCCTCTTCCCACGGAGCCGGGGCCCCCATGCTGCCCTGTGTGAGCCGGCGCTGGGGGTGAGATGGAGCGGCTTGCCTGTGGAGTAAATGAGTTAAACCTGTGCAGCGCAGGGTTAGTATTGATAAATATTAACTGTGTCGTGTTGGGTTTTGTCAGTACTGAGGATTGAACCCAGGGCCTTCGCCCTGAGCTGCATCAATGCTCTTTTTGTAAATTTTGAGACAGGGTCTTGCTAAATTGCCCAGGCTTGGTTTAAACCTGTGATCCTCCTGCCTCAGCCTCCCAGAGTGCTGGATTACAGCTGTGTGCCACTGCACCGAGCTTGGTGTTCTTGTTTCTAGCTGCTGTGATGGGAAGGACCATGGGACTGATCCTGAGTCGCCAGAGAGGGCCACAGGGCCAGGACGGTGCCAGATCATTGGTGGTGGGAATCGAGGGGTGGGGGCGGGGCACTAGTCCCTGGCCTCAGACTGAGTTGGAGGTACAGTTTCTGGGTCCCCAGCTAGTGACTTCCTCTCGCAGCTGCCTGTCCTCAGCTGCGGTGTGGGGATGTGAGTCCCTGCTGCAGGCGCTGTGGTTGAGAGCCAGGCGGGCGTCCGTGTGTTCCCTGAGGAAGCTGCCTTGTTGCAGATCAGCAGGTACTATGCCACATTCTTCTCCAAGGCGAGCAGCCGCCCTTTGACCCAGCACTGCCTTCTCTCTCCGATATAGGGTTTTCACTTTTAAAAACACACCTGCAATCCCAGCACTGTGGGAGGCTGAGGCAGGGGGTGGCAAGTTTAAGCCCAGCCAGGGTGAATCAGCAAAATCAAACCCACCCTCAGCCAGTCCCGCACGAGCAGGCTGAGCTGCCCTCCACAGCCGCTCCTCCGCACCCTTCGTCTCCAGTGCGGCCCGAGCCTGCGCGGCCGTGCTCGTCCCTCGGCGCATGCGCTCCCTGGCCCTGCGAGTGCAGCTTTCAGACTGTCTCGGTGGATGCAGGATGACATCAACCCTGGGAGGGCAGGGACGGCAGGTGGCAGGTCGCCGGCGAAGGCAGCTTGGTGGGACAGGAGCACACAGCGGGCCGAGCGGCTGGGTGGCCCAGTGGCAGAACGGCCTGTGTGAAAACCACTGTTCTAGGCGATGAAGTGGGCCCCACACTGTGACCTCCGACCTCTGGACTCAGATTGACAGGCTGGGTGTGTGTGCACTTCCTCTTTGTGTCCACACAGCATAAGTGCGTGGACTATGTCATTCTGTTCATCTTACGGGCTTTTTTTTGTCTTTTTGAGACAGGGTCTTGCTATGCAGTTCAGGCTGGCCTTGAACTCACTTTGTAGCTCAGGCTGGCCTCGAACTCACAATGATTCTCCTGCCTCAGCCTCCCGAGCGCTGGGATTACAGGCGTGCGCCACCACACCTGGCCTTACTGGCTTATTTAACTCCCTCCTTCAGCACTGCCTCGATGCTGTCTGCCACCACCCTGCACAAGACTTTGGTCTCGTGTCACTGCCCCAATGCACATGACGGTCTGTGTCACCAAAACAACAGTTTCCTAAAGTAATACACCTAGCAGTACTCTGTGTGCAGCACACTCATATATTTATTCTGTGTTTGGTGGGGTGGTTTTGGCAATACTGGTGATTGAGCCCACGGCCTTCGCACTGAGCTTCATCCCTGGCCCTTTTTATTGTTTGCTTTGAAGACGGGTCTCGCTAAATTGCAAAGTTGCCCGAGCTGTAATAGATCTTGTGATCCTCTTGCCTCAGCCTCCCAGAGTCCTTACAGGTGTGCGACGCCACACCCGGCCATTTCTAGTGGGCACCAAGTGCAGCTGGCAGACCAGGCGAGGGTTGCGGTGTGGAGCGAGGAGGGGGCTCCAGGAGCCCAGCTCCGCTGCTTACAGACTGTGACCTTAGGTGCTACCTCCGTGCCTCAGTTTCCTAGCCTGTAAAGTATCAGGGATGATCGCAGCAGCTACTTTGTTTCCAGGCTTAAATAAATTGACTTGTGTGGTGCCCTCGGGTCGGGGTGGGCACCGGGAAGGGCTGTGCAGTGAGAGTAGCCCAGAAAACTGCTGACGTGCTTATTTTCCAGGCAGATTCCCTCTGGGGACAGTAGCGTGCAGGGCGCTTGGTCTCATCATGGTGCAGAGGCTGCATGGGAATAAATGGGCTGGGTGTGTTCAAGAAAACTGAATATACAGACACTGACTTTTAGAATTGCATGTCATTTTCACAAGTCACAGAATATCATTCTTTGGTACTTTTCCCCTAATCATTTAAAAATGTAAAACACCATTTATCTCGGGCCCTGTTGAGTGATAGGTCCTGTTGGACAGTAGGCCAGGTTTGCTTGTGGGCTGTCGTTTGCCTTTCCATTTTGTCGTCTCGGTTGGATTTTGCTATGTAGTAGGTCTGTTGTGTCTGTTGGGAATTGATTCCAGGACCCCTGCGCAGTTGTTGAAGATTCACAAATGCCTAAGTCCCTTGTTGAAAGTGGCATAGAATATCCTTTTTAGTGGTGCTGGTGGGGAAGCCAGAGACCCTGCATGGTAAGCAGGCACTCTGCTGAGCCGCACCCCAGCCCAGTGGCACGGTACGTGCTCGTGACCCTCACACCCTCCCAGGCTCCAGTCTCAGTCCCACAGCACTCGGGAGGCTGAGGCAGGATGATAACCAAGAGTTCGAGGCCAGCCTGAGCTCCATAGTGAGGTGAAGGCCAGCCTGAACTACATAGCCAGACCCTGTCTCCAAAAAAAGAGAAAAACTAACAGTGTAAACACTGGGCAAACAGTTGTTACACTTATTATTTGAGTAATGACAAGGAAAAAAAAATGCCTGTGAATGTTCCGTACATGTGCAATTCTTCTCTTTTTTTTTTTTTTTTTGAGACAAGGTCTTGCCATGTAGTGCAGGCTGGCCTTGAACTCACTATGAAGCCCAGGCTGGCCTTGAACTTGCAGTGATCCTCCTGCCTCAGCCTCTCAAGTGCTGGGATTACAGGTGTGCGCCAACATGCCTGGCAACACATTTTAATTCTTAATTTTCCCTCTCCCTCCATCTCTTGGATCTCTTCTTCTTTTCCTTTTGTTTTTTTGTACATGTTTGCAGCACACAGCCATCATATTCCTCATAGGAATAGAGGATATTTTAAACTTGGAAACAAGGTCTTGCTAAGTTACTAAGTTGCGAGGGGGGGGTGCTGCCTCAGCCTCCCAGCTTGCAGGCACTGGCAGGCCTGTGCAGTCCTCTCCTCTGCATCGCTCCCCATCTGTGGCCGGCGCTGAGGACAGGGACCCTGGGCTGTGCAGGAGGCCAGCCTCACGCACTCACTGTGGGTGCTCATTCAGTCCCCGCTGCTGGCCACTTAAGGTAGCACTAGGGGAATTGCAGGAGCCAGAAGGCAGCCTGCTGGGGGCGTTTTCTGGAGACTCAGGGGTGCTTCCTGCGGGGCTGGGCCGCCTGGCTCCCCTTCCAGCTGCACCACACTAGGCACAGAGAGCCCTTGCCCCTGCGCTTCTGAGTGTGGGCGATGTGAACTTTTGCTGCCTATGCACCGGCAAGGGAAACTTCTTAGTAAACTGTTGCAGTGTTTTGCTTTGTTTTGTTTGTGATTGGGCTGGGGATGTCGCTTAGGGGTAGAGCACTTGCCTAGAAGACATGAGGTCCTGTATTCACCCCTAGTACCGGAGAAGACTGTAAAAGTCATTTTGCTCGTGTGAAGAATTTAGAAAACACAGAAAAGGACAAAGAAGGAAAATTAAGCACCTGTATTGCCACCGTGTGGACGCAGTGGGTAGCATTTTAGTTTGTGGTTTTCATCAAGCCCCACCCACTTAAAATGTGTTTAGGCGGGATGTGGTAGTTCATGCCTGTAATCCTAGCACTTAGGAGGCTGAGGCAGGAAGATCACCAGCCTGTTCAAGGCCAGCCTGAACTTCATATCGAGACGCTGTCTCAAAAGAAGAAAAAAAGAAACAAAAAAATGTGTTTTGAAATTCAGGAAGAAATGTCCCACCCTATCCCATCATTCCCAGCCCAGCACTCCCTTGGTTCCCTCTAGGTAAGCACAAGAACCCACCTTTTTTTTTTTTCTCTGATACCAGGAATTGAACTCACGACCTTGCGCTTGCCAGGCAGGCGCTGTGCCGCTGAGCTAAATTCCCAGCCCCTTTTTTGTTGTTTTTCAACACATGATCTCACTACGTGGCCCAGGCTGGCCCCAAACTCTCGATTCTCCTGCTGCAGCCTCTTGGGTGCTGGGATTACAGGTGTTTCCCACCACACCTGGCTAATAACTCATTTCTAAAAGTCTTTCCAGTTCTGGGTGCTTATGAGCAACCTACTGCAAAGAGCCGTTTACATTTCTCTCCCACGTGTTCCCAGAAGACTGCACATTATCCACTGGGCAGCTCACCAAGAGTCCCCAACTTCCCGGCACCTCTGTGTGTGTCACGGTGATTCACTTCCCTAGTAAACACTACCAAGACACATTAGGCCCCCTCCTAGGCTTTTGGTGTCCACCTGGAGCTGCAGGAGCTACTCATTCGCTAAGTTGCCCGGGCTGGCCTAAACTTGTGATCCACTTGCCTAGGCCTCCCGAGTAGCCGCGATTACAGGTGTGCACCAGCACGCCCTCCCACCTGCCTTTACTTTGGCAAGCTGGGGCTGTACCCCAGCCATTCCCTACATGTGTGGGGGTGTTCACCTGCTCCCTCCCTGACAACCCCTTTGCTGGATCACAGCTAATGTCCATGTGTGCAGGGCTTGTGGTGTGCATTTCTCTTAAGATGGGTTAGCTGGAACATCTCTTGAAATAATAGAGCCTTTTGTGTTTGCTTTTCTGCGCACCATCTCCTCGTATCCTTTGTCCCCTTTTCTCATCTGCTTGTTAGTGATTTCTAGAGGCTCTGGGTATAGGAAAGAGTTGAGCTGCATGCGCCCTCTGAGAGAGAGATCTTCCCAGCAGTGTGTCACTTTGGCTGCAGACAAGTTTGTGGGCTATGTGTGTGTGGTGTTGGGCCTTGAACCCAGGGCCTTCACACTGAGCTATATCCAGCTTTTTTTTAAATTTTGACTTAAGTTTTTTTTTTTTTTGGACTTAAATTCTTGGTAAGTTGCCCAATGAGGCTCAAACTTGCAATCTTCCTGTGTCAGGCTCCCAGAGTACTGGGATTACACGCTACCAGGCCCAGTTTATCTGCATTTTTAATGAGAATGAAAAACACTTGAAGTTTTTTATATTTTTGTTTCCTTATGTACTTGTTTCTTCTTGAGATAGGGTCTTGACATAGTCCAGGCTGGCCTTGAACTTACTGTGTAGCCCAGGCTAGCCTCAGACACGCTGCAATCCTCCTGCCTTGGGAGCACTTGCTCAGCAAAACCCTATCTTTAAAAAAAAAACAGCCAACAAAAAATTTGCATTATCCTTAACTCTCACTATATATGTACTTTTTTCCCCGTGAATCTCTTGGGACGAAGTTGCAGATGTTTTGCTTCTGTACTCCTTAATATTTTAGTGCACTGTCTTTTCCCCGGGGAACAGGGGCGTTCTCTCACTGAGCCAGCATACTGTTATCAAAGTCAGCAGATTTACCGTGCAAGTAGCACAGGGGCATCACCCACCAAGCCGGTGTAACACCTCGCGCCCTCTAACACCGGGGCTTCCAGTCCCACCTTTTTAAATCTTTAAAAATGTATTCTTTGTGGAAAAGGGTAAACGAGGTTAAGAAATGTCTTTAGACGGCCTGGGGACGAGGCTCAGTGGCAGAATGCTTGCCTAGCACACAGGAGGCACTGGGTGTGAGCACGAGCGCCGCACAACGCGCGTGCACACTTGCACACGCGCTGGCCTTCAGCAGCACTGCCCTGCAGGTTCCCGGGCTCAGGTGCCAGTGTGCACACCTTCCCCGGCCCCCCGCCCCACAGGGTTCCTTATCACAGGTGCGGGCGCTCCAGGCCCAAGGTCACCAGCCCTGTGACGTCCTCCGGCCACACCACTCTGGAGGTGGCCTGGGGCCAGTGCAGTGGGCCACGGTGGAGGCCCCGGACAGCCCCTCGCCCACTACTCACATTTCTGTGGCAGGCAGTGTCTCCCTGGGAGCCTTGGGCCAACCACGCGGTCAGGCTGTTTCCCTGGGCTCTGGGTTCTGGGCTTTGTTCGCCAGAAGGGGCTCAGGGCCAGGCTTGGAAAAGTCCCGGGTCCCGGACAAAGCTAGTGGGACTCTGAGGAAGGGGTGCAGTGGGGACCCTCTGAGCCAAGTCCCCCCGGTCAGTTTTGGGGCCTGGCCAGTTGCATGAGGCCAGTGGGTGATGGGCAGGGAGCAGAGTCTTCATCCGGGGCCTCCCTCCCTGTCTGGAGACTGGCTGGGTCCTCAGGGCTCCCTGGCCTCTGCTTCCCGTCTGGGAAGTGGGTCCGGGTGGGCACCAGCATCCTTGCGGTGGCTGGCCAGCGCAGCTGTCAGGGAGCCCTGCACACACAGCCAGCGCCCAGGCGTTGCACGGTGGCTGCACGGTGTCCTGGGCTGCAGAGTCCAGAGGGCACAGGGACAGGAGCCCCCCCGACACCCCCAAGGGGCTGCTACTCCCGTGCGCCGTCCAGCTCCCGCCCCGCTGCCATTCCCGTCCCCAGCCGCGCTGGTGTGTGTGCCTGCCTTGACCTGGCTGGCATGGGGCCGCCCGCTCCTGCTCGCTCTGCTCTGCTCCCGCAGCTGCCGCCCGCTTCCCGCTGCTGCCCCGCCCCACAGGGCTGCCCTTTGTGGGGGGTGGGGGTGCGCGGGGGGCAGAGGGGGTGATGGGGTGGGGTGCGGGGGGGTTGGGAGGGAAGGAGTGGCCTGGTGGGGTCTCTCCAAGGACGCAGGTAGGCCCGGGGTGGGGTGCGGGGAGCCCTCTGTCGGGCAGGGCTGGCCGCTGGAGCCAAGGCTGGTTCTGACCCCGCGCCTCCGTCTCCCTCCCCCGCCCAGATCCCAGCAGCGGCTCCACTGAAGGGCCCCGGCCCCGCCTCATCCCCGTCACTACCTCACCAGGCCCCACTGGGAGACAGCCCCCACTTGCCCTCCCCGCACCCCGCCAGGCCCCCGTCCCGTCCGCCCTCCCGCCCCC
>NW_004955574.1:1480531-1484709 GCF_000276665.1 Chinchilla lanigera
CCCGCCGACCCTCCACTTGGTCCCCGAGCCCACGGCTCCCCCCCCACCGCCTCCTCGGACCTTCCAGATGGTGACCACCCCCTTCCCAGCGCTGCCCCAGCCGAAGGCTCTGCTCGAGAGATTCCACCAGGTAATCGGAGCAGAGATGGCCGCTGCCCCCGCCCCAGCCCGCCCGCACCCCGCCTGGCCCTGGAGCACCCGGCCCTGCCCCCCACCCCTCAGTCACCTGTCGCTCCTCAGGTGCCATCCGGAATCATCCTCCAGAACAAGGCCCCGGGAGCCCCGCAGACCTCCGCCAGCCTGGGGCCCCTGGCCAACCCCACTGCCTCAGTGCTGGTCAGCGGGCCAGCCCCATCCGGGACGCCCGCCGGCTCCAGCCACCCCGCAGCCCCGGCACCCATGGCCACTGCAGGTAGGGGAGCGCCCGATGGGAGACGTGGAGCTAGACGGGGCAGGTTGGGCAGAGCTCTGGGGTGCGCTGGGCAGGTGGCGGGCCGGGTGGCTGCCCGGTTGGGGTGACCAGGGCTGGCGTGGGCAGGAAGCGCACTGCCGAGCCGGCCTCCACGGTGAGCCGGGGCCTGTCCTCCCCCGCACACAGGCCTCCCAGCCCTGCTTCCCGCCGAGGGCAAAGCTTTTCCCAGCAGCCTCCCGACCTTGAGCGTGGCCAAGGCCTCGGCGTCTGGGCCAGTGAAGTCCTCCGGGTTGCAGGTGAGGGCCCCTGGGCACAGCTGGGGACAGCCATGCAGACGCACCACGGGCAGGCAGGACCCAGGGGCGGGGCCAGAGGTCCGACCCCGAGACAGAGCGAAGAGTGCGGAGGCGGGCGCCGGCCTGCGGCAAGAGGAGGCCCGAGTTGCTGTTAGGTGGTGGCCCGGTGGCGGGGGGTGCGGGGTGGGACAAGCTCCAGTCAGGGTGAACCCCAGGCAGCGTGGGGGCAGAGTGAGGGGAGAGACCCCGCGATTTCGAGGGTGGACCCCGCCTGCCTCAGCCTCGCTTCTCCTCCCCAGTACGAGGGCAAGCTGAGCGGCCTGAAGAAAGCCCCGACACTGCAGCCCAGCAAGGAGGCCTGGTGAGTGGCCGCGCCGCCCTGCACCCCGCCCCGCGCCTCTCGGGGAGACCCCTCTGCGAGCGCCCAGCTCCTCTGCCCGCGTGCTCTCTCCCGAATGCACCGCGTGTCCGGCCCGGGGAGCACTGGGCCCCGGCCGAGGGGGTGCCAGGCCCGTGACCCCAGCACTCGGGCAGCTGAGCGAGGCAGCATGACCGAGAGGTCAAGGCCAGCTTGGGCTACATAGTGAGGGCGTGTCTCAAAGAAAAGAAGTGGAGTGGTAACGATGGTCCCGGGGTGGTGGGGGCCCCACTGGGCTGCTGGCTTCAGACGGCAGCGACTGGTCTGGTGCCCGTGCCGACCCCCGCGGTCCCGCAGGTGCAGCCGGTGAGAGCGGGGGCGGGGGACTGCGTGTGCGGCAGGCAGGCAGGCGGGCTGGCTGGGTGCCGGCTTGGGTGCCCGGTGTTGAGTGGGTGCCGTTCTGGCTGGGTGGCAGATGTGGGTACCCAGTGTGTTCCACGCTGGATGACAGGGACGCAGCAGTCAACAAGACAGACCTCGCTCCTCCCGGTGAAGGCTGCGGGGCAGCCAGGTAGGGTAGAGAAGGAGCAGTCTCATCAAAGGGAGGGGGCGGGGGTCCTGGCAGCCAGAGACTGCCGCCCCCTGGTGGCAGGAGACAGAATAACGAGGCCCTCAGACGCGGAGACTCCCTGTGTGCTCTGGGCGGGGGAGTGGCTGCACCTCCCCTTTGCAGGCCTCAGTTTCCTGTGCGGTGAAGTGGGGTCATGGTAGCCCGCACTCCGGCCCGAGGAGTATCTGGCCGGGCTGGGGCGGGGATCAGCTTCCTCCCAGGGCCTCACCCCGCCTGCCTGTGGCCTCGGCCCCCACCCCCCCCCCCCGCAGCTTCCTGGAGCATTTGCACAAACACCAGGGCTCAGTGCTCCACCCGGACTACAAGACAGCCTTCCCCTCCTTCGAGGACGCCCTGCACCGCCTCCTGCCCTACCACGTCTACCAAGGCGCCCTTCCCTCCCCCAGCGACTACCACAGAGGTGAGGCCTCCCCGCCCCGCGCGGCCCCGTGGCCCCGGCTCGGGGTGCCTGGGCGGGGTGCAGCCCCCGACATTCGGCCCCGCACCCTTTCTCTTCCTGGCAGTGGATGAGGAGTTTGAGACAGTCTCCACGCAGCTGCTGAAACGCACCCACGCCATGCTCAATAAGTACCGGCTGTTGCTCCTGGAGGAGTCCCGGGTAGGGCCCACATCCCTCCCCGGCCCTCTGTGCTGGAAAGGAGGCTGGGAGGGAGGTGGACGGGCGCACTGCGGGGACGGTGGGGGCCGGACGCGGTGGCACACGTGTGTCAGCCCAGCACTCAGGGAAGATGAGGCAGGAGGATCACGAGTTAAAGCCAAGCCTGAGAATGTGACAGTGACACCTGTCTAAAAATTTTAAAAGGACGCCCTCCTGCGCCTTCTCCCACCCTGCCTCTTGACTTGGGGATCTTCTCTTCTCCCTCCAGAGGGTGAGCCCCTCAGCGGAAATGGTGATGATCGACCGAATGTTCATTCAGGAGGAGAAGACCACCCTTGCCTTGGATAAGCAGCTGGCCAAGGAGAAGCCCGGTGAGCCGGGCAGGGCGGGACATTGCTTTGCACACGCCAGCTGCGGGCTGCACGGCCTTGCCTGGTTCGCCACTAGGTGGCGACCGAGCCCACTTCCTGGCACCCGGAGGCCCAACTGTCTTTCTGCGCATGCGCAGCTGCCCTCTCACCCACCCACCACTCACCCGCACCCCCCACTTGGGGGCTGGGTCGGGCGAACCAGGCGCCTGGATTGCCGGATGTACAGGGGGCTGCATCCACTCATGCTGATCCTGAGCTTATGGGACACTGCAAGCTCCCTTAAGGTGTGCGCCTTCAGAGTCTCACAAGCCTCACCCCAGTGTGTAGGGAGAAGTCCAGCCAAACCCAAAACTCCCCCTTAGCCTGTGCGCATGTTCATGCCGGCTAACCCTGTTGCTTCCTTTGAAAGAAGAGTCCCTCCTGCTTCTCTCTCAACCCTCCCGCCTGCCTTCTGCTTAGTTCTTGAGCCCTGGACCTGGGAATTTTGTTTTCCCATTGCTGGGGATCAAACCCATGACCTCACAATGGACCATATATACCATGTATAGATACATTTGAAAGTAGTCAGTAGTACTGAGAGGAGAAACAGGTGCGAGGGGCACCCATGGCCCCTGGTGAAGGGGGCACTTCTGTAGGGCAAAGACGAAGGACCGACTGGGTCCCTGGCCGTAGCTCCCCAGGGTTACCTCCTGGCTCCGCCACTTAGTGGCTGTGTGACCTTGGCGAGTTCGTTAGCTTCTCTGTGCCTCTGCTGTTCTCTGTAGAGTCAGGTTCTGGGTGTGGTGTGTGACCCCTTAGCTGCAAGCTTCTGTCTGCTCCGGGTGACCCGGGAAGCACCTGTGGGGCAGAGGGGCACCCAAAGCAGGAGACAGGTGAGGCCGCAGGAGCTGCCTGCCCGTCCAGACCAGGCTTTCCCGCAGGGGGCGCTCCCTCCCGCCATCCATAGAAAGACCACAGTCCGCAGAACTCCTACAGTGCTGATGGTGCCTTAGCCATACTGCCCATGCCAGAGCCTCCAGTCCATGCACTCTTGAGCATGAAATGGGGCCCGCTGGACTGAGGAACTGCTCTGTTTGTTTTGTTATTTTTATTACCTCTAACTCTGAGTAGCTCCTTGTGGCCACCTGTTAGCACAGTTAGCTTTCAGAGGGTTTGGGGATTGCTGATCCACGGTCAGACTCAAGGTGGGCATAGCAAGACTGTTTAAAAATCCAGAATGAAAAAGGGATAGTGACGTAGCTCAGTGCGAAGGCCCTGGGTTCAAGCCGCAGCGCTGTAAAACCAGCAGCAGCTGCAAAGATCCGAGCGCACGCGTTGTGCACCTCGCCCTGTTCTCCCAGTCCTAACCCCGTGGGTTTGCTCTGTCCCCGGTTTTGCAGACGAGTACGTGTCTTCCTCACGCTCCCTCGGCCTCCCCGCGACGGTGGCCTCTTCCGAGGGCACCCGGCCACCCGGCCATGGCCACGGCCACAGCCACGGCCCTGGCCCCGCGCCGCCCGCAGCCTCCGGCGT
>NW_004955574.1:1485400-1490647 GCF_000276665.1 Chinchilla lanigera
CGCAAGTCCGAGTCTCCAGACATGGACCAGGCCAGCTTCTCCAGCGACAGCCCGCAGGACGACGCGCTCACGGAGCACCTGCAGAGCGCCATCGACAGCATCCTGAACCTGCAGCAGCCGCCGGGCCGGGGCCCGCACCCCGCCGCGCCCGTGCCCGCGTCCCCGCCGCCCCTGCACAGGCCCGAGGCCTTCCCGCCCTCCAGCCACAACGGAGGCCTGGGTCCCGGCAGGACGTTGAACAGATAACACGCGGCCTGCCGCCCGCCCTGGGGAGAGCTGGGGCCGCCTTCCCCGGGGACACCAGCCCAGGCACCCCGCAGTCCTTCTTGCCTAAGTTATTTGAGTCACAAAGGCCTCCTGCCCTACCTACCTCCGCTCCCGCCCGGAGGGTTCTTGAGGGGTCCGATAGGGCGCGTGGGTTTAGGAGAGGGGGCTGTCAAGTGCGAGTGTCCCCCCACCACCAAACGAGGGCCTTCCCGGGGTGCCGCTCTTCGCGCTTCCGGCGGCAGCCTGCCGTCTGCCGGGGCGGCGCACAGGTATTCCCACCGCCCGCGCCCAGGCACCGGTCTTGTCTGTGTGTCGGCAGGACCGTGCTCAGGGGTGCGGGGGGTCCTGCCAGGCCCCTCCACCTCCTGGCCCGGGCTGTAAACCAAACCCGAGGCGGGACGGGAGCCAGGTCCCAGACCACCTATGTCACATCCACGCGAGCGCTGCCCAGCTGTGCCCGCGACCCCGTGTGTGTGCGCGAGTGTGTGTGTGTGTGTGTGTGCGCGCGCGCGCGTGCAAGTGAGAGATCCGGGACGCTCAGTCCCTCCACTTGGAAATCCCAGCCACAGGCCCGGGGTCTCCCCGCACCCCGCCCAGCCGTCTTCCCTCTCCTTCCGGCCTCCCGCGCCACGTTTTGAAATCTCGGAGACAAAACTAGTACTGTAAGATAAATTTTTTTGTACTGTATTTATTGTGTATAACGATTTTTTTAAAAGAAGAATTCTGTACATTTAGAACTCTTGTAAATTAAAAAACCAATCCTTTTTTTAAAACTGTACTTGTGCCCCTTCGGTCCCTTGCTTTGGGGAGCTGGGGGTAGGGGTGGGGGTGATGTCGAGGCCGGTGCGGAAGGGGCTGCGGAGGGCGCTGGATGAGCACCTGCGGGATTTCCGGCCCGCCCTACCCCACCCCGGCCGCGGGAAGGAGACAGGCATCCAGGCTGGTGGCAGCTACAAGTCCCCTCGGCCAGGAGGGGCCTGTGGCCCCCGGCAGCGTCTACCAGTGGCTCTTCCTGTCACCTTCTTTGTGTTTAAAGTCTTCCGGTGTATACAGTTGACCCTCCACACTCCAGGGTCCCCCATATGTGGGTTCAACTGACATGGGGCAGGAAATAAGTCTTTAAAAATTGCATCTGTACTGAATGTGTATAGGCTTCTTGTTATCGTCCCCTAAATGATCCAACGTGACCCTATTTATATAGCATTCGTATGATAAAGTCTACAGGGCCCAGGTGCGGGTGGCCCCCGCTGTGGTCCCAGCACTCTGGGAGGCTGAGGCAGGAGGATGGTCAGTTTGAGCCCAGCCTAGGCAGCTTAGCCACCTAGACCATGATGAGTATGTTATATGTAAATACCGTGCCAGTTACATAAGGGCCTTGAACCTGCGGGGATGTCAGTATGGGCAGGGGTCCTGGAGTCGTCCCCAAGGATAACCAGGGACAGCTGTCCCAGCCAACACTGAGCTCCCAGCCTGGGCTGGGACAGAGCTCATTTCCCCCCAGTCACCTCAAAGCATGGCGCTCAGGACCCGGACAGCACTGAGCTCCTCTTGGATTCCACAACTTCATTCCTTTTTTTTGTTTGTTTGGTTGGTTTTGTTTGTTTTTTTCTCCGGTACTGGGAACCGAACTCACGACCTTGCGCTTGCCAGGCAGGCGCTTTGCCGCTGAGCTAAATCCCCAGCCCCACACAGCACTGAGCTCCTCTTAAACAGCGACTCGCGGGTAAAAAGCGCAGAGATGTGGACAGTGCGGTCTGCGTGGAGCACTGGAGAGGAAGTGGGAGGGTACAGAGAACTCTGGGTGGGCAGGTCAGATTTGCAGATGCAGCAGCCACAAATAATGACGATCAGCTGTAAATGTGCGCAGCGTTGGACCCTACAGGAAGGAAATTTCTTTCTTTCTTTCTTCGTCTCTTTGAGACAGGGTCTGGCTATGCAGTTCAGGCTGGCCTTGAGCTCACTGTAGCCCACGCTGGTCTCGAACTTGCAACCATCCTCCTGCCTCAGCCTCCCGAGTGCTGGGATTACAGGAGTGCGCAACCCTAACCCGGCGAGGAAGGAAATTTAAACTGGATGTCGTGGCACACACATGTAATCCCAGCATTCGGGAGGCTGAGGCAGGAGGGTCGGTGCAAGTTCGAGGCGGCAAAAAGAGAAATCATCTCCTCGGGCTGCTGCAGCGAAATACCACAAGCTAGGTGGCTTCAAACCACAGGCATTTATTCTCAGTCCAGCTGCCAGTCCCTTCTGCCTCAGTTACAAAGCCGCGCCCCTCTTCCTAGCCCCCGACTTTGGAAAGCAAATGTGTGAGCTGGATTCTGCCCCCTCTCGAGCTTTCAGTGAGGCACTTGTCCAGTGAGGACTTGCTCAAGAGCGCTTGGCTCTCTTGGCATTGGGCACAAGAGCGAGGGCTCTGAGGAGGTGACGTGCGAGCGGAGGCACGCAGGAAAAAAGGCGGGCAGGAGCGCGGCCGGAGCGCTGAGGGCTGGAGTCCGGTCCGCCGGGATCGAGGAGGTTGTTGGCGCCCTCTGCCGGCTGGACGGACGAGGCAAGGGCGGAAGCGGAGCTGGGGAGCCGCGGGGAGGGGCGCCCAGTTTTCCCGCAGACCACCGACGTGTTTGTGGGTGGACGCGGATACGTGGAGCCTGCAGGGGTGCCCGTCCCCCTCCTAGCTCTATATTGACGTTCCCACGTGCGCAACCGCGCCCCTCAGTCCCAGCTCTGCTGGTCCCAAGTGAAGGCCTCCCCCTCGCCGAGATTATGTGCGTGCATGGGCTGGCGTGGTCCGGAGCTGTGGGGCCGGGACCGCGCCTGATACCGTACGGGGTCAGCGGCAACTCCTGTGTGGGAACTGGTGGGCCATCTTTGTTAGCTTTGAAGTTTTGAGACGGTCTCACTGTGATGTTCAGGCTGGCACTGAAGTCGCCATGCAGCCCAGGCTGGCCTTGAACTCAGGGCGATCCTCCTGCCTCAGCCTCCCTGAGAACTAGGATTACAGGCGTGTTCCACCACACCTGGCTCCATTGTCACCATTTTTAAGAGTTCTATGCAGTGGCAGTAAGCAGCACATGCACGTGACCACCACCTTGGTTATCTTCCCACACTGAACCTCTGTCTCCCCTCAGCGGCATCCTCCACTGCCCCTGCCGTCACTGCCGTGCTCCAGTGTCTGAGGCCGAGCCGCTGGTGGCAGTGTGCTGGTGGGGTCTCTGCGCTGCTTCTTTCGTGCTGGGTGCTGTCACTCAGCACAGAGTCTTTGAGGTCTTCGGAGGCACCTGTCACATTCCCTCCTTCCCGGTTTAACTCGTGGGACGGAGGAAACTAGGGACCAAAACTCAGCTGGTTCTGTTGGTTTCCAGGACCGAAAACAAAGCAAAACAACCGACAGGAGGATGGGGGCCCTGGCTCAGGGCTGGCCACTTGCCTAGTGGACATGAGGTCATCCCCAAGACTCAACAAAATTAATGGATAAGTTAATTCAATAAAGTAAACACACTGCACAGTTCAGTGGTTGCTTGTAGCCGGGCATGGTGGCTCATGCCTGTAATCAAAGCACTCGGGAGGCTGAGGCAGGAGGATCCTTGCAAGTTTGAGTCCAGCCTGGGTTACAAAGTGATCTCAAGGCCAGCCTGAACTGCATAGGGAGACCCTGTCTGAAAAAGACAAAAAAAAAAAAACAAACAAACAAACAAAAAACCTGGTTGCTTGTGTGTTCACAGAGGTGTGCAGCTGTCTTTAGAACATTTTCGGTGTCCACCCCAGTGATGGACGTTGGTGCTTTCAACCAATTAGATATTTTCTGTCAGTATTAAATATTTTATTTATACATTTAAATATTTGCATCCTGAGTATTTATTTGTGTGTTGGGGTGTAGCTTAATGGCAAAGCACTTGCCAAGTGTGTACCAGGCCTTGCCTGGGTCCCAGCTAAAATGGCAAAAGAAATAAAAACTGCTGTGTCCCAGGCACTGGGTGATAACAGTGAGCAAATCAAGCAAAATTTCTGCCCTTGCCAGGGTATGGTGGCAAATGCTTGTGATCACAGCACTTGGGAGGCTGAGGCAAGAGGATCCCCACAAGTTTGAGGCCAACCTGGGCTACATAGTTGGACCTTGTCTCAAAACAAAAACCACAAACCCCGCAAAAACAAAAGCCAGGGGATGGGAATCTAGCTCAGAGGCATAGCGCCTACCTGGCAAGCGCAAGGTCGTGAGTTCGATTCCTGGTACAGGAAAAAAAAAAAAAAAAAAAAAACGCCAAACAGACTCAAAATTCCTGCCTCGGAGCAGACATTTGCCAGCCTGAGCTACATAGTGAGACCCTGTCTCAAAAGTCACAGAAGTGGACTGGGCAGTGTGACAAGTGCCAACGAGGGAAATCCAGCGAGGAGGAGAGCCAGAGGGAGGGGTGCGGTGGAGTTTTCACCAAGGGGGTGCATTGAAGCAAAGACCCCTGAGGCCCAGATGAAGGGCTGTAGGCGGGGAAACTGAGACATGGGTTTAAAGTCGCCTCCTCGGGATTCTCTGTGAGCAGCGTCAGGGCAGGACTTCATCCAAGGCCTCGTGTGTTCTGAGTCCCGGGGTACGGGCACCTGGAGACAAGCATCCACTGCAGGGGGTGCAGCGCCCAGGCCTGCGCCATCTCCAGGCTTGCCTGTCCCCAGGGTGCCTGCTTCTCCCTGCCGCTGGAGAGAAAGACGGGGCTCAGGGACGGCTGTGGGCAGAGTTACATGAACTCAAAATTTCAAATGATTAGAGCCGGGCGTGGTGGCGCACGCCTGTAATCCCAGCACTCGGGAGGCTGAGGCAGGAGGATCGTTGCGAGTTCGAGACCAGCCTGGGCTACAGAGTGAGCTCAAGGCCAGCCTGAACTGTATATAGAGACCCTGTCTCAAAAACACAAAAAGTAGATAAAATGATTAGAATTATTAGAACTGCTACTGCTGCTGCTAGTCCTATTCCCATGTTAGAAGCGCAGCGGA
>NW_004955574.1:1490876-1503943 GCF_000276665.1 Chinchilla lanigera
CGGCTCGGGACGGGACCGAGCACAGGCCGCGCGGCTCCCCGGACGGGACTCCAGCCCGGTGAGTATCCCGGAGCCCGCGTCCCGAAAGCCCGCGTCCCCCTCCCCCTGTGACTGTCCCGGGGTCCCCACCCCTCACGCTTCGTTTCCCCCAGGTTTTCCCGGGCTCCCACGACCCTCGCCATCCTCCGAGCCGCCCTCCTGCGGCTCTGTCCCACTAGGTCGCCCTACACGCTGCAGCCCCAAGCGTTCCCCAGAGACGTCCCCGGGACTCTCCCTGCCTGGGACAGCGCCCGGGACCCCACCTCTGCCCACACCCCAAGCCCGGCTCCTGCGGCGCCCTCCTCCTGCCGACCGCTTTCCTTTCCCAACCCTTCAAGTGTCCTTGCGAGTTCACAGATTTCTGCCCTGTTGGCTTCCCCACCTCGGCTAGTGGGCAAGCCTCAAGCTGGGCCCTGCGTCCCTCTGACACGCCCCGTGGATCGAGCGCGACCCACTTGGGTCCCAGCCCCCTGGTTCTGCCCCTGCCCAGCCCTGGGGTCGCCCTTCTCCAAGGAGCCCTGGATTCTTCCAGCGGGGGTGATGTTTAGACCTTAGGCTGACTGAGACCTAGTTCTTTGAAAAAGATGTGCCTGGCTGTGGAGGTGCATGTCTGTGATCCCAGCACTGGGGAGGCTGAGGCAGGAAGATCTCCTGGAGTTCAAGGCCAGAGTAGGCTACATAGCAAGATCCTGTTTCCAAAAAAAAAAAAGAAAGAAAGAAAGAAAGAAAGAAAGAAAGAAAGAAAGAAAGAAAGAAAGAGAGGAAAATAGGAGTTCTATCTTACAGGGTGATGAAGATGAAAAAAGCAGCAGCCACCTCAGCCCCATTTCTCACCCCTTCTCGGAGTCCCCCCATACTTCTCACCTCCCAGCACCCAAGGACCCCTCCTCCCCTACACGTTCACAGTCACCACCTCCTGCATGAGCCACTCGTCTTGCCTGTCTTTCATGTAGCAGCTCGACGGTCAGCCCTAGCTCGGCATGGTGGTGCGCACCTATAATCCCACTACCCAGGGAGGCTGAGGCAGGAGGATCACGTTTGAACTCATGATGGGCAAGTTTGCAGTTTAGGGAGACCCTGTCTCAAAATTTAAAAAAGAAAAACAAAAAGCTCCGAGCTTTGCTGACCCCGTGGCCAGTTTTTCCTGCCCTCCTCTTGATGCCTGGCGTTTTCCTTTCTTTGTTGTCGTTTGGTTCTTTTTCCGGTACCGGAAATCGAACTCACAACCTTGCGCTTGCCAGGCAGGCACTGTGCCGCTGAGCTAAATCCCCAGCCCCTGCCTAGCGTTTTCCTGGTGTCACTGGCAGCCTGGTGCCCAGCTCCTGCCTGGGGGCTCCTGGCAGGTGGCCCTGGGTCTACAGCATCAAGGAGGGACAGGAGATGTGCCGGGTGGCGCAGAGACCCGGGGATGCATTTCTTCCCGGCAGCTCGCTCTCCTGTGTCCCTCCTGGGCTCCCACCAGCGGCTCCTTCCCAGCCAGCCCTCTGTTCCTCGCCTGACCCATCTCCTCCTGCTCCTCTCCGCCTGCCCAGCCCTCTCCAGGCCGCCGCCGTCAGCGCGCTCCGCTCCCTGGGACCCCGCAGGCAGCTGCTCCCCGCCTCGGCTCCCTTAGCAGCGACCCCCGTGCGGCCACCATGTTCAGCTGGCTGAAGCGGGGCGGGGCCCGGGGCCAGCAGCCCGAGGCCATCCGTACGGTGACCTCGGCGCTCAAGGAGCTGTACCGCAGCAAGCTGCTGCCGCTGGAGGAGCACTACCGCTTCGGCGCCTTCCACTCGCCCACCCTGGAGGACGCCGACTTCGACGGCAAGCCCATGGTGCTGGTGGCCGGCCAGTACAGCACGGGCAAGACCAGCTTCATCCAGTACCTGCTGGAGCAGGAGGTGCCCGGCTCCCGCGTGGGGCCCGAGCCCACCACCGACTGCTTCGTGGCCGTCATGCACGGCGACACCGAGGGCACCGTGCCCGGCAACGCCCTGGTTGTGGACCCCGACAAGCCCTTCCGGAAGCTCAACCCCTTCGGGAACACCTTCCTCAACAGGTGCGGCGCCAGCGGCCGGGGGCCTGGGGCGGGGGCTTCGGACGGGGAGCCCGGGGAGGAGCGCGGGGAGCAGCGCGGGGAGGAGCGCGGGGAGCAGCGCGGGGAGCAGCGCGGTCCCTCCCTGGCCCCGGCCTCCGCCGTGCAGGGCTCACTGCGCGTCTCTCCGTCCCCGCGGCCGCCCCATCTGACCCACCTGCCCGCCCCCAGGTTCATGTGCGCCCAGCTCCCCAACCAGGTCCTGGAGAGCATCAGCATTATCGACACCCCCGGCATCCTGTCGGGCGCCAAGCAGCGAGTGAGCCGCGGTGAGTGGGGGTGCCGCCTGCGCCGGGCCCAGGACCAGCTCTGAGGGAGGACCCCGGCCGCGCGGGGCGGGCGGCAGCGGGCTCTTCGAGAGGCTGTGATTTCGTGTGGGTGCTGCGTGCTGGGTGCTTGGGACGCATGTGCGGGACGCGTGTGAGCGGCGGGCACAGGCCTGGGCCGGCTGCGGCAGGGCGGGGGAGGGCGGGGAGAGCAGCCTCGAGGCCGGGGTTCGGTGACTCGAGTCAGGAGAATCAGAGCGGCCCGGCCTGGGCCGCAGATGGGGCCCGCAGGGCGGGGAGGGGAATCTGGGCCGCGGCCAGGGCCGGGCCTGGAATTTATAAACAGCTGCGCAGGGGGAGCAGCGGGGTGAATTCCAGCGGGGCCTCGGGGGAGCCGCCCCACCCGCCGCCCACGGCTAGGCCTGTGCCCCGCCAACGGCGGCACCAGCGTCGGCCCCCAGGATCTCCCCGCACCCGGCACCTGCCCACCCCCCTCCCAGCCTTGCAGGCCCGGAACCAGGGCAAAGGAGGCGGCAGTGTGGGGCAGAGGGGACCCAGGGAGGCCAGGGCGGGGCGGGGACGCCCAGGGTTCCGTGTCCCTGGCCCCCGTCCAGTGGCACAGCCGCAGCGGGAGAGGCAGGAGGCAGCTGTGGGAGCCGTGGGAGCTGGGCTGAGGACACGCTGCCAGCCAGAGAGGAATTCCTGGGGCTCCCGCCCTGGGCCGGCGGGGGACAGCCAGGGAGCCTGTCCCCAAGTCCCTGCCAGGGCTGCGGGGAGTGGAGAACGAGGTCTCCTTCCCTGGCTGGGGGGAACAGGAAGAGGAGGCCCGGGGTTGGTGTGTGTCTCTGACCTCCTGTGTGTCCTGGGAAAGTGTGTCACTGGGTGTGATGATGTGGAGGCTCCGTGTGTGTGTGTGTGTGTGTGTGTGTGTGTGTGTGTGTGAGATGTGGCTGTGCGAATAGGGCACTGTGGGGGGCCGAGGGGGCATTGTGGGCCCTTGTGTGACAATCTCTGCATACGGCCATATGATGAAACGTGTGCAGGAGACCGTGTGTCTGAGCAGCTTCTGCGTACCTGGGTAAAGTAGCGTGGGTCTGGGGCAGTGTGGAGCATGGGCGTGAGTGTGCCTGTGAGGTGGCCCGGGCAGACCTGTGTCTGCGTGTGCCCTTCTGTGGTTATGGAGGACCGGAAGGGACAGAGAGAATTTATTTTTTTTGAGACAGGAGCTTGCTCTGTAGCCCAGGCTGGCCTCGAACTCATAGCAATCCTCCTGCTTCAGCCTCCTGAGTGCTGGGATCGCAGGTGTGCGCCACCGCACCTGGCAGAAAGAGAGGCTCTTTGGACAGTGGTGCCCTGCGTGCATATGCGTGTGACAGCATGTGTGCGGGAGTGTCTGTGCAACTGTGATTGTGCCTGTGGGTGCCTTTGGATCCGGGAGGGTGTGGGTGTGTGTATGGTTGTGTCTCTGAAGGACAGTGGATGTGCAGGGGTGCTTCCAAGTGCGTGCTGGTGTCTCTGTGGTTGTGAGTGTGAGTGTCAGTGTGGGTGTGCGTGCGGGATGGTGAGCATGGGCGGCCCGGAAGCTCCTTGCAGTGTGTGGCTGTGATTGTGTCCTGCTGAGTATGCTCTGCTGGGTGTGTGGCCCGCTGCGTGCAACATCCGTGAGCACCCTGGTGGGAGATTCTGGCCTCGTGGGGCTCTCGCCGACTTCTGGTCTGGGCTCTGCTACTCTTTTTTGAGACAGAGCCACGCTGTGTAGCCCAGGCCGGCCTTGAACTTGTGGTGGTTCTCCTGCTTCAGCCTCCGAGGGCTGGGATCACAGGCATGTGCCACCACACACCCAATTTAGGCTCTGCTACTTTAAACTGCGCAACTTGCCCGCGCCACTTGCCCTGTGCCTGGCTCTCCCTGTGAATGGGAACAGTGACACTCTCACCCTGGCTTGTAGGAAGGGAACAGAGCTGGCGCACCGTGGGCGCTGTGGGGTCCGGGGTGGGGCTTATTTCCCTGTCCCCCCACCGCCACGTCTGTTCTCAGTGAATCAGCCTCTCCCCCGTCCCTCCCGGCCCACCCCGTGAGACACACTTTCCAAGTCCTCCGGGCTGTGTATGTGCAGGCGCGTGTGTGTGTACCAGCCCTTCCTCCCCGAAACAACGCCCCTCCCACCTTACCACAGCGCCAGGAAGCCTGGGCAGGACCAGGACCGGGCCACATGTGGGGCTGTCCCGCCTCTCATCCTGTCGCCTCCTGCCTGTGTGTCTCATCTAAGCCCCTTAGTCTTTCATGCCTCAGTTTCCTTGTCTGGAAAATGGGGTCACAAAAATGCTGCTATACCGGGGACTGTGAGCCCATAAACTCAGGGTTGGCACTGCCCCAGGGTCCGTCCCCCTCCCCCAGAGCGGGCAGCTAGGGAAGGTTCCAGAGACACCTGGTGGAGGCCAACAGGTCCAGGTCTAACCCTTGTGACTCGGCTGCTGTGCTCCTACTACCTGGTCTCCTTTTCGTTTTATTTGTATTTTGCAGTACTGGGAATTGACCCCAGGGCTTTCATGTTGAGCTACATCCCCTCCACCCTCACTTTTTTTTTTTTTTTTTTTTGAGACAGGCTCTCACTAAGTCACTAAACTGTCCAAGCCAAGATAGGATTGGAAATGATGACCGTCCTGCCTCAGCCTCCCAGAATGCTGGGATTATAGGCATGCACTACCATGGCTGGCTTCAGCGCTATTTTTATTTTCTTAATAGCTTATTGAGGTATAATTTATGTGCCATAAAACTCACTCATTAGTGTGCAGCTTGATGTCAGCCATTGTTTTAAACTCTTTACCTCCATTAGCTCATTCATGTGCTTTTCATATCTCCCCTTCGCCCTGGGAGGGAGGTGCTGTTAGGATTTCCCATGTGTTAAAAGAGGAAAGAAGTTCAGAGAGATCTCCATACTTAACTTTCCTGAGGTCACAGGGCTGAGCAAGAATTCACACTCAGGTGTGCCTGTCTGCCAGGTGGGGAGGTCTCAGTCACAAGCTCTGCTTGGTTTTTGGTTTTGCCTTTCAGGTTTTGTTTGTTTGTTTGTTTTGAGACAAGGTTTTGCTGTGTGTTCAGAATGGCCCGGAGGGGCGCGGTGATGGAGGCCTGTGGTGGGCCAGGAGTCTGCAGAAGTGTGGGGGTCTCTAGAAAACCCGCGAGCCAGGGTGCTGGGACACACCGGAGATCTCAGCTATTTCGCATACACCAGGATGTGGATAGTTAACAACCTGAGCACCCTTACGGTCCAATGTCAGTTCCAAAAGAATGGATGCCCTTGCGGGGGGGGGGGGGGCTGACGTCCGCCCCCCACCCATCGCCCGCAGGCTACGACTTCCCGGCAGTGCTGCGCTGGTTCGCCGAGCGCGTGGACCTCATCATCCTGCTCTTCGACGCGCACAAGCTGGAGATCTCGGACGAGTTCTCCGAGGCCATCGGCGCCCTGCACGGCTACGAGGACAAGATCCGCGTGGTGCTCAACAAGGCCGACATGGTGGAGACGCAGCAGCTGATGCGCGTGTACGGCGCGCTCATGTGGGCGCTGGGCAAGGTGGTGGGCACGCCAGAGGTCCTGCGCGTCTACATCGGCTCCTTCTGGTCCCAGCCGCTCCTCGTGCCTGACAACCGGCACCTCTTCGAGCTGGAGGAGCAGGATCTGTTTCGCGACATCCAGGGCCTGCCGCGCCACGCGGCGCTGCGCAAGCTGAACGACTTGGTGAAGCGCGCGCGGCTGGCCAGGGTGAGCGCAGCGGGGGCGGGGCCGGGCGGAGCAGGCGCTGCCGACCCGGGGTGAGGGCGCGATCTGCACGCGGGCCGTTCCGTAGGGAGGGGCTGGGGGTGGCCATACTCGTCTCTGCTCACCGCTGTATCTTTGGTTTCGGTTTGGTTTTTTTGGTACCGGGAATCGAACTCACAACCTCGCACTTGCCAGGCAGATGCTTTGCCGCTGAGCTATATCCCTGGCCCCTTGTTTTGTTTTTTGAGACAGGATCTCACTATGTAGTTCAGGCTGACCTTGAACTCATTATGTAGCCCAGGCTGCCCTCAAACTCACAGTGATCCTCCTGCCTCAGCCTCCCCAGCGCTGCGATTACAGGCTGGCGTGCCACCACAGCTGACAGTCAGCTTGTATCTTGTCTCCCCTCTGCCCATGGCTCCCATGACCCCTATCTCGGAAAGCCAGGTCCTCCAGGTGGCCTACAGTTCATGTGCTTGCTCCAGTCCATCGCCTCTGCCCGCATCTCCCGTTCCCTTCCCATCATCCCTTGCATGGCACCCCTAGCCCTGCCCCAGGGCCTTTGCACTCGCTGTCCTTTCTCCTGGAAACCTCTTCTCCCCGTCTGCTCTCCCCTCCCCCTTGCCCCCCGAAGGGCAGGCACACTCTGAACTTGTCAGACCTTTATCACATGCCACCTTACCAGGAGGCCTGTCCTTGCCCCCCCCTGTTTTTGTGGGTCCTGCTCCAGCCCTAACCCTGCTGGAGTTCTGCGCCCAGGGCCAGCGCTTCCCCCTTGTGTCAGCCGCTCTTGGCGGTCTGTGTTTGCCGTCTGCCTCCTCAGCTCCTCTTAAGTTCCACAGAGCCAGGGGCTTTGGAAGTCCTCCAGGATGAGTTCCAGAGCTTGGACAGACTGGAGCTCGGTACATATTTACTGACTGAGAAACTAGACAAACCCTGAGCTTCACCACTCCCCCAGGACAGTGACAGCCGTGGTTGGCCAGGGCTGGGGCAGGTCGCCCAGGGGAGGCGAGGAGGGCTTCCTGGAAGAGAGGGCGCCCGGGAGACGTTGGTTGAGCCCAGCGTAGACCTCACGGGTCACTCCCTCTGAGGCTGGGCTCTTGCGGGCTGTGCCAGGGCATTGCGGAGCCACTGCAGGTTTCGGGGCAGGGGCAGGATGGGGTGAGACGCAGGCTGGCCTCGGGAGGGGGCATTCAAGGTGGGGGAGGCCAGGGCGGAGGCTGCAGAAGGAGCCGGGGTCGGGTCGGGCCTTGGGAGGGAGAGGCCAAGCGGGGCAGTCACCGGGGAGGCGGCCAGGGCGCCGCTGAGGTGCTGGTTTAAGGACGGGGAGAGGGTGAGTCAGAACCCCTCCGCCCCGGGAACCCTGCCCCGAGCCAGCGGTGTGCGCAGCGCTGGGAGCTCGCCCGGCCTCGGCTCCCTCCCCTCCGGCTCCTCCTCTCTCCCGCGCTTTCTCCAGCGCGGCCGTCGGGCTCCTCCTCTCTCTGGCTTCCTTGCCCTCCATCTCCAGGTCCCTGGGGGATGCAGGGCGGGAGCTGGAGCGCGGGGACCGGGACAGGGGGGCCTGGCAGGCCGGACACCTGGTGCCCCTCTAGGCAGGAGGCGGCTCCGGAAAGCCGGACAAACCCCGGAGCCGCCCCGCGCCCCGGCCGGCCGCCCACCTTATCTCTTCCTGGCACCTTCCCCCGCTTCCTCCCTGGAAAAGCCATCAGCGCCGCCAGCCCCACCAGCCCCTGGCCTCCGCGGGCTCCGCCCCCTCCACGCCATTGGCTGGCTCCCGCAGGCCCTACCCACCAACCTGGTCACGCCCCTGCCCCATTGGCTGACAGGGAGCGGGAGAGTAGGAGCTGATGGAGATCTGGGGGAGGAGCTGTCGGGACAGCGCTGGCAGCATGTGCAGAGGCCCTGGGGCAGCAGCATGCTGGCCTGAGCAAGGTGCCTCAGTGGTTGGAGGAGACAGCTGGAGGCCATGGGAACTGTTACATTCTAAACCCATCATTATTGCTGTTGCGGGGCTGGGGACAGAATGCCTGGCCTTCACGCTGAGCCACACCTTCAGCCTTGTCTTTTTTTATATATTTTTATTTTATTTTATTTTATTTTGCGGTACCGGGGATTGAACTCACGACCTTGCGCTTGACAGGCAGGCACTTATGCCACTGAGCTATATCCCCAGCCCCTCTCAGCCTTGTCTTTATTATTTTGAGACAGAGTCTTGCAAAATCTCTAAGTTGCACAGGCTGGGCTCAAACTTTCGATCCTCCCACCCCAGCCTCCCAGAATGCTGAGGTCACAGGTGGGCACCATTCCCGGCTTAAACCTATGAGAGATGGTCTCACTATGTCATTCAGGCTGGCTTCAAACTCTTGCAGCAATCCTCCTGCCTCAGCCTCCCAAGTGCTGGGATTACAAGGGTGCAACACCGTGCCCGGCACCCTCTTGTTTTTATATTTGGTTGCGCCCTGTAGAAGTTGGCCATGCCAGTCCCGTCTGCCGCCCTCTGCTAACATTTCCGTGGTTTGAGAGATCGTGGCTCTAAGGTTCCCGTGTTCATGGCTCATCCCACTCCTGTGCCTTAGGGGCGCTTTCTGTGCATGTGGTGCCTGCACAGAGGAAACAGACCGTGCCCCGACGCTGGGGCTCACATTGATGGCGGGAGACAGAATAAATAAAGCAACAGAAATGAATTAACCATGGGTTGTGACACCCTATGTGGGAACACCAATAGGCGACAGTGTTGGTCAGGCTCTTGCTCCCCACTGGACAGCCTCTGCGGGACAGGATGTGTAAGACTTTGAGGAAGTCAGATCTGCGGAGGCCAGGACAGAGCTCCGGGCAGAGCAGGTGGCAGGTGCAAAGGCCCTGGGGTGGGAAGCTGGGAGAGGCTGGCCTGGATGTGTTCTGGCTGGCTGTGACGGTGGTGAGGAATGGGAGTGAAGTGGGGAGAGATATGGATGCATCTGCAGGACCCAGGTAGGACCTGCAGGCCGGTGGCACTCAGACCTGTTGGCCTCAGGAACCTTTTCCACTAACAGTTACTGAGCTGGGCTGGTGGTGTATGTCCATAGTCCCAGCTATCAGGAGGATCACTGTGAGTTCAAGGCCAGCCTAAATGACATATGGAGACCCTGTCTCAAAAAAAAAAAAAAAAAGAAACAAAAGATAAAAGATACAGTGTCCTGGGGCAAGCAGGGCCGGGTAGCACTTCCCCAGGACAGGCAGAGCTGAGACACAGCACTGGCCGGGCCTGAGTCCAGGCTTCAGGAGGGCATGTGGAGGGGGCACTGAGCTGAGGCTGGAGCCCAGCAGAGGGGCAGCCTGGCACGTGGGGCGGACGGCGCAGAGGAGGCTGAAGAGCTCAGGGCCTAGGTCACTTAGGAGACAGGGAGCCGCTCCGTTGCCAGCAGCCTCTGTAACTCACCAGACACGCAGATCCCAGACCGGGTGCAGCGGCACTCGCCTGTAACCCCAGCACTGGGAAGGCTGAGGCAGGAGGACTGCAAGTTTGAGTCCAGCCTGGGCAACTCAGTGAGTGAACGAGACCCTGTTTCAAAACAAAAACTAGAAGGCTGGGGATGGAGCTCGGTGTGGAGGCCCTGGGTTCAATCCAGTAGTGGAAACAAGGAAAGGTGGATTGCCCAGGCCCCGGCCAGTCCCGGCCTCCGTGGGCTCAGGCGGGCCGCTCCTCTGCAGGTGCATGCATACATCATCAGCTACCTGAAGAAGGAGATGCCCTCCGTGTTCGGGAAGGAGAACAAGAAGAAGCAGCTGATCCTCAAGCTGCCCGTCATCTTCGCCAAGATCCAGCTAGAGCACCACATATCCCCCGGAGACTTTCCCGACTGCCAGAAGATGCAGGTTGGTGCTGACGGGAGGCTGGCTGGGTGACACAGAGGGCGCACCCTCTGCAGCCTCTGGGAAGAGAGTGGGGGCTGTGTGTTTCTGGAACGCGTCTTCCGAATGTGTGTCTGTGGGAGCTCGGCTTTATGAAGTAGGATAACAGAGTGAAGAAAAGACACACAATAACAGTGGCTTAATTTAGGGTTTTGTTTTCCCTTCGCCTTCAGAAAAGGCCCAGAACATGACCTGGGGCTGATTTGGTGCTTTATGGAGCCAAAGGACTAGTCTTTCTTATTTCTTCTCTGTATTTGGCCTCCACTCCCAAGAATCCTCACAGTACAAAATGGCTGCAGAAACTTTAGCCATTGTGTATGCATTCCAGCCAGCAAGAGGGGAGGGAGGGGAAGAGAACAGTTACTTTAAGGACCCTTTCTGGAACAGTCCTAGTCAATAGTACTTTCTACCGTGATGGAAATGTTCCAGGCTAGGGGCTGGGGATTTAACTCAGCGGCACACCGCCTGCCCAGCAAGCGCAAGGTCATGAGTTCGATCCCTAGTACCGAAAAAACAAACAAACAAAAAAGAAATGTTCCAGGCTGGACTGTCCAATATGATAGCCACTGGACACATTAAAATTGAATTTTAGAGGCAGGCATGATGGTGCATGCCTGTAATCCCAGTTATTTGGGAGGCTGAGGCCGGAGGACCATAAGTTTGAGACCAGTCTGGACTGCATAGTGAGACCTTAAGAAAAGGAAATTGAAAATAAATTTTTGAAAGGGCTGGGATACAGCTCAACTGGTATGTTTGATTTGTGGTGAAAGAGAGGGGAGGGGAACACGAAAACAATCTCTGATTACAGCTTTTTCTTTAATTTTAACTAATTGAAATAACCAAATGTGGCCAGTGGCTACCATATTGAACAGCATAAGCCTCCAAGTTGCCCCGGGCAACTGTTGCTTACACCCAATTGGTTGGAATGTAGTCACATGGCCAGCTGGCTGCAAGGGATGCTGGGAAGCGTAGTCTTTCTCATAACCAGCCACGTGCCACGGTAACTTTCAGAAATTCCGCACCGAGGAGGAAGGAACAAACCAACGTTGGGAGATGGGGCAGACTCCTTGCATGGTCAGACCTAGGACTACAGTGTCGGGGAAGGTGGTGGGCAGGGTGCGGCCAGGGCTGCTGTCATGTCGTGTGCCCACCCCCTTCCACAGGAGATGCTGATGGCCCACGACTTCACCAAGTTCCACTCTCTGAAGCCGAAGCTGCTGGAGGCGCTGGATGAGATGCTGACACAGGACATCGCCAAGCTCATGCCCCTGCTGCGGCAGGAGGAGCTGGAGAGCACGGAGGTGGGCGTGCAGGGCGGGGCCTTCGAGGGCACCCACATGGGGCCCTTCGTGGAGCGGGGCCCGGACGAGGCGCTGGAGGATGGCGAAGAGGGCTCCGACGAGGAGGCCGAGTGGGTGGTGACCAAGGACAAGTCCAAGTACGACGAGATCTTCTACAACCTGGCGCCGGCCGAGGGCAAGCTGAGCGGCTCCAAGGCCAAGACCTGGATGGTGGGCACCAAGCTCCCCAACTCCGTGCTGGGGCGCATCTGGAAGCTGAGCGACGTGGACCGCGACGGCATGCTGGACGACGAGGAGTTCGCCCTGGCCAGCCACCTCATCGAGGCCAAGCTGGAGGGCCACGGGCTGCCCGCCAACCTGCCCCGCCGCCTCGTGCCGCCCTCCAAGCGGCGCCACAAGGGCTCTGCGGAGTGAGCCGCGGCCGCCCGGCCCTGCTCCCACCCGCCCTGCTCTGGCTCCCCGGCTCCTGTTGGCTACACGCGCACCCCTGCTCTGACCCGCACACGCCACCCTGCCCAGCTGTGAGGACAGGGTCTTTCTCTCCTCACCATCAGACACTCGGGTCCAATCCTTTAGTGGGGACTGGGAGGAAGGTAAGGCTTCTCGCTGCCATGCTTTACACCTCGTGGCACATAAGGGCTGCACTGCACCCCACATACACATACATCTGGGCACATCACACTGACACTAATACACATGGGCACTGGCCCGCACATCATTCATTCTGATATTTATTGAGCACCTACTACATTGCCCGGCCCTCATGGAGCTGCCATTCTCAGGAAAGGGCGCCGATCACACAAAAGCACGCTGAAACAGCAAACTCCCTATGCCTCCTGCCCAGCCAGGCAAAGACTCCCACCTTCACCTGTCCTCAGGTCTTGGGACCACTGGGGGCCCTCAACCTTTCTTCCTCAGAGGCCCTTTTCAGCCCCCTCCCCTCCTTTTTGGGGAAAGCCCCCCCAATTCTGATCACACCATTTCTTTAATAAAGATCGCGTAGCAGGTAGGAAACCCCGTCCACCCCGGAGGGACCACGCCGCCGCGGAGCGACTTCCGTCCTCTGTCCACCACCTGCCCTGCACCGAGTGCCCAGCCCGCCCCGGGTCCCCCGCAGGCGCCCAGTTCTAGGACTGCTGCGGCGCGCCTCTCTGCCCGCACCTGAGAGGCACCCCTCCTGGATACAAGGGCGCCAGGGTGTCCCGTCCCGATTTCAGGAACACCCCGGGGGAGGGTTCTTGGTGCTACAGCCCTCTCCCCTCCATGGGACCCCCCCCGCCCCACTTTTCAGTCCTTCACCTTAGTGCCTCACCCTGGCGGGGGACCCCCGAGCTAAAGCTGGGGAGGAACAAACACCTGGGGCCCCACCCCCGCCCCGGCCACACCCAGGAGGGGCCGCACACCGAAGCGAGTCCCCACGGAGCGAATAAAGCCCAGGCTTCTCTCCCGTGTGGAAGTCAGGTCGTCTTGGGCGGGGGAGGGGACTGCGGGGGGCCAGGCCCCCCTCCGGGCGAGCAGGGGCGGGTGGAGCCTGGTGACTCAGGCCCGGGCTGGGGGCCAGGCCTGCATATTTTCCAAGGCAGTTACTGGGGGCCCGGCCCCGCGGGACACCCGCCCGCCGCGGGGCCTGGGAACCGAGCCGTGGGGCGTGGCCGGGGCGCACGCGTCCCTCCGCCCACGAGCACTGTGGGACCGGGGCGCACAGCTCCGATGAGCCACGCGGGGGATGGGGGCTC
>NW_004955574.1:1504126-1512521 GCF_000276665.1 Chinchilla lanigera
GGGCTGTCCGGAGGGCGCCGCGCGGGTCTGGAGGCCGCACAACCCGGACCTGCCGCCTTCCCCGACGCCCTGCGGAGGAGCTGGTGGGGCTCCGTGCTGTGTCCCCCGACGTGGCGCCTGCCCTCCCTGTGCCTTTCCCCTTAGAATCAAGAGTGGCTTTTAACTCGGGAGGCTGAGGCAGGAGGATCGTTGCGAGTTCGAGACCAGCCTGGGCTACAAAGTGAGCTCAGGCTAGCCTGAACTGCACAGCAAGACCCTGTCTCAAAAAGAGACACACACACACACACACAGTGGCTTTTAGGGGACGGTGCAACCCCTTGGAAGCCTGGCAGGCCCCAAGGGCCTCTGAGCTTCCTTCCTTATTTGTAAACAGCGGAGATGAGTTGACTCTGAGATGAAGTCGCAGGGGTGAGTCTGTAACAATAGCTAACGCTCGGCTGTCCGCCGTCTTTAGCGCTTCACATCTGTTACCTCGTTGAATTTGCACAATCATCTGTCATTAGCCGCGTGTGGAGGTGCACGCCTGTGACCCCAGCACCCTGCAAGGCTGAGGAAGGAGGGTGGCAAGTTTGGACAACTCAGTGATTTTTGCCAGACTGTGTCTCAACATTTTATTTGTTGAGACAGGGTCTTGCTGTGTAGTTCAACCTGGGCTTGAACCCACCACGGAGCCCAGGCTAGCTTTTAACTCATGGTGATCCTCCTGTCTCAGCCTCCCGAATGCTGGAATTACAGGTGTGGACCACCATGCCCGGACCTGTCTCAATATTAAAAAATAAATAAAAGGGTTGGTGATATAGGTAGCCCAGTGTTAAAGCCCTGGATTCAGCACCCAGTACTAAAAAGAAAATAAAAGTATCTGGCGTTATTCCCATTTAGATGACTAAACTGAAGTACAGCAAAGTAGCTTGCCCAAGATGAAAGATTCTGTGTCTTTTAAGGATCCCAGTAGTGTATGTTTCTAGCATTTCTAATGTTGATTTGGAGTCTAGGATCGGAAAACTGAGAGGCCAAACACTCTGAGATAGGAATATGTCTGGCGCTGGATTTGATACTGATAGTTCTGATTTATCGGGCTGCCCAGCGTGGTGGTGCACGCCTACAATCCCAGCACTCGGGAGGCTGAGGCAGGAGGATTGTTGCGAGTTCCAGACAAACCTGGGCTACAAAGCGAGCTCAAGGCCAGCCTGCACTGCATAGCGAGACCCTGTCTCAAAAAGAGGTGGGCATGAAAAGAAAAATCAAGCTGGGCATTGTGCCGCGCACCTGTAATCCCAGAATTTGGGAGGCTGAGGAAGGATCGCCGTGAGTTCAAGGCCAACCTGAACTACATAATGAGTAGTTCAAAAAACAAACCATGAGACGTGACGTTGCTCAGTGGTAGACCCTTGCCCAGCACGCGAGAGGCCCTGCGTTTCACCCCAGCACCACAAAAAAAAGGCTTGAGGGGCTGGGGATTTAGCTCAGCAGCACAGCGCCTGCCTGGCAAGCGCAAGGTCGTGAGCTCGATTCCCGGTAACGGAAAAAAACAAAAAACAAAAAACAAAAAAAACCCCAAAAAACCAAAAAACAGAAACAAAAAAAAGGGTTCAGCAAAGACCCGTGGTGGTCGGGAAAAGTGTTTTTCACTTAGGGTGAGATCCAAGAATTTATAATCTCCCATCCGCTAAGAATCTGCAGATCCCACTTGTACAGCCCAGAAGCGGGAGGAGCCATTTACCCTTTACCAAGATGGCAACGTATTCCCCACTCTCGCCCGTCCTTTGGAAGCTCTCACTACTTTACCAAGATGGCTGCCACAGGAAGTACGTCACGCGAGAGGGTGGGAAAGCGGCGCGCGCACGCTCCAAACCGGAACTGGGCGGGCCGGCCGCCAAAGTTCTTCCTTTAATAAGATGGCGCCGGAAAGCAATGGCGGTGGCGCCAGGCAGCGCTCAAAAAAGGATGCCGATTCTGGCTTCCTGGGGCTGCGGCCCACTTCGGTGGATCCGGCCCTGAGGCGGCGGCGGCGCGGCCCAAGAAATAAGAAACGGGGCTGGCGGCGGCTCGCTGAGGAACCGCTAGGGCTGGAGGTTGACCAGTTCCTGGAGGACGTGAGGCTTCAGGAGCGCACGATCGGGTTCGTGGGGCGGGACTTCCGGGAGCGGGGCCGCGTTGGGGGACTTCTGGTATTCTGGGGGCCCCCGTTCGGGGCCCCACGCGGAAAGCCCAGCGTGGGTGGGAGGCTCCATAGAGTTACCAGGTTTAGCACACAAGTATCTTCGAGACACCGGATCCATCTTGAAGCTTAAGTGAACAGCGGATGATTCCGTAATATCAGTACGTTCCGGGCTTCAGTTCAGGCGGGTGCGCCTTAAATACTGATTTTTTTTTTTTTTTTTTTTTTTGTCTTTTTGTCTTTTTGAGGCAGGGTTTCGCTCTGTAATTCAGGCTGGCCTTGAGCTCTGTTTGTAGCCCAGGCAGGTCTCGAACTCACAACGATCCTCCTGCCTCAGCCTCCCGAGTGCTGGGATATCCTCCTGCCTCAGCCTTACAGGCGTGAGCCACCACCCCCGGTTTGAAATACTGATTTTTGACCCAGCATGGTGATGCCCACCTGTAATCTCAGTACTTAGCGAGAGTGAAGCAGCAGGATCGCAAATTCGAGTCCTGCCCGGGCAACTTAGCCAGACCCTACCTCAAAATATAGGGGCTGGGGATTTAGCTCAGCAGCACAGTGCCTGCCTGGCAAGCGCAAGGTTGTGAATTCGATTCCCGGTACCGGAGAAAAAACCAAAACAAACAAAATCAAAATAAAATAACGTAGAAGGGCTTCGGATGTTGCTTAGTAGTGGAGCACGCCTGGGTTCGATCCCCAGGACTGGGGAGGAAAATGTTGTGAACTGAGGGGCTCAGGAAGGGGCCCTAGCGGGGCAGGGGTTTTGAGCCTGAGGGGAAGGCTGGACCCTAAGAGGTTGAACCTGTTGTCTTCCCAACGTCCTTGGCTTATGGTCTGCATTTGCCTTTCCCAGTGGCTTGTTGTCAGAGGCCCCCGACGAAAATCTCTTCTTTGTGGACACCGGCGTCAAGCAAAAAGGTGAGGAGGGCTTTCGCGGTGCTGCACAGCCTGAGCTAGATTCCTGACACCATTCGGGTTCATAGTGCAGCTTGGGAGCCACCCATCTTCTAAGTGTGTGCCAGCTTTTTTTTTTATCACCTGTTCTGGGGATGGAACCCAGAGCCTCACATACACTAGGAAAACACTGGACCACTGAGGTATACCTGCAACCTTTCGTATCTTTTTTTTGTCTTTTTGAGACAGGATCTCGCTTTGCAGTTCACGCTGGCCTTGAGCTCCCTTTGTAGTCCAGGCTGGTCTCAAACTCAAAGGCTGATCCTCCTGCCTCAGCCTCCCGAGTTCTGCGATTACAGGAGTGCGCCATCACGCACGGCTGTATTTTATCTTGACACAGGTCTTGCTAAATTGCCCAGGCCGGTCTCGAGGTTGAGATCCTCCTGCCCCAGCCTCCTCAATAGCCTAGACGCTGCTACACACTGCAAAAGTCAGCTTTGATACAAACAGAAGCACCAGGGATGAGTGGTGTGCAAGCACAGACTAACTTAGAGAAGCCAGGGTGCTTTTGGTTTTTTGGCATTAGTGATTTGAGGGTGTGGAGATGCCAGCTGTGCCTGATGAGTAGATTAGAGACAGGCTGAGTGCTGTTACAGAATGGGGCTTGTTCTGGTTAAAAATAGGAGCTTGTGTAAGAACAAGAGGATCTTTTAACCAGTAGCTAAGAAACTGGTCCTAACACGCCGCTGTCATTTGCCGGGACACAGCATCGGCCTGCTGAGACAGGTGGACGGGCGGCTGGGATTGTCCTGATGAGCAGCAGGGTTTCCGCCCATATGCAGGAGAGCAACCCAACATGTGTGAAGGAGAGCAAGCTGCAGGGTCTCCTCCTCGGGAGAGCTGACGGCTTTTGGGGCGCTGCTCTGCCTGCCAGGACTCCCTGTGCACATCGTCAGGTTGCTCAAAGGGTCCAGTGAGCCGGGTGTGGTGGCGCACGCCTGTAAATCCAGCCCTCGGGAGGCTGAGGCAGGAGGATCGTTGTGAGTACCAAGTGAGCTCAAGGCCAGCCTGAATTGCATAGTGAGACCCTGCCTTAAAAAGACCAAAAAAAAAAAAATTGTTCTAGGGGATATGGCTGAGTGGTGCAGCACCTGCCCAACAAATGCAAGGTCCTGAGTTCAATTCCTGGTACCCAAAACAAAACAAAACAAAGGGTCCAGTGAGAACCCGACCTGCTGCAGTGGGCTGAGGGCGGCAAAAGGCCCAGGGGACTGAGCAGTGACATCGATTATCACAGACTTTCACAGGCAGGCGCAGATCTGGTGTGGGCACAGTAAGCCCGTCAGACAGACAGGAAGTGGCTGAGGGGACAGGGGAGGCCTTTTGTAGATGCAGCGATCCCTGTGTTCTGTGCCCCAGCGAGGGGGCCCCACGTTCCCAGGATTAGGTGCAGGGGTGGTCCCCTTCGCAGGACCCCGCCGTTGGCGAAGGGTGCAGTTGTGTTCTAGCACGGTGTGTTCTTCAGGTCAGTTTTCACTGGTAGGCTTCTGGGTGAAGAGCACAGGCACTGTACCGAGACTCAGTCGCCTGGGCCCGCCCAGGGCCTTGGGTCCCCAGCTGCCTGCTCTCTGTGGTCTGGGAGCTTCTTGCAGGTGCGGATGCGGGTGGGGGTGGCTTCTGGTCCGCGGCACAGGTGCTTCCTCCTCCTGCCCTGCTGTGATGTGACGGCCGGGCGGGGCCGGACACCCTGGGCCCAGCTCTGGGGCTTCCCCATGTACTGGCATAATTCAGGACAAAGGCCTCCGAGCTGGGGGTGCTGGTCTTCGGCAGTGGGGAGGCCTTTAGCTCTGACCCCCCTCTTTTCTACTCCAGAGCGGAGCAGGAAGAAGACCAAGGTCCAGAGGAAGTCGCTGCAGGTCCAGAAGCCCCTGCGGGTCGACCTCATCCTTGAGAACACATCCAAGATCCCTGCCCCCAAAGAGTGAGCGTCCCCAAGCCCAGGCCTTCCCTTCCCGCCAGCCGCTGGCCTGAAGGCCTCCCTGGAGGGTAGGGAGCAGGGCAGGTTGTTCGAGCAGCAGGCAGATTTGGGCTTTTGTGTGTGTGTGTTTGAGACAGCGTCCCACTGTGTAGTCCAGGCTGGCCTTGCACTTAGTGATCTTCCTGCCTCAGCCTTCTGAGTGCTGGCATTACAGGCAGGCACCACTGCGCTCATCTGAGCCTTGGACTTCGGGGAGTGGGTTGGAGCAAGCGAGGGGCCTGACTGCTGGGCCCAGGACAGCGGGGTGGGGGTGTCTTCCAGGCTGGGTGTTGGGGTGGAGAGGAGGGGGTCCCGGTCACGAGTGCTGCGTGATTCGGGGCTGCAGGAGGGGCACGTGGCAAGTTGGACAGCCAGGCTGCCCGAGTCAGAGCCCTGGGTTTTCGGGTGATACCAGGATGGGTTCCTCCCTGGAGCGAGGGCCGGGGAGGCCCCGTGCCGCCACCTCACCTGTGCCTCCCCCCGCCCACCCGGCCCAGCGTCCTCGCCCACCAGGTCCCAAACGCCAAGAAGCTCCGGCGGAAGGAGCAGCTACGGGAGCGGCTGGCGAAGCAGGGTGAACTCCCCCGGGAGGTGCGCAAGGCCCAGGCCAGGCTGCTCAAGCCTCCCACGCCCAAGGGCAAGCCCGGACCGCAGGATGCCATCGCGCGGCCCTTCTACGACCTGTGGGCCGCAGACAGTGAGTAACGCTGCCGTCACCTGCTCGCGCGCACAGCTGCCACAGGCGGTTGTGCATGTTACACGCCGCGGAAGAGCTGGCTGTCGGCGGCCCTGTGGGCGTTCTTCCCGTGGTGTCCCGGCAGAAGAGAATGTCCCGAGTGGCCAGCACTTCCTGCTGTGCTGCTTTCCCGAGTGGGGAGCCTGCCTCAGCCTGGCCTTTTGCGCTCTTTGAACCCCGTCTAGATGTGGCTTGAGCTCGTGCCATGCTTTTTAAATAGAGGGGCTAGCGGGGTCCCCTGGGCCTCACCAGACAGCCCCCGCAGCTGCTCGCTGTCTCCACAGACCCTCTGGACAGAGCACTGCTCGGCCAGGATGACTTCTTCCTTGAGCAGACCAAGAAGAAAGGCGTGCGGGTGAGGGCATGCGTAAGGGCGGTCAGGCCCCCGGGCGGGGGTGGGGGCGCGGGCGCTGCAGTCTCTGTCATCCTGGTGACCCAAGGTGACTGGGAGCCCGGGCGCCGGAGCCTGGCGGCCAGAGCCCCTGTCACAGCTCCAGCACTGAGTGGTCCGGGCGGCGGCCTGGCTTCTCTGTGCCCCTGTCCCTTCCTCTAAAGTGCACGTGGTAGCCGGGCGTGGGGCGCACACCCGTAACCCTAGTGCTGAGGAGCTGAAGCAGGAGGGTCACTGACTGAGAGAGTTCACAGCCAAGCTGGGCTGCATCCCAAACCCTGTCTTACAAAAAAAAAGAAAAAAGCCTGAGAACCACGTTTGCTGCTTTTTGTTTCTTTTAAGAGTGGGGAAGTTAAAACAGAAAGTGGGAAAATTGATTGGAGAAAAGGAATGGCGAAAAGGAGCGGCTCCCGAGAGGCAGGCGGGGTCCTGAGCGGGTTGCCCTGTGCTCTTGTGGCGTGGTTGGGAAAACTGCAAGAGCTGACACCTGGGCGCCTGTGTCCCCGGGCCCTGGGGCTGTGTGTCCCCTGGATAGCTCCCGGGGGCGCCTGGGTCTCCTGTCTTCCCAGCGTCCCTGGGGTTCTCAGGCTGCAGTGAGTGACAGGACTGCAGAGGGCGCTGCAGACTTGCCTCGGACAGGCGCTGGGGCCCACAGTCCTGGAGGCTGCGGGCGGTGCGGCTGGGCAGCCTGTGGCTCCTGAGCTGGGACAGCCAGGCCATGGGTGTGAGGACTCGAGCCTCGGGGTTGCTGGCCTTCTCCGTCCCTTCCTGCTGCCAGAGTCCCGGGACAGTGCGGGAGAGAACCAGAAGCAGCGTGCGGGGTGGAGGTCCCGGCAGGTGTCGTGTGTGCCGTGCACCTGCTCTCCGCTTCCAGGTGGAGCCCCAGCTGCTACGGTTTCAGAAGGTCGGAGGGAAAGCCTCCTTTTTGTTAGTTTCTTGAGACGGTGATTTTTGAACTTGAGATCCTCCTGCCTCAGCCTCCCTGGTAGCTGGGATTACAGGAGTGATCCCTGTGCCCGTCTCTGGACGGCACCGTGTTGTCACTTGAGTGTCAACCTGGGTGTGACGAGCCATAGCCCTGCCTCATCCTGCCTTGGCCTTGTCTCCCCGCAGCGCCCACCGCGTCTCCACGTCAAGCCCTCCTCAGCGCCTGCCGTGGAGGTGACGCCCTCCGGAGCCTCCTACAACCCTACGTTTGAGGACCACCAGGTTGGTCCACGCCAGGGCCCAGCCCTGTGAGGCCTGGTGCTGGGGACAGCTGCGCCTGTCCTCTGTCCGCAGCCAGCCCAGCTGCCTGGGGAGGGGATATCGGAGCCACACAGGCCCGGGAGGGTGCAGCGTGGGTGAGCAAGATGGGGGCTGCTTTTGGGGAGTCCGGGGACACTGGGTGCTGGCGCTGCTCACCTGAGGGCAGGGGGGACAGCAGGGAAACGGGCCACAAGTCACCGCTTGGCGCTTGCCCGGAGCCGGCAGGGTTTGCTGTCGCAGCCGAGGGCGGGATCCACGCCGATCCCTTGCCCGGCACACACAGGTCCTGGGCTCTATCCCTGGCACTGCCAGAAATAAAGGGACCGGACTAGTCTCAAGCAGCAAGTGCCGCAGGTCCTGTGGCCCCACGAGGCCAGGACGGCCCTGGGGAGGAGACGCAGGGATCCTGCGGTTGTGCTGTGGAGACCTGAGCGGGTGTGTGTGTGTGTAGGGCGTGCGTGTGTGGGGTGCGGGGTGGGCGTGTGCGCACGTGTGTGGGGTGTGGGCCGCGCTGCGCAGTCAGCGCTTCCAGCGCACAGTGCCGCAGCTCCTGGTGACGTAGCGGAGCCATCAGCATGGTTTGTGGCCGGGATTTTTCATCACCTGAAAGAAACCTCATGTCTGGCTGGCTGGCCCCAGCCGGGGGGCAGCACCCGTCCTCCTGTCTGGGAACCCGCCTGTCCCCGCCTGTCCCCGCCTGTGGTGGCAGGGGCACTGGAGGCGCGGGGCTGCATGGAGACAGAGTGGCGGTGAGGGTGAGGAGTGGGACGGGCCTGCACGGGAGCAGGGGCGCTGGGGCCTGACTGAAGCTCATCCCTCCTCCCAGGCCCTGCTCTTGGCGGCCCATGAGGTGGAGCTGCAGCGGCAGAAGGAGGCCGAGAAGCTGGAGCGCCAGCTGGCGCCGCCCCCCGCCGAGCAGGTGGCCACGCAGGTGAGCCCCGCCCCCCGCGC
>NW_004955574.1:1512877-1517132 GCF_000276665.1 Chinchilla lanigera
CGCTGCCCCTGTGGCCTGACGCTGCCCCCGCCCCCCAGGAGACCGTGTTCCAGGAGATGTGTGAGGGGCTGCTGGAGGAGTCGGACGGGGAGGGCGAGCCCGGCCAGGGTGCACCACTCGTGGCCAGCGAGGCTGAGGGAACCGAGTCCTCTCCCCAACTTGCCCGCCTGGCCACTGCCGTGGAGAAGAAGACGGAGCAGCGGCGGCGGCGGGAGAAGGCTGCCCGCGCCCTGGTGAGCGCCGGCCTGGCTGCTGTCGGGGCCTCTCCACGGCTTTGTCAGCCGGGACCCAGCTCCAGGCGAAGGCCCTGCTGCCCTGGTGCATGGGTTGGAGAGGGGAGACGTGGGGGGTCTCTGTGGGAAAACAGCTGCTCAAGCCAGGTGTTAGGGTGCCTGCCTATAATAGCAGCTACTTGGGCGGCTGAGGCAGGAGGATGTCCAGTTTGAGACCTGAGCTGGGGGGTAACCCAGTGGTTGAGCGTCCTGGGGTTCAATTCCTTGTACCAGGGCAAAATAACTTCGAGCAGATAGTTGAGCAGCCATTGTACGGAGGTGGGGAGCAGCGGAAGGAGGCTGTGGGGCACTGGACCCCTGACCCGGCCCTTCCTCCCCCCAGAGGGCTCAGCAGGCCGTGCTGCGGGCCGCCCGGCTCCGGCACCAGGAGCTCTTCCGTTTGCGCGGGATCAAGGCCCAGGTGGCCCAGCGGCTGGCGGAGCTGGCGCGGCGGCGAGAGAGGCGGCGGCTGAAGCGGCTGGCAGAGGACGACAAGCCGCGCAGGCTGGGGCGGCTCAAGTGAGGCCCAGGAGCCCCTCTGTCCCCAGCGTCCACTCTGCCGGGGGGGCCTTGGACTTGGGGCCCCGGCTGAGCATTCGTCCCCGTTCCTGCAGGTACCAGGCCCCCGACATCGACGTGCAGCTCAGCTCGGAGCGGTCGGACTCGCTGAGGACCCTGAAGGTGCGTGTCCGCAGTGCTGTGCGCGGGACTGTGCCCAGTGATGACTCCATCCTTGCTCCCCGTGCCCCCAGGGGCTGTGGGCGACACCTTGGTGCCCTGGGCTGGCCTGGTGAGGCCTTGCCTGGGGCTGAGGGCACAGGGTCCTGCGGGGTTGGGCAGGGGGCCCTTCAGTCCTGTGCGGCGTTGGATGGGCCGGGCCTGCCCGGGACCCGCCTGGCTCCTGCCCGGGGCTCCCTGGTGCATGGGCGCCGTGTCCTGTGGCCCCGGCCTCTGGCGTTGTTCCTGGCTCCGCTGCCTCCTCAGCTCCTTCCCTCCCGACTCCTGACCCAGCCCTGGGCCCAGATCTGTGTCCTGGGACGCGCCGGTCACCCTCCCTCTCTGTCCCTCCGTGTCACAGCCCGAGGGCAACATCCTCCGAGACCGCTTCAAGAGCTTCCAGCGCCGGAACATGATCGAGCCCCGCGAGAGAGCCAAGTGAGGGCGGGGCAGGGGCCGGGTGGGGACGCCCCAGTGCGCGACCGGGCTGGCCTCCCTGATGCCCGCTGTGTTTTGCAGGTTCAAGCGCAAGTACAAGGTGAAGCTGGTGGAGAAACGGGCGTTCCGAGAGATCCAGTAAGTGTCCCCTCCCCGCCGCAGTGACAGACGCCCGGGAGCCCTGGTCCCTGTAGCGTCCTGTGGTCACAAGTCCTGATCAGCCTGGGGTGGCGTCGGAGGGTCCCAAAGGGAAACGAAGGGGCCCAAACCAGAGGGGGTGCCCGTCCTCACTGCCTCGGCCCCTCTGTTTCCAGGTTGTAGCAGCACGATGTGACGCGGGAGCCCCGCCCCTCAATAAAGCACCTTGGCTTCTTCCCTCCTGCCCATCCTTTCTGTCGCTGCGGACGCCCCCTGCTGGCCAGGACGCAGGGGGCAGTGCTTCTTTGCACCGAAGCCCGGGGGAAGCTGGATGTGCCGGCGCTGCCATCCCTGTGGCTCTGTAGACCCCGCCCGGCCCCAGCGCCGGGAAGAGGGCAGACCTGAGGAGGCTGGCGGGGCGGTGCTGGTGGAGGCGGAGGCCGGGCAGGGCGGGCCGTGGGGTGCGTTAGCGAGCGTGGAGTTACAGGCGAGGAGGCAGGCTGTAAAAAGCGGGTGAGTCTCCCTACGTGCACGCACACTTTCAAGGCCAGCCTGGGCTTCACGGTGAGACCCTGTCTCAAAGAAAAAAAAAAGGGGTGTTTGGAGCAGGGTCTTGCTGAGGCGCCCAGGCTGGCTTTGAAGTGGGGAGCCCCCTGACGAGCTGGGGGCGGCAGGGCTGCACCATGCGCCCCCCCGCCAGCCTCTGTTCTGTAAGGCACGCGGGGTGGTCTCCGAGCCTCGGGCAGAGTACGGTGGCTGCCCTTGGCCTTTGCCTCTGCTCCCTCCGCGGATACCTGCCCTGCAGTGTCACGGCGTGTCGCAGATGCACACGGTGAAAGCACGCTGGGCGTGGGGGCGCACGCCTGTAATTCCGGCACTCAGATCATTTCCAGTTCGAGACCAGCCTGGGCTACAAAGTGAGCTCAAGGCCAGTCTGAACCTCAAAGTGAGACCCTGTCTCAAAAAGGCAAAAAGAAGAACCAGGAAAGATGGTGAAGCAGCTTGCTGGGAGCACATCTCAGAGGTCTGTCGGGCTCTCGACAGCCTCACGTTTTCTCACAGCTGCCTGCGCGCCTCGATGTGGCCGTGGCCACCTCCCCGTGAGGCAGGAGTGGGTTTTACGGGTTTTATTTCTTTTGAGGCAGGGTCTGGCTATACAGCCCAGGCTGCCCTTGCACTCTCAGCAGTCTTCCTGCCTCAGTCTCTCCAGTGCTGGGATCACAGGCATGCGCCAGCACACCTGGCTTTCCTCTCCATCTTAAATAAAAAGAAAAAACATTTGTCAGATAAGGAAACGGCTCTTCATGCCTGTGTCTGGGAGTAAGTTGGGGACAGATGCGAGGAACAGTTGGAGAGGCCAGGCTTCCCGCAGTGCTGAGGAGTGGGGTGCGCAGGGAGGGGGACCTGGAGGGCTCAACCAGACAGGATGCCCAGCAGCCCGAGAGGCCTGGGCCACAGAGGCAGGGTGCCCCCCTTCCCGGCCCTGGGTGAGGGAAGCGCATCTTCTGGCAGCAGCAGGGGCGTAGCGTGTCCTAAGCCGGGGGCACTGGTCCATCTGGACTCTGCATCAGGAGGCTGGGAGCCAGGGCCTCCGCAGCTTCCTGTGCACGGGGATGAGGGGCAGGGCGGCCAGTGGGGCAGGGCATCCGCAGGGCCTTCTCTGCAGCTTGCAGGCTGGCCCGATGCTGGCTGGGAAGGTTGGCTGGGAGCTAGTGTGAGGCTAAGGTGAAGGTCTCGGGTTGTGTATTGGCTGGGGTTCCTTCCAGGGCTCCACATCTGCATCTGTAATGTCCGGTTATTGTTTGGAATCCAAAATGGTAAACACCCCAGCCCCTGCCAAGCCTGGATCTGCCTGTGTGATTAAAAAACGTTGAAAACCTGGGGCTGGAAGGAGGCGGAGGCAGGGGGATCACAAACTCAAGCCCAGCGTGGGCAACAGAGTGAGACCTTACCTCAAACAGCTGGGTGTGGTGACGCGCACCTGTAATCCCAGCACAGGGGAGGCTGAGGCAGGAGGATCACTGCAAGTTCAAGGCCAGTTTGGGCTACATAGTTCATGTCTCAAAAAGGGAAAGTTCTGGATTCAGTGCCAGTACTGGGAAAAAACCCTCCCCTTGGAAAGGGCCGGGAACTCACTGGGTCTTTGGGTAGGAAGGAGATGCAGCCGCACAGGCGCCTGGGGTTCTGCTTTCAAACCAGGAGCTGGGTTGCAGCGGCCCTGCGACTGCTCTGCCACTGCCCCCATGGCTACACGGCGGTGAAAGTCGGAGCACTCGGGACAGGGCCCGGCCCCACCCACCAAGGCCCGGCGCGGGCGTGCTGGCTGTTCCCGCAGGGAGAAAATAAAAGACGTGGCAACTTGCAGTCCGTGCCAGAGCCTCACAAACGCCCTGACCTCATGGCTCCTGGGAAAGTGCCCGGAGGAAACGGCGGGAGCAGGGGAAGCCCTGCGGAGCAGTCCACTGTGCAGGGAGTCTGCTGTTCGTGAGAAAGGGGCGGGGGTTCTCTCCGACCACGCTGGCATCCGCTCTAAACCCCAGCCCTCTCCTCCCGGGGTGGTGGAAGCCAGGAAGCAAGCAATGCTCAAAGGACCAGCGCTTCCCTGAAAAGAACCACAGCCATTCTCAGCGACAGTCAGGACCTGAGCTCTTCCATTGATGAGAACAGCCGAGTTCACATCAGGAAAACCA
>NW_004955574.1:1518032-1532879 GCF_000276665.1 Chinchilla lanigera
GAAGGGAAAACATTTAATACACAACACAGAATTTATAGGATTATTTTATAATATTCACCCAAAGAGTCAAATACAGAAGAGTGCACCTGTCCACGTACTAGAGACCCAGAGAATCCAGCTGAGGGCCTGGATCCCATGGCCATGTCCTGCACGAGTCCAGCTGGAGGCCTAGAGCCCACAACAATGTCTCATGCAGCCTGTATCAAGGATCTGCGCTGGCAAGGCCCAAAGATCAGTGGTAGAAGCTAGAAAGCCTGCACCAGCGGGGTGAAGGGTCTGTGTCAGCACACTGAGGGCTTTGGAGAATTCTGTCACCAGGGAAAGAAGAGACCGTGAGTCCTGCTTTGAAAAATTTAGAATGTGAGAGTCAAGTGTGCCGCTCATGCTGGTAAGCGCCGCTCCCGGAGAGGCCCAGGAAAGAGGTCTGCAAGTTCGAAGCCAACCTGAGCAACTTAGACCCTGTCTCAAAATAAAATAAAAAAGACTGGATCTGTAGCTCAGTGCTCCCTGGGCTCAAGCCCCAGTACTGCAAAAAGCAGGCAGCCACAAAACAAACACACACAAACCCCACATTTGTTTGCAGACAAGGTCACACAATGAAGTTCAGGCTGGTTTTGAATTCATATGTAGCCCAGGCTGGCCTCAAACTGAAGGTGATCCTCCTGCCTCAGCCTCCTGAGTGCTGGGATTACAGGCGTGCGCCACTACACCTGGCAAAAAACCAGAAAAATTCAGAACCTGAACTATGTCTTTTCCCTTTAAGGGTAAAAATCTGGACAGGAAAAGGCAATGGACGCCCCTCCGCCCCCAACATGCCTGAGTTCTAAGCTGTGATACTTGCTGGAGAGAGATAACGCGCCTTATCACACAGACAAGATGATAAGACCTCACTTGGTGCTGACAAACACTATAGTTTGCTTTCCTGTGTCACAGAAGGCCTTACAGAATCCAATTGTTTCAAAAGCGTGTGAACACACAGATAAGGGACCTCAGCTTTTATATATGAGTTCTGTGAAATTAATGGCACAGTTGTAGCTGTTAGTACAAGTGTCTCTGTGTACCTTTTTTTCTGTGAGACAGGGTCTCTGTATGCAGTTCAGGCTGGCCTTGAGCAACGCACTTATGAAGCCCAGGCTGGCCTTGGATTCATGGCAATCCTCCTGCCTCAGCGTCCCAGGTGCTGGGCTTACCCCACCACGCCTGGCTCATGGGTTGGGTTTGTTTCTCCTGGTGCTAGATAGACCCCAGGGGCTGCCTAGACAAGCGCTCTGCCCCTCAGCTGCGCCCTGGCCCTGGGTTCCAGTTTTCAATAGGGTGTCGGGGAGACCCATCGTGCACAGATCTGAAGGAATCGCAGTGGGAACCACAACGGTGTCTGACGGACGTGCACCCTGGCTGAGGACACAGCGAATGCAGAACTCTGAAGCGGACGTGGACTTCAGCGCGGATGAACCGCAAAGGCACGTTGCTGAGCCTGATGCAAACAAAGGTCATGTGTTTGGGATTCCACGGTGCGAAAGTGTCCCTTGCAGGGACAGGAAGGAGTCCTGGCAGGACAGGGAGGGCAAGGGGCTGCTTCCTGGGTACAGGTGAGCACCGTACCTTGCTTGGACACAGCTGTGAACGCACTCAACAGCACTAATGACACTTGGGGTTAGGTGCAGTTTAACCAGTGTCCACACACACACACACACACACTGAGCACCTCCCCGCTGCATCCCTGCAATTTTCTATGAGAAATGATGTGTTAGAGAAACAGGAATCAGTGACCCAGGAGTTGGGATTGTCTCAGGTGGACAGCAGCGGCCCTCAGTTGAGGCTGAGGAGCAGGTCCTGCAGGGATCTTAAGAAGCATGTGCCATGTCCTGGCTATGGGGCTCCCTGGAGCGTGGTCAGGTTGCTGTGGGAACTGTGTGAACCCTTAGAGTGCCGGGTGTGGAGGCGCACACCTGTAATCCCAGCATTTAGGAGGCTGAGGCAGGAGGATCGCTGTAAGTTTGGGGGCAGCGTATACGACATAGTGAGACCCTGTCTCAAAAAACCCAAAACAAAACAAGAAAACCCCTAGAGCTCAGATACAGAACCCTGTGGGTAGAGGCTCGGGATTTAGCTCAGAGGCACAGCGCCTGCCTGGCAAGCGTGAGGTCGTGAGTTCGATTCCCAGTACCAGAAAAAAAACAAAAACAAAACGAAACAACAACAAAAAAGAACCCGTGGGTGTCCTGCTCAGGACCCCTCCTGGCTGTCGGGGAGCTCTCCCTCCCTGCCTTTGTCTCTTACATAAATGCTCCCTACCTGCTCTGCCATCCCATTGTTTCTTACCATGAGACATGAGCCCAGCATTGTGGTAACAATGGAATCATTAAAAAAGAGAGAGAGAGAGAGAAGTTCTGTGAATGCACTAACCCCTGGATCATCCACTCTTGTACAGTTCATTTTTCATATAAATCTTACCTTGCTTTTAATTAATTATTTGGCTTTTTGAGACAGGGTCTCCCTATGTATCCCAGACCAGATTTAACTGACAGTGATTCTCCTGCCTCAGCGTCCGGAGTGCTGGGACTACTGGGGTGCACTTCCATATCTGGCTTCTCAATTTTTAAAAAGGACAGCTGGACGTGGTGGCGCACGCCTGTAATCTCAGTACTCGGGAGGCTGAGGCAGGAGGATCGTTGCAAGTTTGAGACCAGCCTGGGCTACACAGTGAGCTAAAGGCCAGCCTGACCTGCATAGCGAGACCCTGTCTCAAAAACACACACACACAAAAGACAAAAAAAAAGGAGAAAAAGAGAAAGCAAAATGAAAAGCTGAGGAGGATTCTAGCGTGGCTGGAGGGCTCCGCGGTAGGTAAGATCTGAGGGGTAAGGGGCCAGATTCTGCACAACCCACCTCCTGGCCTAACCTTTCCGGAGCAGCCACAATGGGAACTTCAGCCCTCTGGTGGCCATTTGGAGAATACTCTTGTGTTACATTCAAAACCTTTATTTTATTTTTCATTTTTTCAAAACCTTTATTTTAAAAATTTATTTTTTGCTGGTTGTGATGGCCCACGCCTGTAATCTCAGCACTTGGGACACTGAGGCAGTGAGTTCGCGGCCAACCTGGGCTACATAGTGAGACTCTTCCTCAAAAAATCCAAAAATAAATAAATACAATACATGATTTTTTTTTTTTTTTTTTACATGATTTATTTTTTGAGACAGGGGCCCTGATGCAGCGAGAAAGGACTCTTACTTCTTGATCCTTGGTTCTCTGTGGCCTCGATGAAAGAATTAAGCCAAGAGCTGAGAAGGTGGCCCACCGCATGCCTGTGATCCCAGCACTTGGGAGGCTGAGGCAGGAGGATCGCCGTGAGTCTGAGGCCAACCTGGGCTACATAGTGAGTTCAAGCCCAGCCTGAACTGGGAGACTCTGTCTCAAACAAAACAAAACAAAACAAAGCGCCAAACAAACCATATCAAAACACTCCCCTCCCCCAAATCATCAAAAGAAGTAAGGGCACCGTGTGTAATCTTAAGCTGTCATTGTGCTCTGTGGGATCGCTGTGGATCTGGGAGCTAAGGAATGACTGTGTCTTATATACTGACATCTTTCCTAACCCGCAGTGCTAGTTTGGACCCCTCAGAGAAAGGAGTCACTCCTTAACACCCCAACTCCGCTGCCCAATTTCAACATTTTGCACCAACCCTTCGGCTTGGGGATAGGAGGAAGGTGCCGGAAGAAAGTCTGCCAGGCTTGGGCTGGTAGGCATGCCCATAATCCCAGCATGCGAGGCTGAGGCAGGAGGGGTAGCCATGAGTTCGAGGTCAACTGTCTCAAAAAACAAACAGGGTCTGCGGGTCATCAGGTGTCCCGGTGTTAGGAGGCAGGTGGCCTAGGGGCTCACCGCACCTTACAGAGCCAGCACCTCTCCAGATCCCCGCCTCGGAACCCGCTCTCCTCTCTCTAGGGCGAAGGAAAACTGGCACCGCAGCGCCCCCGCCCTGGCGCACCCTCCCGCCCCCGCAGCTGTTCCCGGCCGGGGTCAGAGGTTGGTGGCGAAGCTCCGCCCCTTGGTCGTACCATGTCAGGCAGGGGGGAGAAAGACAGAGACGCTCAGCGGGCTCAGCCGAGAACTCGCTGCACCGAGACCCTCTCTAGTCCAACATGGGGACCAGCCGGAGGAGCCCGCGATGGAGGTGTTGGGTCGCGCCTCACGTTTCCCCGCCTCGGCGCCCTGCACCGTCCCCGCCCGGCCCCCCCTGGCATTGGTTCGCGCCGCGGTCGGCGGTCCGGGGTCGCGCATGCCCGGTGCACACATCGCGTCGCAGCTGGCGGTCTCTGCTCGGTTCCTGGTGGTGCTGCTCGCCGTCATGGCTCTCGCGGTGCGCGTTGTTTATTGGTAAGACTCCTCAGCCCGCTGCTCCAGACCCGCTCCCCCAGCCCGTCCCGCCGACGCTGTTCTCCGGCCGTGGTGGGGGTTGGGGCCTCGGGGGCAGGATCTCGGGGCCCCTCCGGACAGAGGGGATTCCTGGGTGGGTGGGCGCCAGGCACGCGCGGCGCCCGGGGCCGTTGGCCGCAGGCTGCGGAAGGTTCGGGCGAAGGGCGCTGCGCCCGGCGCTTTGGCTCCGCTCCCCGCGTCCCGAGCAGCCTCCTGTCGCGGTGGCCTGCTGGGAGAATATCGTGACTGGCCCTTGCCCATGTTAAGAAAAACCTTGCACGAAGCCAGGCGTGGCAGCACACGCCTTGTACTCCGAGCACTGGGAGGCTGAGGCAGGAGGATCCCTGTGAGCTCGAGGCCATATATACACGGAGAGAGTTGAAGGTCAGCCTGCACTGCACAGGGAGACGCTCTCAGAAAAAGAAAAGGCTTGAATGACATTCTGGGCTCCAACCCAGTGCGTGCTCGTGGCTGCGAAGCCCACTCCTTTTCTGCCCTCAGTTTCCGCCTCTTAAGTGCACAGTGGGTTGTGTAGTTCAGTTACTGCTGTTGCAGCCACGGGCAGTACCTGAACGTCTCAGCATCTTTTGTTTCTTCCCCCGCCCGCTAGCAGGCAGGTCTTAGCCAGACGTGGGTTGTTCTCTTTCTCGCTAACCAGCGTGTGTCCCCAGCATCTGACCGTGTGCTGGCATGCAGTAGGCGCTTAATAAATACCCGTTCACTGAAGTTCTCCTCCTGGTGGGAGGAGAGTTGTCCGCCTTACAGGTGAGGAGACTGAGGCAGGAGTGAGGCAGGGTCAGGTCAACAATTTGACGCCTGCAATCCGGGCCCTCCCAGATCAGGGGTTCAGTGCCCCCCGCCTGGGCTGCATTTCAAGACCCCACCTCAAAAGCAAGCAAAAAGTAGCTTTCCGGCCAGACCGCAGGTGACGGCGTCCAGAGCTGGGTCTGCGGGACGCCCAGGGGCTCAGGGCTGTCCCAGCTGTCTGACCTTTCCGGTCTCAGGAGTGACAGGCGGGGAGAGGGAGGGCTGTGACTTACGCAGCTCGTCCCTAACCCAGTTCCCTCGCCTTCCCGCGCCCCTGTGGGCGCCTCTGTCTCTCCGTCCTTGCTGTGTCACCTCCTTTTCCTGCCTCCTCTTCCGTGCTTCCACCCGCCTCGCTTGGGTCTGGTTTCCGTGTCTGTCTGTGCCCTTCCCGTTTTCGTGCTTCGCTGTGCTGTCTTTTGCCGCTGTCTCTGTCCGTCTTCTCTGTCTGTCCCGGGCCGCGTGCTCGCGCCCCCGCGCCTGGCTCTGCTGGATCTGCGCTCGGGACCCGGACCCCCAGTGGCGCTTGAGGCTACAAGCCCAAGGTAAGGGGCGGCCGCCAGGTGGCGCCCGAGGGCAGGCTGTGGGGTGCGCCCGGGGGGGCGGTTGCGCGCGGGCGCTGACCCCCTTGCTCGGTTCTCAGTACCTCCAGCTCAAGGAGAAGCTGGAAGATGAGTTCCCCGGATGCCTAGACATCGTGAGTCTCGGGCCGAGGCGGAGGGCGAGGAGGGCGGGGCCTCGTCTGTGCCCTGGGGCTCCGTGGCAGTGGGTTCGGCTGGCCGTGACATGAGCAGGGGCTCTCACTGGCGCCTCCTGCACCCGGGGGAGGGAGGGTGTCCCCAAGAGGGCACGGAGCCCCCGCCCCACCCGCCCCGTCTCTCCTCAGTGTGGTGAGGGGACGCCCCAGTCCACCGGCTTCTTCGAAGTGACCGTAGCCGGGAAGCTGATTCACTCCAAGAAGGTGCGGGTGTCGCCTCTGTGGGGACAGGGCGGGCCGGCGCGATCTGGTGGGGCCCCGCCCACCTCTCCCTGTCTTTCCCCTTCCAGGGAGGCGATGGCTTCGTGGACACGGACAGCAAGTTTCGGAAGCTGGTGGCTGCCATCAAAGCCGCCTTGGCTCGGCGCTAGCGCGCCCTGAAGGCAGAGGTGAGGGTGTAGGCGGCTGGTGCGGCGGTCCGAGGGCTGCCCTGACAGCCTCCTGCTGGGGAAGGAGACGCTGCAAAGGCTTTGTCCCTGTGCCGGGAAACGGTTCCCAGGCCGTGGAGCTGAGGGTCAGTCAGAGCTCCCTGCGTGTTGGAGCTGGACCTCCTGTGCCTGACCTTGTGCAGTCACTCATCACCCTCCGGGGCCCATCCTTGCAGGGATGCCCCAGGCTGACCCACAAGCTGCAGGACCTGCAGGGTGCCCTGCAGCCGCGGCTGAGCCTAGACCACCCCAGAGCAGGCTCCGAGCTCCGGCCTGTGGTCCTGAGTCAATCTCAGGAGCAGCTCCCAGCACGGCCCAGTCCCAGGCCCTCTCCCCAGACAGTGAGGGGCGGTGCTGGCCTGGATGTGCTCGCCAGCACTGCCGCTGTTCCACATCCTCTCTGCCAGGTTTAATTTCTTTCTTTTTTTTTTTTTGGCTTTTTTCCGGTACCAGGAATCGAACTCACGACCTTGTGCTTGCCAGGCCGGCGCTGTGCCACTGAGCTAAATCCCCAGCCCCTTTGCCAGGTTTAAGTTTGAGTGCAGAAGCATCCACTTCTGGGTCACTCGGACTAACGGTGCCTTCCAGGGCCCCCTGAGTTCGGTTGTGTTTGGCTGCCTTTGTTCCCTGTGAGCCCCAAGTCCGGAAAGGGCGTACGTACCAGCCAGGTCCTGGGTTCTGCGCTCTGACTCCCCAGATTCTAGAGCCGCTTCCTGCCATTTCTTAGATCTCTGGATGGTCTGCAGCCCTTGGCCTTGGTCTAGAATCAAATGTCCCAGTCCACATACTGGGCACTGCTGTTCCCAGCATGCTTTGTACCAGAACATTAGTTTCCAGTGCTTCGAGCTCAAATTCTATTTCCTAGTTTTTTATTCCTTTTTGTGGCACTGGGGATTGAACCCAGGGCCTCTTTTTGTTTTTTGGAATCAAGGTCTCGCTGTATAGTTCAGGCTGCCCTTGAACTTGCTGTGTAGCCTAGGCTGGCCTTGAACTTGTAGCAATCCTCCTGCCTCAGCCTCCCAGTGCTGGGGTTAGACCACCATGCCTGACAAACTGAGAGCCTTTGTACTGAGCCACCCCTACCCCTTGTTTCAAGGAAGGGTCTTGTGCCAGGCATGGCGGCGACACACACCTGTGATCCCAGCACGAGGCTTAGCCAGGAGGCTCACTGAGGGTTTGAGGCCAGCCTGGACTATAGGGCAGCCCTGTCTCAAAAAAAAAACCAAAAACCAAAAACCAAACCAACAAAGGTGCGTTTTCCTACAATTGTTGGGCTTGCTTTTTTACCTCTGCCACCGAGCTGCCGCCACGCCCCCCGGTGGCCTGCTTTGTGGCTGCACTTTCTGGGTGTCCCGGGTTTGGGAGCAATTGGCTAGTGGGACTGGGCACTGCCAGGCTGTCTGCTCAGGTTAGCCTGTCACGTGGGCATGGGGGCGGTGCCAGTGAGGGCAAGGGCGGCAGGAGCGCCGTGCGGCAGCTGTGGAGCTGGGTGTCCGCTGCTTGGGGCTTGGCCATGAGGACAGCTGACCGCCCCTGTGGCTGCCCTATCCCGCCCCTGACGGTGCAGGCTGCTGGTGTGGCTGGAGTGCTCAGGACACCCAGACCCAGGGGGACATCCCAGGCAGCCCCCAGGTCCCCGAGGGCCTGAAGGCGGGGAGCCGTGCGGTGGGTCTCCCTGGGCCCTGCCGCAGCGCTGGCCAGGCCCCTCCTCTCCTGAGAGCTCGCTCAGGCTCTGGTGACCTGGGAGCCAGATCTTGGCCTGCCTTGCCTTGCAGCCCAGTTTCTGGGCCTGCGTTTCCCTGTCTGCTGCTCCCTGCACATCTTTTTTTGTTCTGTGCTGGAGGCTGAGCTGTGTGACGTCCCCAGCCCTTCTGGGTTGGATGCAGGGTCTTGCTAAGTGGCTAAGTTTCCCCAGCTGAGTTCACTTGTGATCCTCCTGCCTCAGCCTCCCAAAAAAAGTGTTGGGATTATAGGTGTGCACCACCCCAGCTGCTACTTCTCCTTTTTGACACGGCCCCACCCTGCCCTCTGCTCACGCCCACGGTCCCCTCACTCCCTTCTCTCTCCCCAGCTGAGGACCGTGACCCCGCCGCGCCTGGCCAACGCTTCATGACGGGCAGGACCGAAATGTCTCCGGATGCCTGGTCTTTCCCCGATGCTCTTGCGGCCGCCGGGTGGGGTGGAGGTCGACGCCCGTCTCTGCCTCTGTGGGATGTGTGTCTTCCGGGATCTGCCCCGGCACACTGCCCCATCCCCGTCCCCATCCCCTGCCCTGCCCCCCATGCCTTGGGCCCCGTCTGAATTGGCCCCATGCTCCCCTCCAGGGAGCTGAGGGTCAGGGTGGGGACAGCGCCTCCAGCAACAGGCAGAGGCTCACAGTGAAGAAATGGTTCACATAATAAACACTGGATGAGTTCAGGACCTGTGTCGAGTGTCCACTCCCCACGCCTGTAGCCTCTTGGTTCCCGGTCTCCGTTGCTAAGTAGACCCTTGATAGCATTTCTGAATTCTGCAGAGGGAACAGGAGCTTCCTTTGTACAGGTCACAGGTTTTTTTTTTTCTTTTTTTAAAGATGGGGACTCACGATGCACTTCAGGCCAGCTCCACACTCATGGGGATCCTCCTGCCTCAGCCTCCCAAGTGTGGGGATTACAGGCGAGGGCCACACGCCAGATTTATGATTCATAAGTCAGCGATCTTCAGAATGAATTGGAGCCTGAACACCTTTCTGTGGGGCTTTGGAGGAGGCTCGTGGGGGAGACCGAGTTTGCCAAAGAGGAAAAAGGGTTGCTCTCTGCTCCCTCTGCTCCCGTGCACCCCAGCCCTGGTCCCCTCTGGGTGTCTGGGTCTGTCCCTGCCGCAGTGGGCGAGTGCAGGCACGGTTCTTTTCTCCAGGCTGCCTGTCCGTGGCCCGCCCCTCTGGTCAGATTCTGCTCTTTGCGGGCAGGGTCAGGCTTTAGCCTGCTGCCCCCTACGCTAAACCTCACCGGGACCGCGCCGGGCCCAAGGTGGCCACAGGGGGGCGACAGAGGGCTGCTGCTGGGCAGTGCCGCTTCCGGGTTGGTTAAGGCTGTTTACCTGGTGGCTTCCCGCACCTTTTTTTTTTTTTTTTTTTTTTTAAACTTTTTAAGGCCAGCCGGGGGTACATGGTGGGTTCAGTTCCAGCCCGAGCTACATATAGAGACCTTGTTTCAAAAAACAAACAAAAAACGCTATTTTTAAGAAGTACACTTTATTTTCAAGACTGGCTTTAGGTTACAGAAACATCAGGGGGGAGTAGCATTCCCACATCACTCATGCAGGTATTAATGTCTTACCTCGGGCTGGTGCTCCTGTTACAGTGGATGAGCCCGCACTGACCATTTACTGCCCGAAGTCTACACTGTATTCAGGTTTTTTTTTTTTTGGTACTGGGAGTGGAACTCATGACCTCAGGCTTGCCAGGCAAGCGCTTATGCCGCTGAGCTATATCCCTGGCTGTATTAAGATTTCTGCAGGGTGTTTTTTTTGAGACTGGGTCTGCCTATGTGGCTCGGTCTAGTTTCAAGCTCGTGATCTTCCTGCCTCAGCCTCCAAATACTGGGACTGCAGACCCGCACCACCGCATCCGGCTCACTTTTGTGCAGTCGTTTTTCTGGCCGAGGGTCCCACCCGGAATTCGAGTGTGAGCTACACTTAGTGGTCGTTTCTCCCAGGGCATCCTTGACTACGGTTTTGAAGATTTTCCCCCGTTTTTGACGCCCTCAGTAGTTTTGAAGAGCGCTGCTTGGGTCTTGTGTGGCATTCCCTTCTGTGGGACTTTGTCGGGTGTTTTCCTTAAGATTAGACTGAGATTATGGGTTTCTGGGAGGAAAAGGACCGAAGTCAAGGGTCACTCCCTCTCATTTCACTGATGCCTGTGTGCTTGTGTGATCACCTGGGTGGGAAAGTGTCCCGTTGGGTTCCTTTACTGAGGTTACTGTGTGTGTGTGTGTTGGAGGGGGTGGCTGCTGGGGATTGGGGCCAGGCCCCCATGTGTGCCGGTGCTGGACAGAGCCCGCCCGCTGATGCACACCTGTAATCCCCACACTTGGGAGGCTGAGGCAGGAGGAGCACTGTGAGGTCCACCTGGGCTACACAGTGAGACAAACAAAAACAAGAAGTAACAAAACTTTATTCCATCATCATTCCCAGAGAAAGGGTACAGTTGGAGAGCTGAGTGTAGCTGGAAGAGAAAAATGGGGTGTTCATTCCTTCAATAAACACACAAAGGCAGCCGGTGCCGGACACCGACCTGGGCTCAGGACCGCCCAGGCTCCGTCCTGTCCTCCTGCCCACACTGACACCCGACACGGCGCCGAGCAGGCGGGGGACGCATGCGCAGCGTGAGAAGGGTTCGGGCGTCACGGGCCCAGTGTCCCTTGGCCCCTTCCACCTCCTCCGGCCGCAGCTGCGGTTCTGCAGGTGGTGGCCCAGGTTGTTCCAAGAAGATGGGACGAATGTGGAGTTGGACGAGGTCAGGGCCAGGGAAACCCACCCTGGAGAGAGGGAGAGGCCGGGCAGGGCAGGCGAAGGGAACAGCATTGGTGACGCAGTAAGCCGGGCGGAGGGGTGTAGGCCTGTAATCCTAGTACTCTGGGAGGCGGAGGCAGGAGGCAGAAGGATCAAAGCTGAGCCCAGCCCGGCAACTTAGCCATTTAGACCCTGTCTTAAAAAATAAAAAGAAGCCGGGCGTGGTAGCGCATGCCTGTAATCCCAGCACTGGGGAGGCTGAGGCAGGCTCATCATTGCAAATTTTGAGACCAGCCTGGGCTACAAAGTGAGCTCAAGGCCAGCCAGCACTGCATAGTGAGACCCTGTCTCAAAAAGCAAAAAACAAAACAAATCCCAACAACAGCAAAAAACAAGCTGGGTGTGGAGACCCATGCCTGTTATCCCAGCACTTGGGAAGCTGAGGCAGGAGGATCACAAGTGAACTCAGCCGGGCTCCATAGTAAGACTCTCGTCTCAAACAAAACAAAACAAAGAACTGTCCAAGTAAAATGGTCTGGGGATGCAGCTCAGGAATAAGGCCTCCAGTTCAATTCGCAGCATTGTATAAAAAACAACAAAAAACCTCTCAGTGCTGGGGAGGCTGAGGCAAGAGGATTGTAAGCTTGAGTCCAGCCTAAACTACATAGACAGCCTATCTCAAAACAAACAAACAAAAAAATCAATTAAAAAATCCCCAAACATCAGCCCAGACCATGCATTTCGTAAAGGGCCCTGGGGGTCAGGCAGTGCTGGCTGAGGACAGGGCATGGCCTGCGGGGCGCCTGCTGCACACGTGAAGGCCCCTGGCTGCGCAGTTGCGTGGTGCCCGGCCGGGCACACAGCCTGGCCCAGAGTCCACACCGCAGGTGGGGTCTCCAGAGGCTCGTGTCGGCCCGGATGGTCGCCGGGCCCTGCAGGTGGCGCTTCCACTGACGCCGGCTGCCGAAGCCCTTCACACAGGCCGGAAGGCTGCGGGTGCCAAGAACCTTGCGGGGCGGTGACACGTGCCAGGGAACCCTGGCTGCCCCGGCTTTGAGAGGGGTGAAACCCCCACACCTCAGTTTCCCCCTCATTTTTCTGTGCTCTGGGCCTCATGGACAAGAGAGAGGTTTACGGGGCAGGCACCGGGCGCCATGGGCCCCCCAGCCTCAGCCTGCCGGTCACGTGTCCTCCAAATCCCCACTAATTCTCCTGTGTCTGCTGAGGCTGGCGGCCCTAAGAGGATTGGAGCATTTGCTAAATGGGGACCAGGACAGGGTCAGACCAGCTGTGGGGAGACGCGGCCAGGGACAGCAGCCGGCGACGGGCCGAGGATGGGGCAGAGGGAAGGGGCGGTGTGCGACCGCTTCCAGGAGAGGGACGCCGCGCACCTGAAGCGGACCACAGCCGTGACTCCTGCGTGGAGGGAGCTTCGGGATTTATGACAGAGTAACTGTGGGTTTTCAGGTGGAAGTCACGGAATCCCTACCCCACACCGCACAGTCCATTCCACAGGGCAGCCTTCTGGTGAGAGGCCGAATGTAAAGATTGCAGAATGGCCATGGGAGGAACATTTCTTTAACGAGGGGAAAGATGAAAGCATTAGCTGGGCGCGGGGAGCCACGCCTATAATCCCACCACTGGGAAGGCCTGAGGCAGGAAGATCAGTTTGTAGGCTGGGCTACAGACTGAGTTCAAGGCCAACCTGAACTAACCAGTGAGACCCTGTCTACAACAAAAGAAGCAAAAATAAGGAAAACCAAATGGGGTGAGGTGGCACGTGGCCATAATCCTAGCTACTCAGGAGGCTGAGGCAGGACAAGAGGATTCAAATTCAAGGCCAGCCTGGGCAATTTAGTGAGGCCCTGTTTCAAAATAAACAAGCTGGGCGTGGTGGTGCATACCTGTAATCCCAGCACTCGGGAGGCTGAGGCAGGAGGATTGTTGCGAGTTTGAGACCAGGTTGGGCTACAAAGTGAGCTCAAGGCAAGCCTGAACTGCATAGCGAGATCCTGTCTCAAAAAGACAAAAAAGAGACAACCCCCCCCAAAAAAAAACAAAAAAAACAAGAGCAAGTCATGGTGGTTGTAGGCTGATGATCCCAGTATCTCTGGGAAGCCAGGCAGAAGGATTGCACATTTGAGCAGTGTGGGCATTTTGGCAAGACCTCATATCAAAATAAAAACTACTACAAAAGGAGCCAGGCGAGGTGGTACACAACCGTAAACCTAGCATTGATAGAGGCTGAGGCAGGAGGGTCACGAGTTGGAGCCCGGCTTCTCCTGGTCCTCAGGTGTTAAGCCTTCCTGGAATCCCTGGAATCTGGGGGTCCTGGCGGAGATTGGGAGTGTCCCAAAGGAACCCGGGGGGCGTGGCTTCAAGGCTCTCAGGGTGAGCGGTGTGGCTCCAGGGCTCCCCTGGCCCTCAAGACTGGGCTTGGGCTTCTCCTTCAGGGCAGCTGCTGGGCTGGTGGGGTATCCGTAGCAGAACAGGAAGTGGGTGCTCTCCTTAGGGGGTGGCAGAGGGCGCAGACCCTGGAGACGCTGCACCTGTGGCAGAGGCTGCAGCAGTCGCAGGCAGGCGGTCTGGCGCCTTATGAACCACAGCTGGGGGAACAAAGGGGACATGGAGGAAACTGAGGTGCGCGGGGAGAAGGGGGGCCCCAAGCCTGTCCCTCCACCCCGGACCCAATTAGAGACCAAGGGTAGAGGAAGAGGCCAGGAGAAGCTGGACCGAAACCCAGGAGCCCAGCGGCTAGAGGCGGGGGTTGCCTAGGTCCCTGGGTTTGTTTATTTGTTTATTTATTTGTCTTTTTGAGACAGGGTCTCGCTATGCAGTTCAGGCCGGCCTCGCGCTCACTTTGTAGCCCAGGCTGGCCTCGAACTCGCAACGATCCTCCTGCCTCAGCCTCCCCAGTGCTGGAATTATAGGCTTGCGCCATTACAACCGGCCCTGGGTTTATTTATTATATTTTGTTTTGTTTTGTTTTGTTTGAGAGGCAGGAGGTTCACCGTGAGTTCGAGGCCAGCTGGGATGGCTGAATTACATAACGAAAATTACATAGCAAGACCCTGTCTCAAAAAATCAAACCAAAACAAAAAGATGAGGAGACAGGGGCAGGGAGGGAGGCCGTACTTGCACGTGGGACTCCTTCAGGTGGAGCCTGGCAGCCAGGGCCTGCCTGGTCTGGAGAGAGGGGTATGTGTCCATCCTGAAATGCGCCTCCAGTGCCCTGCGCTGCTCCTCGCTGTAGAGGTTGGGCATGTGGCCTGGGGCATCTAGGAGACAGAGAAGGAAGGAAGCGCTGCTGAGGGGAGGCTCGGGTGTGGCCAGCACTGTGAAACGAACTTCGTTTGCCTGTTTTTTTGTGTTGTTTTTGAGAGAGGGGCTCTATGTAGTCCATCCTGGCCTCACACTTGCAACCCTCCTGCTTCAGCCTCCCGAGGGCTGGGATAACAGACGTGCTCTGCACTGGGCAAAAATGGAATTTTAAGAGCTAGATTTGCCGGGTGTGGTGGTCCTGGTCTGTGAGGCTGAGGCACTTGGGAGGCTGAGACAGGAGGACCACCAAGAGTTGGAGGGGCCAGTCTGAACTGAAGAATGAGATCTTGTCTCAAAAAAAAAAAAAGCTAGATTTTTTTGTTTTTTCCTTTAGAGACAAGTATCTTCCCCAAACTTCCTCAGGCTCAGAGCACGAGTGGCTGCCTGCTCTCCTCAGCCTAGAAGGGGGGACACAGTGTGCAGACACCGGTCTCAGGCGTGGGTCCAGTGTCCTTTCCACAAGAATGGGGTTAAGAAGTGCTCTGGAGGCTGAGGCAGGGAGATTGCAGCCAGTTCAAGGCCAGTCTGGGCACCATAGGGAGACCCTGTCTCAAAAAGCAAAGCAAAGCAAGCCAAGCCAAAAACCGGAAAGGGAAGGAAGGAAGGAAGGAAGGAAGGAAGGAAGG
>NW_004955574.1:1533641-1540459 GCF_000276665.1 Chinchilla lanigera
CCCACCGCCCAGGACCCTCCCCCCAGCCCACCCTGCCGCCCCACCCCCTGGAGGCTGCGCCCTTCCTCGCCGAGCAGCTACGGAGCCGCAGGTGTGAGGCCGGGGCCGGGACCAGAGGCCGAGGCAGGCTTGGGCCCCGCTCACGGGTGCAGCCCGGGAAAGACGCCCCCGGGGGTCCCCGCGCACGCAGAAGTGTGCCCCGCCCCGGGGCCTGTTCAGGCCTCCTCTGGGGCGCCTGTGCTCTCCGTTGGGGGCGCTGTCCCCTCCTGAGGCGCTGAGCCCGCTTCTTTCTTTTTTTTTCTTTCTTTTTTGTCTTTTTGAGACAGGGTCTCGCTATGCAGTTCAGGTTGGCCTCGAACTCACTTTGCAGCCCAGGCTGGCCTCGAACTCGTGACCACCTCCATGCCTCAGCCTCCTGAGTGCTGAGATTACAGGTGTGCACCACCACGCCAGTCCTCGATTCTCTTATCTCAGCCACCGAAATGCTGAGATGACCATGCCTATCCACAATTAGTAATTTTTAATGCACTTTTTGACTTCATTTGCCTGGTGGGTATCTACCTTCCTTTTGGTGAAATAAATGTGCCTTGACCACAGACACTTTGGTAGACTTTTGTCCTTTATCTCCTCATCTCTATATTTGTAATAGGAAAAGCTCGAAATGTCTAAGGCTTTGTGAAATAACTGAGTTTATGGTTTTTCCACAAATGTGACTCAGGAGCATTTTTTCTTTTGAAGAATATAGGGCTGGGGATATAGCTCAGTGGCACAAGTCCCTGCCTTGCAAGTGCAAGGTTCTGAGTTCGATTCCCAGTACCCAAAACTAAAAACCAAAAAAAAAAAAAACAAACCTTGTTATTATTTGCCGGGCGTGGTTGTGAGTTTGAGACCAGCCTGGGCTACAAAGTGAGTTCAAGGCCAGCCTGAACTGCATAGTTTTTTGAGACCCTGTCTCAAAAAGACCCCCCCCCCCAAACAAAACCAATTGTTTAGAGCTCTTTATCCCGGGCTGGCCTTGAACTTGATCCTGTGGCCTCAGCCTCATAAATGCTGGAATTACAGGTGTGTCGCGCTCCTGGCTGATCCTGCACTGTGATTTGGCCGGCACAAGGGCAGAGGCTGTTTACTGCCCCTCCTGGTGCAGGGTGTGGCTCTGGCTTTCCAGGGAGACTGACCCAAGTCCACCTGGCCTCCTCAGTGTCCCAGGACACTCCTTGGGGGTTGGGGTGCATCTCTTTTCTTTTCTTTTTTTTTTTTTTTTCCGGTACCGGGAATCGAACTCACCACCTTGCACTTGCTAGGCAGGCACTGTGCCACTGAGCTAAATCCCCAGCCCCTGGGGTGCCTCTCAAAAAGGGGGCAATTTGGGCTTTGAGGACAAATGTAGGGCGGAGGGGAGGGGAGAGGGAGCCGGGTTGTCCTTTGGAGCCTTCTGGCCCACCTGTCTCTGTCCTGGGTTCTCTTTTTTTACATTAACATCTTCCTTCCTCATTCCTGGATTCTGTGTTTGCAAGTTCATCTGCAGGAGCCGAGCTTGGTGGTGCACCCCAGTATTCCCAGTACTCAGGAGGCTGAGGCAGGAGGAGCCTGTGATAAGAATGAGAAAATTCTGGGAAGCAGGGCCCTAGAGAAAGGCAGGCAGTGCAGTAATGCTGCAGGGCTTGGGCTGATGACCTGGAGGTGGCCAGGCTGAGCTGGAACTTTCAGTCTTCCTGCCTCAGCCTCCCAGAGGGCCGGGAGTACAGTGTGGCCGCCACGCCTGACCCTGAGGGCCCCTTGACAGCATCACGGTGCTCTTTTGTGTCTCTCTGTCTTCATTCAATCACTGAGTAAATAAATATTTTCCCTCATTGATAACTCGGCTGGGTCCACTTTGGTATCTCAGCCCTCTGACCTCCTCCCGCCTCTGCCACTGCCCTGCTGTTTGGCGCTGTGCCCTAGTTCAGTGGACATAAGTTTCTGAGGCCCCCGTTCGGTCCTGTTGATCTCTCTGCTCGCCCTTACGTAGCCTCACCCTGCCCTGATTACCAGCACCGACAGTAAGCCGTCCAGCCAGGTAGCGTAAGTTCTCAGACAGCTCCTTGCCCTGGACTGTTTTCATACTTCTAAACCCTTTGCGTTTCCACAGAAACTGCAGAATCAGCTTGTTGTTATTGTTTTTAATTTTTGCTTTTTAAAATTTTGGCGCTGGGCGTGGTATTGCACGCCTGTAATCCCAGCACTTGGGAGGCTGAGGCAGGAGGATTGAGAGTTCGAGCCCAATCTGGGCTATATAGTGAGAACCTGTCTCAAAAAAAAAAAAGAAAAAAAGTTGGTGTGGGGGATTGAACTCAGGGGCGCTGTGCTATGGAGCTACATCCCCTGCCCCTTTTTTGTTTTATTTCCAGACAGTGTCTCAGTAAATTGCCCAGGCTGGGCTCAGACTTGCCATCCTCCTGCCTCAGCCTCACAAGTCTGGGGATGACAAACGTGTGCCCCTGCGCCTGGCCCGGGCTGTGGTTGGAGTAGGCCAGTGCAAAGTTTCTCTGAGAACTGGTGCAGCGGCAGCAGCGCCAAAGCCGCTCTCCAAGCACACGCAATGGTTCACCACGGGCTTGGGGCCTCTTTAATTTCCCTGGCAGTGGCTGTAGTTTCCCTTGGATAATTATCTGCGGGAGGAGACGGCAGGATTTATGGGTGGATTAGACAGACTGGGGGCAGTGAGGGAAGAAAAGGGGCCGGACATGAGTCTGCAAACCCAGCTCTCTGCTGGAGCCACAGAGCAGAGATGAAAAAGAAAGCAAACTGCCAACCTCCAGACGTGGTGGCGCACGCTTGTAATCCCAGCACTCAAGAGGCTGAGGCAGGACGATCCCTGTGTGTTTGAGGCCAGCCTGGGTTACACAGTGAGACCCAGTCCCAACCCCCACAAGGAAAACACCCAACAAAAGCAATAACAAAAAAGGGGAGAATAGAAGGGAAGAGGCAATTTCCCCAGCAGATCCAGCTCAAAAGAGGAAGTGTGCTGGCCTGGGTGTGTGCAGGCAGGGGACAGCGGGGTGGGGACAGACCCCCCAGACTGGGCTGATTTGGAGCAGCTTAATGGAACCCAGGGAACCTCACCCCTCTGTACCCACTTTCCTGGGAGGCCCTGGGCCCCAGAACCAACCGGTAGCAAAATTCAAGGGGAGGTGCCTCAGGCCCTCCTGCCTGGCGCCTTCCCGCCCGCTCCCTGCCCTGCTGGTCACTGCGGCCACGCGGCCCCTGCCCTCTTGCTGTCACCCTGGTCCTTCTCCCTAATGAGACCTGCGCTGATCCCCCCAGGGGTGCAGCCTTAATCTCCCTGCGGGGGTGGGGAGGGCAGGGGAGGGAAGGGCCTTGTGGGGACCTGGTGACCCTGCCGGCCTGGGTGTGTGCAGGCAGGGGACAGCGGGGTGGGGACAGAACCCCCAGACTGGGCTGGACGGACAGAAGGACAGCAGGGTGAGGCCCTGACGGGAGACGCACAGGCAGGGTGGGCGGCCGGGGGACAGAGAGAGAGCCGCGCGGGGTGATGAGTGCGAATCAGTGAAGCGCAGAGGGCCGGGCTCGGACCGCAGAGCCCGAGGCCTAAAGGAAGAGAAGCTGAGACACAGAGACCCCAGCAAAGGTCGGTGTGTGAGAGAGGAGTGAGGAACGGTGTGTCAGGGCCCGAGCGGTGAGACCAAGCAAAGAAAGAAAAAGAGAAACTGAGGCAGAAGCGAGAGTAGGGAGACGTGCCCTCTGGCAGGCACTGGGGGGACACCCGGGCCTGGGGCTCCGCTCCCCTTGGGTTTCCAACAGCGGCAGGACCCCCGCCGCCCCTGCCCTGTCTCTCCGGGGACAGCGGCCACCGCTGGAGGGGCAGCGGGGAGACCTGAGGAGGGACTTCCCCGACAGGTGGCGGCCCTGCCCGCAGCCCTAATCGCCGCCCGCGCGGGGAGGGGGAGGGGAGAGCAGATGGGCGCCCCCCCCAGCCAATGTCACCTCCTGTGCCCAGCTGGGCCCCAGCCGGGCCGGGATTACCCTCCCGATCCAGGCCACCAGTGACATCACTGCAGCCAGGGCTTAAAGTCGCCCCTTTGGAGGGGACCTGTTTCCCTCCGCCTCCGTGACTGCGAGGACCCGGGCCACCCGGAGAGCCCTGTCCATCGGTTGGAAGGTGAGTGTCCGCAGGAGGGTCAGGGGCGCCGAGGGAGGCGGGAGAGAGGAGGCGGCAGAGGCCCGAAGCTGGGCTGTGAGCTCAGGGCTGACCCCGTCCCGCGCTGGCCGGGACCCCTCCCCGGCCGCCGTCTGCGTGGGGCAGACAGGGTGAATTAGCGGCGGACGTGGAGTCGGAGGGATGTAGACAGGAGGACCGAGGGCGTGGGGAGCGACCCGGAGGCCGGGTGGGGATGGTCTGGGGGTCACAGGGCTGGTGAACGGTTGCTGGGGCCTCGCTGCGCCCTGCGGGCTCCGGCTTCCCCGTGTGACGCTCTGGGCGGCAGAAACAGGTGGCCGGTGCCTCCCGTCCCTTCCCTGGAGGCAAGAGGGCCTGGCGGAGGCAGCAGGAGCCAGACTGGAAATTTCTCTGCTGGTCCTGGGGCTGGAACTCAGGGCCTTTGCACTGTGCCACATCACCCCTACCCTCTTTCACTCTTTATTTATTTTTATCTTGGCCTCGAACTCAGGACCTTGTGCTTGCCAGGCAGGCACTTGTGCCTCTGAGCTATATCCCCTGCCCTCTTTTAGTCTTTAGTTTGAGACAGTCTTGTTAAATCGATGTCTTCCAGTTGGTCTCTAACTTGTGATCCTCCTGCCTCAGCCTCCCAAATCCTGGGACTATCAGCATGGACCAACACACCCAGCTCCAAGAAGGGTTTTGAAGTGGCCGCTTGGGCAAGGGCTGAGTGGTGGGCGCCTCACGAGTCTGGGATTAAGCCCTGCCCTTCTCTCTCTGTGTGGCCTTGGGTCTTCCATGCAGTCCTTCTGAGCCTCAGTTTCCCCTCCAGGAAGGAGCGTTGCTAGGAGCTCCTTGTCCTGGCTGCCTGTCCCGGGGTGCATAGCTGTGTCCCCAGCCGTGGATGGGAATGTCCCCCGTCTCAGCCATGGGGGGACGGAGGCTCTGCTCAGCGGGGGCTGGGACCCAGGGGCTGCAGGGAACAAGCTTGGGCACCCGGGGTGGTGCCTGGCAGGGACAGAGGTGCCCTCTACTCCGCCCTTTTGAGCCACGAAGCATTGTTTCTCCCGATTCCTCGGAGCAGGCATTGGGGTCGGGCTCTCCCTCAGTCCCAAGAGCAGAGGGATGTCACTGTGTCTCTTGCTGCTCAGCCAGGGAAAGGGTCAGTGTCGGCTCTGGGTAACTTCTATCTTCACCGTGCTTGGCTGCCGTGTCACCGGGTGCCTGAGCGACCCCCGAAGCCACCCTCGTCAGCAGCCGCTCCATTTTAGGCAAGCACCGACCTTCCCGACTCAGGTTCCCTCCTGCAGCAGGGACTCAGCATGGACTTGTCCCGGGCTCAGATTCCGGGCTTTCCTGGGAGATTTGTGGCTTTTGTCCTAGCACTGAGGAAGCTGAGGCAGGAGGGTCGCTGAGATTGAGGCCAGCCTGGGTCACATAGTGAGACCCTGTCTCAAAAAACAGAAAAATAAGAAGGATCCTAGTAATCCAGTCTCCACCTCCCAAGGCTGTGCTGAGGATTCAGGGACGAGACTTGTGTAGAGTAGTGTTGTATATTTGCTCTCCATTGCCGTTAACAAGACTCTGAGTTCAGCCCTGTAAAACATAAAAAACGACCACATATGGTGTTTTGTTTAGTTGGTTTTCTGGTGATCCTGGTGCTTGAGCCCAGGCCTTTCCAATGGGCTAATTCCCTAGTCCTTTCTACTTTTTGTTTTGAGACAGGGTCTCACCAAATTGCTCAGTTGCATAGGTGGGCTTGAACTGGCAATTCTCCTGCCTCAGCCTCCTGCGGTGCTGGGATTACAGGTGTGTGCCTCTGCGCTCTGCTAATGCTGGTTTTTTTTTTTTTTTTCTTATTTTCTTTTTTTTCTTTTTGAGACAGGGTCTCACTATGCAGTTCAGGCTGGCCTGGAGTTCACTTTGTAGCACAGGCTGGCCTCAAACTTACAGTGAACGATCCTCCTGCCTCAGCCTTCCGAGTGCTGGGATGACAGGCGTGTGCCACCATGCCTGGCTCTAATGCTGTTTTTTTTTATTATTGTGATTTTTGAGATGAGGTCTCCCTGTATTGCTTGGGCTGGTCTCAGACTTTTGGATTCAAGTGATCCTCCTGTTTCTGCCTCCTGAATAGCCAGGACCAGAGGCACCACTGTACTTGCTGTTCCCTGGGCCTTGAGGCCTCTGTCCTGGTTCTCATGCAGTTTAACTAGGACCCTCCCCACCTGCCGACTCCATTACTATCACCACCCCTGTCTTATTTTTCTCCCAGTTGTTGGTACCGGGAATTGAACTCAGGACCTTGTGCTTGCCAGGCAGGTGCTTGTGCCACTGAGCTATATCCCTCTCCTAGTTGTTGAAACTCTCTGAAAGCATCTTTGTTTTAACTTTTTGTTGTAGTATAGAACGCTTGGCCCTGCGCATGCGCTGTACCTCCGAGCCACAGCTGGCCTCTGTGTTGCAGTTCAGTCTACCTCAACGCTTCCTAGAGTAGGGGAGGCCTTCAGAAAATATTCACAGAATGAGCCAGGGCTGGTGTTGCACGCCAGCACTGGGGAGGCTGAGGCAGGAGGATTGCCCCAAGTTCGAGGCCAGCCTGGGCTACATAGTGAGTTCCAGGCCAGCCTGCACTGCAGAGCGAGACCCTATCTCAAAAAAGCAA
>NW_004955574.1:1541234-1542758 GCF_000276665.1 Chinchilla lanigera
CTATTCCTTTGTTTTAGACAGGGTCTTGCCTAGGTAGCGCAGGCTGGCCTTGAGCTAGCAGTGATCCTCCTGCCTCAGCCTCCCGAGTGCTGGGATCACAGGCACGTGCCACTATTTTTATTTGCTTTGCTTTGCCTTTTTTGGTTGTTTGAGACAGGGTCTCATTATGTAATTCAGGCTGACCCTGAACTCAATATGGCCTGTGCCACCATGCTCAGCTATAATAAATATTTTAATTTTATAAAAATTACACTGAACAATGATTTTTTTTTTTTGGTACTGGGCATTGAACTCAGGACATTGTGCTCGCCAGGCAGGCACTTATGCTACTGAACTATAGCTCCAGCCCTGAACAATGATATTAAATGAGTACAATATAAGTATAATAAATACATGCTGTAAATGTTATATTATATATATATATAATTTGATCATATATGATAACTAACAGCTATATACATGTATTGTCAAAGTGTGTTTAGAAAATTTAAAAGGCAAAGCTGAGTATGGTGGCGCATGCCTGTAATCCCAGCGCTCGGGAGGCTGAGGCAGGAGGATTCCTGTGAGTTCAAGCCCAGCCTAGACTACACAATGAGACCCTGTCTCAAAAGAAAAGACACCCCTTACTAAACAACCAAGATTGGTTACTACCACTTGGTTGTTAAATGAATTAATCAGGTAAATGAGGAGTACATTGTATGAACATTACAAGCAAGGAAATGAAATAGTCAAAGAACAAAGAAATGGTGAAAGGAAACTCCAGCTTGAAGACCTCTGTGTTATTTGCATAACGCTTACCATGCAGTACTATAGATAACAATAGAAAGCTACAATACTATACTGCACAGTACAACCACCAAAAATTACAGCTCTGTATAAACAAGGTGCACGGTACTAAAAACAGACACTGAGGCTCTGTAAAGAAGATGTACAGAGCTGTACTAAAAAAAAAAGTTGGGTTGTAAGTCTGAACAGCATGCCTTGGTCGTAAGTCCAAACAGTTGTTACACAGTTAGGTCATTAAGTGAGGAATATCTGTAATCAAAATAAAATTTTTAAATTAGACATTAATGTTTTGGAGGCAGGGTCTTGCTATGTAGTTCAGGCTGGACTTGAACTCACTCTACGGCCCAAGGCTGGCCTCAGACTGTGGGAGCCCCCTGCCTCAGCCTCTCGAATGCGCCACCATGCCCAGGTCTCAAAATAAAAATAAAACAGGGCTGGGGATGTGGCTCAGTGCAAAGACCCTGGGTTCAATTCTCTGTACCACAAACAGACAAAAAAGCCCGACTCCCAGATGCATATATAACAAGTACAGCTCAGGCTTAGGTCACTCATGAGTGAAATTGTTATTCCAAAGCACAATTGGAGGGATAGAAGTTTTTCTTGTTTTGTTTTTTGTCTTTTTTAGACAGGGTCTCCTTATGCAGCTCAGGCTGGGCTTGAGCTCACTTTGTAGCCCAGGCTGGTCTCGAACTTGCAACAATCCTCCTGCCTCAGCCTCCCGAGTGCTGGGATTACAGG
>NW_004955574.1:1544178-1554334 GCF_000276665.1 Chinchilla lanigera
GATGACTGGGTGTACACTGAGGGCAGAGGACAGGGCCAAGGCAAGGAGGGGGTTTGCTGCGACAAACACCTCCAGTGTGCTCTGGTCTGTGTACCCCATTTCTCCGGCTTGGCTGGTCAGGACGGGTCCTGGAGGAGCATCGCTCACCGAGGCTGGTTTTCTTCTTTTGTGGTGCTGCAGGCCGAGCTGAGGGCCTCATGCACAGTAGGCAGATGCTCTTCCACTGAGCCACACTCCAGCGTCCTGTCATTTTGCTGCTAATGTCCCTTAGAGTGACCAGCCATCCCTGGCTAGCACTGGGATTAAAGGGGCCCTTTAAAAATTTTTTGATTTTGAGACAAGGTCTTGCTAAGTCGCTAAGTGGCCCAGGTTCAGCTTGAACTTTTGACCCTCCTGCTTCAGCCTCTCCAGATGCCTGGGTTACGACCTGTACCTCTGCACCGAGGTGGCTCAGATCTTTTACAGGATAGAGCCGGAAGAAAGGCTTCTCTCTGTGTCCATGATGGCGCTGGCTTTCTGCTTTACATTTGCACCGAAACTCTCACAGCACTGAGCGGAGGCCATCGGTGCAGCCTGGGATCCCACTGCTCGGGAGGCTGAGGCAGGAGGATCGACACGAGTTTGAGGCCAGGCTGGGCTACACAGTGAGTGAGACCCTAGGGCTGCACCCGCCTGCGTGCTGCCAACAGTGAGCAGATGGTAAGTGCCCGACACCCCGTTCTCTTGCAGGCCCTCGACTTGGGCCCCAAGTCTCCGAAGATCATGATGGCGTATATGAACCCGGGGCCCCACTATTCTGTCAACGCCTTGGCCCTGAGCGGCCCCAGTGTGGACCTGATGCACCAGGCTGTGCCCTACCCGAGTGAGTGCCACCCTCCTTCCTGCCCTCCCCGCTGACCCCATCTCTCGGGGACCTCTAGGGTCCCTTCCCCTCAGGGGAAGACACTTACAGGGTGGCACCAGGGTCATACGGCAGCTTCTGTGCTCCTCTGCAAGTGTGAAACATGCCTGCGCATCCCTAGCGGGGTGGGAGAGCGCAGGGACCGTACTAGCCAGGCGGGTTGGGGCACACCTGCAATCCTAGCGCTTGGCAGGCTGAGGCAGGAGGATCTCCATGAGTTCAAGGCCAGCCTGAACTGCATAGCGAGAACTTGTCTTCAAAAAGAGAATGTTGAGGGCAGGCAGTGGCACATGCCTGTAAACCCGGCACTCGGGAGGCTGAGGCAGGAGGATTGTCACAAGTTCAAGGCCAGCCTGGGCTACATAGTGAGTTCAAGGCCAGCCTGAACTACATAGTAAGACCCTGAGTTTTGACTCAGAGTCTTACTGAATACTAAGTTAGCAAGTTAGGCATGGTGCTGCATACCTGTGTACTCTTAGCACTCTGGGAGGCTGAGGCAGGAGGATATTCAGTTCAAGCCTGGCCTGAACAACTTGAGACCCTGAACAACTTGAGACCCAAAATAAAAATGACCGGGGATATAGCTCAGTGCTAAGGCCCTGGGTTCAATCTGGCGGGGATGCGGGTGGGGGGTGGGGAGAGCTAAATTGCTAAATTGCTCAAGCTAGGTTTGACTTTAAAAATCTCCTGCCTCAGCCTTCCAGAGTGCTATGATTATGGGTGTGCACCACCTTGCCAGGCTATAAAGCTTTACTTCTATTTTTTTCTTCCCTTTTGCATTAATTCAAACTACACTGATTTGTCACTTTTACAGGGTAGAAATGCAATATCAGCAATCACCTTTCAGCCACAATGTCCTAGTGCAGAAGAAATCTGGTGGGACATTAGAAATCTTACAAGGGGAGCTGGGTGCGGCAGTATGGGCCTGTAGGCCCAGCTACTGGGGAGGCTGAGGCAGGAGGATTGCTTGAGCCTAGGATTTTAGGAGCAGCCTAGATGAGACAGTGAGACTCCATTGTGAAAGACAGAAAGAAAGAAAGAAAGAGAGAGAGAGAGAGAGAGAGAGAGAGAAAGAGAAGCCAGGTGTGGTCGTGCACCCCTGTAATCCCAGCACTTGGGAGGCTGAGGTGAGAGGACTGCTGAGAGTTCAAGGCCAGCCTGGACTACACAGTGAGATCCTGTCTCAAAAAACAACGCCAAATTCCAGCCAGCCAACCAACCAAACAAATGAAAAGGGAAGGAAAAGAAATTTTACAAGGGGCAGGAGACTCACACCTGTTTACAGGGCTAAAGCCACTTCCCCTGGGGACGAAGAAAGGACGGGGCGCGGGTCGCGGGGCTGTGTCAGGCGGCCGCTGAGGTTCGCGTCCTGCCCCAGGCGCCCCCCGGAAGCAGCGGCGGGAGCGGACCACCTTCACCCGCAGCCAGCTGGAGGAGCTGGAGGCGCTGTTCGCCAAGACCCAGTACCCAGACGTGTACGCGCGCGAGGAGGTGGCGCTCAAGATCAACCTGCCGGAGTCCAGGGTTCAGGTGGGCGCCCTGCCACGCGCGCGACCCGACCCTTCCTGTGGCCGCATTTGGAAAGTGGCCCCGTGTCCCCGTCGCTCCCGCCCTGTCTCCGCCTCCCTGCTGCCCGCCCGACCCTTGCTCCCTTGCTCCCCTGCTCGGAAGCAGCTTCTGGTCCTGCAGAACCGGTCCCAGGAACCACAGTCTCTGTTTATCACAGACCCACACCCATCATTGCATTTTATTTTCATCTTGTAAAAGTCTGCTTTTGGCAGGCGTGGTGGCGCACGCCTGCAATCTCAGAGCTTGGGAGGCTGAGGCAGGAGGATCGCCATGAGTTCCAGGCCAGGCTGGGCTTCACAGCGAGACCCTGTCTCAAAACCAACCGACCAAAAAAATGCCCCCAAATTCTGCTTCACTGGAACTTTAATAAAGAATCTTGGATTTGGCTTTTTACTTTATCTTTTCTTTCTTTCTTTCTTTTTTTTTTTGGTGATCCTGGGGATGGAACCCACGGCCTCGTGCGAGCTAGGCAAGTGCTGTACCACTGAGCAACCCTTAATTTAACTATAAGTAAATTCACCTGCAGCCTCATACTCTCCTGTCCCTCCTTATCCGGCTCGATTGCTTTCCCCACAGGCTTTACCATCCTCTGAAATACTCTGTGATTCACTTATTTACTACTCAGGTGTCACACGGCGAGCCCTCCCGGAAGGCCGGCTCCACGGCCGCGACGGGTCCCGAGTGTGGCTCTGCAGTAGAAGACGAGGACGGTTGATTCACGCTTGTTAGCTGGGCGGGCGGGCGGCGGGGAGCGTGTGCGTGTTTTCTGTTTCTCCTCCTTCTGCGGTGCTGGAGGTGGAGCCTGCTCTCTCCGGTGTGGTGGCCCAGGTGCTCTGCCGCTGAGCTCCGCCGGGGTCTTGCTGGGTGTGTCTGTGCAATGGGATCGAGGGGGCACGGCTGTGTGCGGATGGCTCTATGCAGGCCTGTGTGTGTGAGCGGCAGGACGGGTGAACGTGTGTGTGTGCGATTGTGCATTTCCCTGCACACATACACGTGATCGGCTAGATGAATGTGCTCATGTCTGAGCTCTCACACTGTGCGTGTCTGTGTGTGATGGGGGTGGGCGAGTGTGTGTAAATGTCTGTGATTGTTTGGATGACGTGTGTGTGTATGTTTGTATGGCTGTATATGTGTGTTGCATATATATATATGCACATACATGGTGGGAGGATGTGTGTATGCAGACGTGTTTGTATGCATCCGCGCATGAGTGAGTGGATGAATGTGTGTATGTGGGAGGATACACATGATGGGTGTGCACGTGTGGCGGGAAGGATGGGTGAGGGTGGGTATGTCTGCATGACTGGGTGGATAGACATGCATGTGCATGTTCGTGTGATTGCGTGACGGATAGGCGGATGCTTGTGTGCAGACATGACGGTTGGTGCACACGTGTTGTATGACTGGTGGATGAACAGGTGGCCCATAACTGGGTGCAGAGCAGCGGCGTGTGGCTCGGGCTCCTCCTCCGACGGCACCTTCGCTCTTTGGGCCTCCTCCCCGCTTACCCCCGGGTCTCTGCTCTCGCCCTAGGTTTGGTTCAAGAACCGCAGGGCCAAGTGCAGACAGCAGCGGCAGCAGCAGAAGCAGCAGCAGCAGCAGCCTCCAGGGGCACAGGCCAAGGCTCGTCCTGCCAAGAGGAAGGCGGGCAGCTCCCCGCGGCCCTCCGCAGTTGTGTGCCCTGACCCTCTGGGCATCTCGGACTCCTACAGCCCCCCTCTGCCTGGCCCCTCGGGCTCCCCCACCACGGCAGTGGCCACGGTGTCCATCTGGAGCCCAGCCTCGGAGTCCCCGTTGCCTGAGGCCCAGCGGGCGGGGCTGGTGGCCTCGGGCCCCTCTCTGAGCTCAGCCCCCTATGCCATGACCTACGCCCCCGCCTCTGCGTTCTGCTCCTCGCCCTCGGCTTATGGCTCTCCGAGCTCCTATTTCAGTGGCTTGGACCCCTACCTTTCTCCCATGGTGCCCCAGCTGGGGGGCCCTGCGCTCAGCCCCCTGTCGGGCCCCTCAGTGGGCCCCTCGCTGGCCCAGTCCCCCACATCCCTGTCAGGCCAGAGCTATGGCGCCTACAGCCCCGTGGACAGCTTAGAATTCAAGGACCCCACCGGCACCTGGAAATTCACCTACAACCCCATGGACCCTCTGGACTACAAGGATCAGAGTGCCTGGAAGTTTCAGATCTTGTAGAAGATTCTGTCTCTACCGCGCTGCGGGCCTCCTGGCAGCCTGGATTCTGGCTGTGGCACTGCCCAGCCCGACACAGCCGACCCCGTCCTCCCCAGGCCAGGGCTCCGGCCTCTCTCGGCCGCGCAGGACTTAGCAAACCTCTCAGCCTAGTGCCGGCGCGACGCTCAGACCGGGGCCCAGGCCCCGAGCCCTAGACTTCAAATCTGGGAGAAGCGGCTTGCGACTGACTGGGGCAACCTGTAGGTCAGAATCTCTGAGCCCTTGAGCAAATAGGGCCGCTCCATTCCTTACTCCCCACGTGGATGCTTCTGTAGCCAGGGTTAGGATCCTTCCAGAGGTACCGACACTGGCCGTGAGAGGTTCCATCTTAGGCCAATTATATAGGCGCGTTTAAACATTTCTTTGGAAGCCAGGCTTGGTAGTACACGCCTGTAATGCCGGCACTTGGGAGGCTGAGGCAGGAGGACTGCTGTGAGTTCAAGGTCAGCCTGGACTACGCAGCGAGACCCTGTCTCACAAAAACCCCAAAAAACCACACATTTGAAATTTTACAGATTTCAGGGCTACCTGACAGGCTTAGGGGGCTGTTTGATAATGCACACATGTACATGAGATGTATATATATATATGTATATTTCCTTCTTAGTTTCTTTTTAAATGCAATCGGTCATTCATTCCCTCACCCATTAGCACTTTGGAAACAGGCATCTTTGATAGAGGAATGGAAGGCAAACTGCCGGTTCCATTTCTACTATTTTTCCTTCATTTTAGGAGTTGCTAAAGACAAATTTCACCCAAACATTGGTGGAACTGGGGTAGTTGCGTGGGGTACCCCAAGTACGATTGTATTGAAGAGTCAGGCGGGCAGACTTCTCATTGGAAATACAGAGGGGGATGGATTTGGAAGCACCCCTGTCCTTTAATGATACTTTTCCCTCTCATAGTTTATTTTGTTTTCAGCTTTGGTTGTGGGATTGGAAAATTGAACTTGGCAGTGGGAGAATTTGAAGGAAGGGAGAGGTAATTTTAAAAATGTTCTTTTTCTTTGTTTTTTTTTTTTGAGACAGGGTCTTGCTCTGTAGTTCAGACTGGCCTTGAACTCACTATGTGGCCCAGGCTAGCCTCGAACTTGAGGTGATCCTCCTGCCTCAGCCTCCTGAATGCTGGGATTACTCGTGTGTACCGCCACGCTCAGCCAGGGTGGCGGTACTCTGACACTTTGTAAGTTTGGTGCTTTGGCCCTGGCCTCTTCCGGCTGTCTCTTCCTTTCATTTTTGAATTGGGGAAGCCAAGAGCCTCTCGTTCATGGGTTTCTCAGGGCAAGATATGAAACAAAGAAGGCAGGAAGGCCCGATGTGGTGGCAGCTCTCAGGGAAGAGGAAAGCCCTGACTGGGACGGGGGCTGGTTTCCATGGCTGATTTCTTTTTTTTTTTTTTTTGGTTTTTGGTTTTTTTCTGATACCGGGAATCGAACTCATGACATCACACTTGCCAGGCAAGTGCTGTGCCCTGAGCTAAATCCCCAGCCCCCTCCATGGCTGATTTCAAGTTCACCTGAGGTTGGTGAACCTGGACCTGGGCAGCCTTTGCTCACAAGCCAGTGTGAGCCAGCCCGGGCTCCCAAGGGAGGAGGAAGCCGAGAAAAGTGGGAAGAATCAGGACTTTTCCAGCCCGAGAGCAGGAGAGGCTGTCACAGTGTAGACCCTCGAGGGGGCGCACTGTGCTCAGTGGAGCCCACAGAGACGCGGCGGTCTCTTTACCGCACAACTTGGCCATCTCTTAGGGCTCTGAGTCCTGCTGGGCACTGGAACCAGGAACGCAGCCGCGAGCGAGACCCCGGGGCAGAAAGGACGGAGGAGCAAAATATAATGGGGCAACATGAAACCGGGGGTGGTAATGCATGCCTGTAATCCCAGCACTGGAGAGGCTGAGGCAGGAGGATCCTGTTAGTAGTTGCAAGGAGTTGAGGGCAAGGAGTTGAGTCCCATCCAGGGACCCCACGATCCTTTTCCTGAGCTGGGCTCCTTGGACACCGACATCTCAGGTGTCCAGGGGCCACCAAAGTTCCCGTTTCCTAAAGCCACGAAGGCCCGCAAGGCCGGGGACCCGAGGAAGAGGCCAGCAGCCTCCCTCAGTCTGCGACAGTGCCTCTGCCTTCTTTCGCCACTCGCTGGCATCCAGGGCCCGTCCCTGACTACCCACAGTGAAATCGATTAAACACGTTGAGTCTCGTCGAAAGTCTGTGAGATATTTTATTTGTGTGTTTTTCCTGGTGGGGTGGACGTGGTTGTAGAAACAAGAATTGCTCTGTTCTGGGGCTCCTGGGCGCCCCTGTGTGACTTCTCTCCACCTCTTTCTAAATCCCGTTTAGAAGGAACGCAGAATCCGGCACACACCTGTCATCCCAGCTACTCTGGGAGGCTGAGGCAGGAGGATCCAAAGTTCAAAGCCAGCCTGGGCAGTTTAGTGCCTTAGGCATACCCTGTCTCAGAGTGAAAAAGAAAAAGGACTGAGGATGCAGTTGAATGTAAAGGCCCTGGCTTTAGTCCCCTGTCCAAAAAAAAAAAACAAACCAAAACAAAAAAAGGAGGAAAAGAAAAAATACACTGAGCAGGTCCTCAGTCTATGTGGGGATAAGCCAGTCCTGTCTTCGTTCTCACACCCACGCACCACAGTTGCTGCTCTTATCAACCCTGCTTCGCCGGTGGGCAAGCTGGAGATTGAGGGCCAGGGACCTGCCAGGGGCCCCCAGCTGGGAAGGGAGGGGCTGGGCTTCAGCGGCATCCTGTTGGGGTGCAGAATCTCCCTCCTTCTGTCCTTTTCACTCCATTTGTTTAAAGTTTATTTTTATTTTTGAGACAGGGTCTTGCTATATAGCCCGGGCTGGCCTGGAACTCTGAAGACCCTCCTGCCTCAGCCTCCCGAGTGCTGGGGTGACAGGTTGTGTGCGATCATTCCTGGCTCCCCTCTTTTGTGCTGCCCGTTTCTCCTGCGAGGAAGCCTCTCCTCCCTTCCCCTTTCCACCTCCCCGTCCCTGATGGCCGGACACCCCCTCCCCTCCCCACCCGCCCCAGGCTGTGTTCTCCGTTCCTGCCCAGGACCAATTTAGCAAATGCCCCAATCCTCTTAGCACAACTGTCCAGCCTCAGCAGAACGGCGGGAATTAGGGAGGATTAGGGGCTGGTGGGGGAGGGGCTTCATGGAGACAACAGCTTTAACCCAACGATGCCCACCCCAGCCCCTGGGGACAGCCACGTCACAGGTCACTCTAACCTGTGTGCAGGACTGTGACCCTCTTCCCAGGTCACTCCGTCCCGGGATCTTCACCGAGACAGGGCTCTGAGTACCCTGAAGGGGTAGGCAGTTCTACCAAGGCTCGGGTTAGAGCTCCAGGCTTCTGGTACTTCAAAGAAATGCAAGCCAGGAGAAGAGAAATGAACGGCCCTGGGCCACATCAGGGTAATTTCAGTGTGTTGCCTTTTTTTTTTAAACGTTTTTTTAGCGGGGACAGGATCTCACTATGCAGTCTAGCTTGGCCTTGAGCGCACTCTGTAGCCCAGGCTGGCCTCAAACTCGTAAAGATCCTCCTGCCTCAGCTTCCCAAGTGCTGGGATTACAGGTGTGTACCACCATGTCCTGTTTTTTGTTTTTGTTTTTTAAAAACAGTCTCACTACGTAGCCCAGGCTGGCCTCAGACTTGGTGATCTATTGAGTTCCCACTCCTCTGGTCTCATTGAGATCTGGAGGGGTCCACATTTGTAATCCCAGGGGAAAGTTATTGGAGTTCCAATCAGTAATTCCAATCTACCACTTCCAGTGCAGCCCACAGTGAGAATAAAGAGACAAACACACATCTACAACGGTGAGAAGCCGAGTCCAGGCAGGACAGTGGCTAACTGGAACACAGGCCTTGACCCAGGGCCGAGCTACGGAAACGCAGGTAGTACTGTGAGTGGGGCTGAGGCGTACTAGCGCCTCTGCAGTATGCAGAGAGGTACAAAGAGCAGAAAGAGCAGTCGGCACAGCACAGTTTGAGGAAGTGTCCTGCGTTTTGGGGTCTCTGCTCTAGCTTTGATGTGGGCCTTCATGCCCTGAGACGTCCTGCATTCTTTCCTGAGCCTGTCACGTCCACAGGGCCCGTCACACGGCCTAGCTCACGCATACTGGTTAGGAGCCATAGGAGGGGCCTCACTGGCAGCTCGGCTAGATCCCTTTGCTTTGAGTAAAGCCAGTTGAAAGGGTAAAGAAATGTCCGAGCCAGCTCTGTGCCTATCAATACACGGAATCGGGCCCAGGTTTGGTCGAAGTGGAGGCAAACACTCTTCTTTCAAGGAGAGCTGTCCCGGTGGTCCTCCACGGTGATCCTCCTGCCCCAGCCTCCTGAGTGCTGGGATTACAGATGTGCACTACTACACCAGGCAGTGATGATGCTCTTATGCAGGAAAATGCATTTCAGAGAAAGGGAATAGAAAGCAGAGCAGAGAAGAAGAGATTCCATAGGGACAGGAAAAACCAGATTCGATTCCAGGTACAACCCCCACCCCCAAAAAAACAAAACAAAAAAACCCCCTCCAAAACAACCCAAAACCCAGCCCTTTTCAAATTTGCAGACAGGGTCTGTCTAAGATGCGAAGTCGCTCTGGCTGGGATTGAATTTATGATCCTCCTGCTTCAGCCTTCTGAGTGCAGGGTGATGCTTTGCTGTGTGCGTACGCTGTGACATGATGATCCCCATCAAGCTGGCTGTGGAGGAATCAGTGAGCTAGGAGCTGGGATTGTCGCAGGCAGACAGCGGCCCACAGTGGAGGCCGAGGAGCAGGCCCTGCAGGGATCTCACAGGAGCAACTTCCAGGTCCTGGCTGTGGGGCCTCTGGAGCGTGGTCAGGTTGCCGTGGGCTCATGGACAACGCGTGAACACTGCGTGGACTTGACCTCGAGGAGAAGCGTGTGGTCTCCTGTGGGGAAGAGATCGGATCAGAAGGGATCAGATTGCTCGCACAAGCCCAGGCTCCCTTCTAAAGCCCTAGAGCTGAGGCACACAGCCCTCCGGGCTGGCGGGAGCTCTTTCTCCCCGCCTTTGTCTCTTTTATATAAATTCACTGGCACCACACCTCGTCCTTCTGTGGTTTCATTCTTCCTGACCTGGGACACGACCCCGGTGTTCCAGGAGCGTTGTGAGCCACGCCTCACACAGTGGCCATGGTGTGTGATGAGAAAACTTAAGGTGTGCTCTCAGCAAACTTAAAGACACCATAGAATACGATTAACTATTGTCACCAGCTGCCTGTCAGAGCTCCGGAATTCATTCATGCGCTAACTTTGGGTATCTCTCAAGCACTCTCTGGGCTGGGCCTTGACAACCACAGTTCTACTCTCTTTTTCTGTGAGTTCACCTTGATCATCCTTGGTTATTTTGTTTTTGTTTTTTTAGTCTTTTTGAGACAGGGTCTCACTCTGCAGTTCAGGCTGGCTTTGAGCTCACTTTGTAGCCCAGGCTGATCT
>NW_004955574.1:1556007-1569905 GCF_000276665.1 Chinchilla lanigera
AGGGCCACTCCCCGATTTTTCTCATGCTGTTTTGCTGTTTTCCACCACCATGAATGTTTGCCTTCTGCCATGTGCCTCTCTGCCTTGGAGCCAGCTGAGTATGGACCGAAACCTCCACAAACAGTGAGCTAAATAAACTTTTCCTTCTTTAAAAAAAATGAATCAATTGGTATGATTTTAGGGCTGTAGGAGGTTCAAAACCCTCTAACGGAATTTGAGATTCCCTGGGGGCGGAGACAAAGAACTTCTCTGGGCAGCCCGAATTTATTTGGTTTTCAAACAAAGGAGGGGGATGCTGAAGAAAATGTGGGAATGGGAGTGTAATCTCGCAGAGATATTTTCCGAAGTAGTACATGATGACAGTAGGAGAACTACCTTATCTCTAGGCTGACATTTATTGGAGGAGTGTGGAGACTGCAACTGCAGGCTTTTAGTTAGTTGGGGTAAGAGCCAAATGTCCTCAGCTGTGGCCTTCTTCTGTCCTTTGAGGTGTCACAGCTTCACAGGCCAACACAGGCCTCAGCAGGAACCAGTGACTCACAGGGGTTCACTTACTATGCGTCCTCTGCCCATCTCCAGAAAGGGGCCAAGGCCTTGGACAGACTCACAAGTAAACATGGAAAGCCAATTGGTTCATTTTAAATTCTGTTCGGAGCTGCTTCTCAGTGGTCTCCATCAGTACTTTGGTGCTCCCCTGGTTCAATCACCAGTGGGAGGAAAACAAGCTACATCATCTCAGCCTTTGATGAGATTATCTTTTTTGGGAGGGGTACAGGGTCTGGCTCGGTAGCCCAGCCTGGCCTCAAACTCATAATCCTCCCTGTGCTGGGAGGCACTGTCACACCCTGCTGGACCATAATCTTTTTTGTTGATGAAGGGTTCTGCCTGGGTTTTGATTGCTTTGTTTTCTTATTTTTCCTTTTTTTTTGAGACAGGGTCTCACTATGCAGTTCAGGCTGACCTTGAACTCATTTATGTAGCTCAGGCTTGTCTTGAACTCACAGTGAATTGCCTGCCTCAGCCTCCCAATTACTGGGACTGCAGGTATGCATCAGCATGCTTGGCTTCTTTTCTTTTTTTTTTTTTTTTTGTTTTTTTCCGGTACCAGGAATCGAACTCACAACGTTGTGCTTGCCAGGCAGGTGCTGTGCCACTGAGCTAAATCCCCAGCCCTTCTTTTCTTATTTTTGAAGTACTAGGATTTTGAACCTAGACCTTGAGTATTCTAAACAAGTCCTCTACCTCTGAGCTACATTCCTGGTCCTTTTTATTTTTAAATTCTCATTATTATTATTATTATTATTATTATTATTATTATTATGTTTTAAGACAGGGTTTCACTGTATAGCTGAGGCTGGTCTTGAACTCTTGGTCGTCCTCCTACCTCAGCCTTCCAAGTGCTGGGATGACAGGCGTGTGTCACCATGTCAGCAAGCGGTAATATTTTGAAAGGAATCTCTTTTATTCCTGAGTAGTTGTTCTCAGCAGAAGGCTGAAAATATCCAGTAAGGCATCATATCCACATGGGAAAATATCCTGGCTTTGCTGATGTCCACACTGAAAATCTTCCCTAGGCACAACTCCGCGTCCACCCTGCCAGCTGGACCTGCCGGGCAGCTTGCTGAGCTTTTGCCTCTGCCCTGTGGCTCGCCTCTCTGTGATAGGGAGCTAGCTTTAGACTTTTCCTCCATAGCATCCTCTCCTTTCCTTGTCTTCTTGCAGACTTGAGGAAAGTTAACAACTTGCTCTGGGCTAATCTTTGCCCTAAGACAATGCTGTATCTGGTTTGATTTTTTTTCTTTCTTTCTTTCTTTTTCTTCTTTGAGACAGGGTCTTGAACTCACTATGTAGCCCAGGGTGGCTTCAAACTCTCAGTAATCCTCTTGCCTCAATCTCCCTAGTTCTGAGATTACAGGCGTGCGCCACCACACCCACTTCTGGCGTGATGTCATCCACACCACAAGACTTTCTCCAGATCAGCAAGGGGGCTGTCTGATTTTCTTATCATTTGTGTGTTCATTGCAGCAGCAAAGGAAATTTGCTTCAGGAACTTTCCCCGCTGTCCCAGCTTGGTTAATTGATGCAAGACCATGCACACGCCTTCCTCACCCCGGGGCAATCTTTAATATTAGGTGTTGACCTAAGTGAAAGACGTGGGCCTGGCCAGGAGGCTCACACCTGTAATCCCGGCATTTAGCAGGCTGAGGCAGGGGGATTACTGCCAGTTTGAAGCCAGCCTGGGCTACATGTTGAGACGCTGTCTCAAAAAACAAAATTGAGAAACAAAACAGAACAACAACAACGAAATATAAAAGAAAACAACAAATAGAACTCTTGATTAGGAGTTCACTGGCAGGTCTGGAAGCACTGCTTGGTGTCTCAGTGGCACTGTACCAGGACGGGACATTTCCTCAGGTTCACCCAGGAAACACTCGGCCAGAGTCACACTGCACTGCGGCCCTGGGCCGCTGAGGACCCTTAACCTGTCAATTCTGGGGTCTGTATGATGAGACCAGTGCTCTCCCTCTATACAACTTTAAAAGAAATTGCCAGGTGTGGTGGTGCACTCTTGTATCCCAGCACTTGGGAGGCTGAGGCAGGAGGATTGCTGTGAGTTCCAGGTCAACGTGGGCTACATAGCGAGTTCAAAACCAGTCCCTGAACTAGACAGCCAGACCTAGAAAAGAGAGAGAGAGAGAGAGAGAGAGAGAAGAAGGGGCAAAAAAATGAAACACTGCTTATCGGGATGGTGAGGTGAAGGTGAATGTCTGGGGAGGCTGGGAAAGAGGAGGATTCGAGTTCTTGTCCTGGAAACGCTTTTGGAGCGAAGGCTGGTGTTTGATGCTGACTTGGTGATGCCTCTGTCTGTGTCCTTGGCCAACGCCCACCACAAGGAGAGCGGTTCTCAGAGCTGAGTTGATTGTGTTATGAGGAGGAGGGGACGTAGTGGCACGTTCCGGATTAGAGGGTGCTTGAAAGGGCCTTGCATAGAACTGGGGCTTGTGTTGGAGGATTCAGGTGGTTTGGAGTTATTTTTTGCTCTGTTTTCTTTTTAGGCAGGATCTGGTTACCTAGTTCAGGGACTGGCTTTGAACTCACTATGTAGCCCAGGTTGGCCTGGAACTCACAGCAATCCTCTTGCCTCAGCCTCCCAAGTGCTGGGATTATAGGTGTGGGACACCACACCCAGCTTACTTCATTTTCTATTTAATTTTCATCTTTTATTGATTATAACGGTTCCCTGTGACTGAGACAGTAAGTCTGGTTGTCCCCTGCTGAGCAACAGGCGAAAACGAGAAGTTCACTTTGGCTTTTAGATGCAGCCGGGCTCAGGACTGGTGACCTCAGGGTCCCTGGGTAAAGCAGAAGCGGGTTCAGTGCCTCAGGAGGGGACAGCAGCGGCGGCGCCCCCAATGGAGAGCACAGGCGCCCCAGAGGAGGCCTGAACAGGCCCCGGGGCCGGGCACACTTCTGCGTGCGCGGGGACCCCCCGGGGCATCTTCCCCGGGCTGCACCCGTGAGCGGGGCCCAAGCCTGCCTCGGCCTCTGGTCCCGGCCCCGGCCTCACACCTGCGGCTCCGTAGCTGCTCGGCGAGGAAGGGCGCAGCCTCCAGGGGGTGGGGCGGCAGGGTGGGCTGGGGGGAGGGTCCTGGGCGGTGGGGAGAGCAGGGGAGGGGATTTAAACCCAGATCCTGGCGAGAATCCCAGGTGCAGGATGAGCAGAGCAGGAGCTGGGATGCAGCTTCCCCATCCCGATGACGGTGACTTCCTGGGTGAGCTGGGGCTGGTGCGGGTGGCGACACCGGGGCCGGGACTGCAGGGCGCCCCGGGTTTGGGAGTTGGGACTCAACGCAGCGCTGCGTGTGGAGCGAACGAAGCCCAGGACGCCGACCGTGGCTTCTGGAGGTGTCAGGGCCCCTTGCAGTGCTTGGGGGAGGCCAGGGGCTGGGCAGGCTGCTGCGGACGGGCGAGGCTGGGGCAGGCAGAAGCCCTGCAGGCCGCCCTGGGCTGAAGCCGCGCGGGAGGCGCGTGCAGCCCCACTTCCAAGATGTGACCTTGGAGGCCCCGAGGTGCAGGGCGTGGGGCGGGAGGTGCAGGGGTCGCCCTCCGGCCTCCGCCCCGGGCTGCCTGGACTGGAATGGGGCCCTGCAGGCAGTGGGGACAGTCTGTGCAGCCTCTGACCTCTTATTCCCCTCCTTTTCGCAGCACCCCGGTATCTCCCAGTCCCCTCGATGCCCTCACGCCCTCTAGGCCTCCAGGGTAACTTGGAGCCCCGAAGTGACTCGGGGCCCCCAAGTGACTCAGGTCCTGGAAGTTACTCAGGCGCCCCCAGCCCCCAACTTGCTCTAGGACCCCCAGCTCCCCCAGATCCCCCTGTGTTCTCAGGCCCCTCGGGTCTCCAAGCACCCCTCTTTCCCCAGTACAACTTATTTGCCTCAGGACCCCCAGTTACCCAAGCCCCCCCCGAGGTTGCAGGCCCTGCAGGCCCCCCCCCCTTCCCAGGCCCCCCAGTCGGCCCAGGCCGCCTGGAGCCGCGGAAGCCGAGGCAGGAGCGCACGGTGTACAGGCCGGAGCAGCTGAGCCAGCTGGAGGACGCGTTTGCCAAGAGCAAGTATCCGTCCGCGGAGCAGAAGGCGGAGCTGGCGCAAAAGCTGAAGGTGGCGGAGGAAAAAGTCCAGGTCTGTGTCCCCTTCGCGAGGCCCTGGCCGCCCCGAGTGGCCTCAGCTGCAGCGCAGCGCACCGGAGCTGCAGAGGGACGCGGGGCTGGCCAAGGGCTCCGGGCCGGGCTCGGGTGGACTCCGAGTGCCCTTGGCCGCTGCCCGTCCAGCGCAAGGGTCTCGGGGTTCCGGGGTCCCAGCGCTCAGGGTGCCCCATGCCCCACCCCGACCCTGTCCCTGTCCGCTCCTGCGGCCCCCTGCGGCGCCCGGGAGTGGGCGACTGCTCCCAGGGGCGGGGCCGGCGCTCCCGCGCCTCCGTGTGACACCCTTCCCCGCCCGCCCGCGTGTCTCCCCAGGTGTGGTTTAAGAACCGGCGGGCCCGAGTCCGGCGGGAGGAGCTCGGAGGACAACCCCGGCCTGGGACTCGAGGCCCCGGAAAGAGTTCTGCACCCGGCCGGGCGGCCCCTTACCCCAGCCGCAGCCCAGGCCCCACTGCCGCCCCTGCTCCAAGCCCTGCGCCACCAGGCCCCCAGGTCCCCGCGGCGGAGCCCACCTTCTCCAGACACGCCCAGGGCTGGGGCCCGCAAGACCCCTTCTTCCCTGACCTCGTGCCGGATCCGCTGTTGTCGCCGTCTTCCCTCCAGCTTCTCCAGGGGTCAGACTCCTTCGAGGACCAGGTGGGCTTTGACCAGACCCCTAACCACCAGGAGGCCGACGCCTCTATGTTCGTGGGCCCCGCAGGCCCGGGGCACGCTCCTGAGCCTGCAGCCGGACGGCCGGGAGCTACAGCCTGGGAACAGGTCGGAGCTAGAGGTCAGGACCCGGCTTCGGGGCCAAGGTCCGGAAACACACAGCCGCCCGCCTGCTCGTGAGCACCCCGCGTCCCGCTGGTGGAGTCCTGTCCACACTGGGTGCTGGGACGCTTTGAGAACTTGCGCCCGGAGACTGGAGATCCTCGCTGTGGATTCAGTATTCGCTTTCAGAGAGATGAACAAGGGACATTTTCATCTGATCATGAAGATCTGCCCCCCCACCCCTTTTTTGGTCTTTTTTGAGACAGTTCAGGCTGGCCTTGAGCTCACTTTGTAGCCCAGGCCGGTCTCAAACTCGCAAAGATCCTCCTGCCTCAGCCTCCCGAGTGCTGGGATTACAGGCGTGGGCCACCACGCCTGGCTGGATTCCCCTTTTAGTGCCTTTCCAAAAGCTTGACTGTCCCTTTCCAAAAGCTTGACTGTCCACTGAACAGAAGGAATGTAAACATTACCGACCAGAACCATGTTCTAAGAAGGAAAAGCATTCCAAGGAAACAATATAGGACATTTTGTTTTAAAAAATATATGTGATTTTTGTATAAAGTTATTTTGTACAAATATATGTGATTTTTGTATAAAGTTATTTTGGTAATTAATATAGTGCAACTGTGTATTATTCTGTGGCTGTCCTTTTACTGATAACTTTCCTGGGGAGGGGAATACTTTCATGTGAATTTTATGACTTGCACTTTTACTTTGCATCTCACTATATTCATTGGGCTAGTGTCCTTAAAACCACTGATGTTCCAAAAGCACCTGTGTAATTCACAAACTTAGATTTATGTATTTATTTCAACTTTTTGAAACAGGGTCTCACTGTGTAGTCCAGGCTTGTCCCAGGTCTCCAGATGCAGGACCCTGGCGACCTGCTGAATTCAGGCTGGATCAAGTCAGCTCATGTTGGAGGTGATGATGTTCCAGGGCTGATATCCTCCTGCCTCAGCATCTAGGCTGCTAGGATCACAGGTGAGCCACCACAGGCAGCTAACAAAGTTGGATTTAAATGAATTGAGTAAGCATGGTGAGGCATGCCTGTAATCCTATCACCTGGGATGCTGTAGTCAGGTGGATTGCCACTTCGAGGCCAGCCTGGGCTACACAGTGAGTTCAAGGCCAGCCTGAACTACATGGTGAGACTCTGTCTCAAAAAACAAACAAAAATTGAAGGTCATTAGAAGGTTTTTTTTTTTTTTGTCTTTTTGAGACAGGGTCTCACTATGGGAAAAGTTTCTTGCTGTGGCCTGCTGCTGATGAAACGTGCAAAGTGATCACTATGGGAGCATGATATGCAGTGGCCTATTTTGTTTTCTTGCATTGTCATGTTGGCCTTTCTGGTCTTACTTAAGCCAACTTTCTCAAACCCAAGGCGAACACATCCTGTCCAATGTCCAGAGCTTTTCCTGTTACTTTTTGCATTTAAGTATTGGTGCAAATTGTTGCCTATGATATGAGCTAGGGGTACAGTTTCACTTCATTTCTTATGAAACTCTGTCCCTAGCCACGCATGGTGGTACATGCCTGTGATCGGGAGGCTGAGGCAGGAGGATTGCTGTGAGGCCAAGACTGGTCTGGGCTACCTAGAGAGAGCCTGTCTCAAAAAAAAAGAAAATTAAAACAGAAAAGAATGAAAGGATAGAAAAGAAAGAAAAGTAAATCTGTATCCTTCATCATTCTCCTTGCCTTAACTCAAGTGCCTCCTTTTTCCTGAAGGTTTATTAATGCGCTATCTGCTCCTGGGCTCTGTCCTCCAGTGTTGGACTCTGTCTACACTTGGGCTAATACCTTGCTGACGAAATGCTGAGGAGCTGCACCTCACTAGAGCCTCACTGCATTGCACCCCCTGCACTTTTTTTTTTTTTTTTGTTACTTTTTTTTTTTTTTTTGCAGGTACTGGGAATTGAACTCAGGCCCTTGCACTTGTCAGGCAGGCGCTGTACCACTGAGCTATAGCCCCAGCCCCTCCCTGCACCCTCAAACCTCAGCTGTTACTGACTTCCCTCTCTATAGGTACTGAAAGTGGGCCTTTAAGTTTCTTCCAGAAGTCTGGTGTGATAGTTATCAGAATTACATTAAATTCAGTTCACAAATGTTTCTGGAGGAGTTTACATCTTTTCAATAGAGTTTTGCAGTCTACTTACAATATTTATTTTTCATTTTTGTTGTGGGGGTTGAAAAAAGGGGCAGTGAGCTACATTCTCATCCTTTGAATTTTTTTTTTTTTTTGAGACAGGGTCTCACTATGTAGTTTAGGCTGGCCTCAAACTCTCAGCGATCCTCCTGCCTCAGCCTCCTCAGTGCTGAGATTACAGGTGTGCGCCCCCACACCCAATTAAAAATACTTCTAAAATATTTGAATCTTTCCCTGCATTCTCTCTCTCTCTCTCTCTCTCTCTCTCTCTCTCTCTCTCTCTCTCTCTCTCCTCTTTTTTTGGAGACAGGGTCTTGGTATGTAGTTCAGGTTGGTCTCAAGTGCACTGCAATATTCCTGCCTCAGCCCCCTGAGTGCTGGGATTGCAGGTCTGCGCCACCACGCCCTGCTCTTTTCCTGAATTTCTCCTAAAGAAAATGCCTGAGAGGAAATAGGGATAGTGTGGCGTTTTTATTGCTGTTATTGTGCTATCCCCCAAAACATAGGGTCAGATCCTAGAGGAGGTCCATTCAGCACGCGCACGATCTGGGGTGAGAGCTCACAGTCCTCATACCTGCTATGATACATGGCCGCCAGGGGGCAACAACACACCGCCGATCCCAGCCCAGGGCGCAGCAAGCAGCGCTGGGTTCCTGCAGCTCCCACGAAGAACCAGGTGTGCGGCAGACCTCAGGTGTGGGATGGGAAGAGACGCTCCACATTTGATTATGAGAAAAAGAGGAACAAGCCACATAGGTAGCATGATCTTTTTATTATTGCACCAAGCTAAAACCTAACGGAAAATACTTCTTTGGCCAAGATTTGGGGAATCATGACTTGTGGGAATTCAAATCATAACATGCCCTTTGGCTAACAGTCTGCGTGTGTTGAATCCCATCTTATACCTGTCGTAGGCTCCAGAAATGCCAGCGCTTTGGAATTTGTACCCAAGAGAAATGTCCACTGGGAGACACTTGGAAAGACACATTCCAAGGTGCGTTATAGATTCTTTGTTTTTTTGTTTTTTTTTTTTTGTTTTTCTCCGGTACCGGGAACCGAACTCACGACCTTGCGCTTGCCAGGCAGGCGCTTTGCCGCTGAGCTAAATCCCCAGCCCTTGTTTTTTTGTTTTTTTGTTTTTTTTTTTTGTTTTTCTGCGTTATAGATTCTAACCTCGGGCCGGGAACATAGCTCGGCAGCACAGCCTGGGAAGCACAAGGTCCCGAGTTCAATTCCTGGTATTAGGAAAGAAAAAGATTCTAACCTTGTGCTCAAACTTCCCAGTGCCTGTCAGTGATATGATTGACAAATCTAGATAGTCCCCTAAAGCTCATGCACTCAGAGGTGGGGTGCTATGGAGGTCGTTGGATCATGAGGGTGATACTCAGTGGATTAATCCACTGTGGAGTTTATAAATGTGATTTGGGAGGTGAACCCTGACTGGAGGAGGTGGATCACCAGGTGTGTGGCCTGCAAGTGTCTAGCTTTCACCTTCCTCCCTTGATGGCTGTCTGCACCTCCTGCCTGCCGTGCAACCGGCTGTTTTTCCTCTGCCATGCTACCCTCCCTTGAGCCAGCCCTCTATGGACTGAAACCTTGAGCCAAAATAAACCTCGAGGCAGGGCGTGGTGGCGCACGCCTGTAATCCCAGCACTCGAGAGGCTGAGGCAGGAGGATTGTTGTGAGTTTGAGACCAGCCTGAGCTACAAAATGAGCTCGAGGCCAGCCTGAACTGCATAGTGACAACTTGTCTCAGAAAGACAAAAAATAAGAACAAAACAAAAACAAGGGGTTGGGGATTTAGCTCAGTGGCACAGCTCCTGCCTGGCAAGTGCAAGGTCATGAGTTCGATTCCTGATACCAGAAAAACAAAAACAAAAACAAAAACAAAACCAAAAAACCCTCCCCAAAAGGAAAACAAAATAAACCTCTCTTCCTTTAACTTGTGGGTATGAGGTATTGCATCTCAGCTATGAGAAAGTAAGACAAGAAGCCAGATGCAAAAATGTTGCTGGGAGATTTAATTTGTAAAGAGTCCAAAAAAAAGAGAAACCCTGTAGGAAACGGCTGCAGTGTTTTCCAAGGGGGCTGCACTGTTCTATTTTTTATTGTGCAGACAACTTCATCTGAATTCTACCCTTTTAACAAAACGTGAAGTGCGCAGCGCAGTTACCTACAGGCACCTTGATATTTAGGATGTATTCATCTTTTTTTTTTCTTTTGCTCAAACTTCTGTTTAATATATGTTTTAAAGGGAATAACTTAAGCAACTTAGAATTGGTCTAACATTGTGGGATTTCAAACGTTTGAACATGTCAGTTGCATCCCAGAGTATAAAAACCTTTCACTTCTCATTTAGACTAAGACAAACACTTGTGAAAGTTAGAAACTGGCACAAAATGAGTTGCACACACACAAAAAAGTTTCAACTTCTTCACTCTTCATTTTCTATTCCCAAAAGCCTTACAAGTTGTCTGTGGGCCTTGTTGGTTTTGAAGGAAACCTGTAAGATTTTTCAGATGTGCTATGGCCATTGCAGCTTCTTCTAGTTTGTCATGGCCACAAAACCAAACCCTTTGCGCTTGTTGGTTGAAACCTCGAATCACTTTCACATTGGTGTTGGTACCAGAGGGGCCAAACATCTGCCAGAGGGTCCCCTCATCACTGCCTTGCCCAAGGTTGTAGATGAAGATGCACCAGCTGAAGGCACATTTCCTGGGACACTGACCCCAGAAAGCCCACTCACGTGATCTACACCCATGGGGGAGAACCTGAGCCTCTGCGCCTGGTGGTGCACTGGCCCCTGAAGTGCCTCTTGGGCGAGAGGGGTGCCATGTTTTTGTTCTGGTTGGGATTCACTGTGATGGGCTCAGAGGAACCTGGGGGTTTATGACCATTGAAACTAGTAATTGCCTCTTCTGCCTCTGACTATTTGTCAAGCTGGATAAATGCAACCCCTCTGGACAAACCTGTGGTCTGATCCACAAGGACCCGGGAACTGGTGGTTCGCCTGAACTGAGAAAATACATCCTCCACGTCCTTCTGGGGCATGTCCTTGGGAGCCCGCTGATGCACAAGTTGGAATCTTTGATGATGTCTGAGCTTGCGGGTGGGTAACCAACCCCTTAATGGCTTTTGACTGGAGCCTCAGGCGATTCGATGTGTCTATCCTTCTCTCCGCATCCTTTGTAGTTCCATAGTTCACAGCACCATAGCCTAAGCTGTGTCCTGCCACTTTATCCCGGACAAGCTTTGCTGACTCAGCTTCACCAGTGCTGTTGAGCAGACTTTGTAGCTTGTCCTGCTCATGTTCTGAGGAAGGGAGCTGACAATTAGATTCGTTCACCCTGCAGCCTTTGGTGCTGTGGTCTCAGTCACCGTTTGACATTATATATATTTTTAAAGCTGGAAGCAGGCAGGTTAGCCCAGCGCTGCACTAAGGGCTCCACTCAGCCTTGGGAGCAGTGGTAGCGGATCAATGGCCAGTATGCACAAGTTGTGCATCTTGGGCTGGGGATATAGCTCAGCAGTACAAGCACCTGCCTGGCAAGTGCAAGGTCCTGAGTTTGATTGCCGGTACCCATCTCCAACAAAATCAACAAGTTGTGCATCTTGTACAACTGAAACTTTATCCCTGAAGACCCTTGAGCTCCACGCCTCCTCCTGCCAGCCCCTGGCGGCCAGTATTCTCCTCTGTTTCTGAGTTTGTTGTAGATGCCACCTATCCGTGGAATTATGCAGTTTCTGCCCTTCTGGGGCCACCTTCTTCCTGTGTCCTCATGTGGTCTTGCTTCTGTGTGGGTCAGAATCCTGATCTCTTCTTAGGAGGGTGCCCTTGTACTGGATTGGGGCGCACGGGAGTGACCTCATCTTAACCCCATGCCCTCTTTCAAGGTTGCTCTCTAAATCCACTCACATTCTGAGGTGTTGTGGGTTAGGACTTTGGTCCCGGGGCAAAACTCGACCTCTCACAGGTGGCTGTTTCTCCTTCCACCTCATGGCTGAGCCTGCAGGATGTACAGAAATGCAGCTGAGGGGCTGGGGATTTAGCTCAGCAGCACAGCTCGTGCCTGGCAAGCTCAAGGTCATGAGTTCGATTCCTGGTACCAGAGAAAAACAAACAAACAAACAAACAAAAAAAAACAAAAAAAAAGGAAGAAATGCAGCTGAGCTGGATCTGTGGATGTGGTGGCTCTGTTCCTTTGCCTGTGCTGTCAGCTCCTCCTCCCCCTCGTCTCCCCAGTGATTTCAGCAACAAATGGCAGCATCTGTTCTCCTCCCATCCTCTTCCTGCAGTCAGGGGATGGTAATGTTATTCCTGAGAAATGCCTGTCCTTTCCCCACCCATGTCACAATTTTAAATCAAACCACAGCTTTCCTCGCTTGGTTTTTGTCATAGCCATCGAAGGCGTTCACATTACCTCTAGCCCAGGATTCATCCACGGTACCTATGCTACACGGTGTAAAAGTCAGATGAGCTCAGGACTTGCTTAAAATTCCTCAAAATATTTTAAAGGGCTGGGTGTGCAGGTTTATGGTGGAATGCATGTGTAGCATATGTGAAGTCCTGCTGAATCCTCGCTACTCCTTCAATGTAAAAAATTAACATTATTATTATTATTATTAATTATTATTACTATTTTGAGACACAGCCTTGCTTTGTAGCCCAGGTTGGCCTCAAATTCATGGCAATCTTCCTGCCTCAGCTTTTCAAGTGCTGAGATTACAGGCATGTGCCATCACCAAGAATTAACATTATTTTTAGTTGACACATACTTGTGCATTTTGTGGAGCAAAGTGTGGTAATATGATACATGTATGTGTTGTATATAGATGGAGTTAAGGTGATCAGCATTACCATTTTCTTTCTTTTTTTGGTTTTTTGAGAAAAGGTCTCACTATTCGTTCAACCTGGCCTTGAACTCACTTGGGTAGCCCAGGCTGACCTTAAACTCATCGCGATCCTCCTGCCTCAGCCTTCCGAGGGCTGGGATTATAGGCGTGCACCACCACGCCTGGTAGCATTTTTCTATTTTCTTTTTTTTTTTTTTTTTTTTTGGTTTTTCTCCGGTACCGGGAACCGAACTCATGACCTTGCACTTGCCAGGCAGGCGCTTTGCCGCTGAGCTAAATCCCCAGCCCCGCATTTCTATTTTCTTAAAGATGGATCATTTATTTCTCTGTGTAGAGACTCTTCAGGGTTTTCTAGTAATTTTGAAACATAACATATATTATTATAGGTCATTACTACTAATTCCTCTTCCCAATTGTTTTTGTCACCTGTTAGGTGACAAAAACACATTTCCTTCACCTTCTATACACATTTCCTTCACCTTCTTAGCCTCTAGTGACCACTGTTCTCTCTTCTATGAGATCAGCTTCCGCAGTGAGTGAGAATGTGGAGTATGCATCCTTCCTTTCTGGTTTATTTCACTTAATGTGATGTCCTGCATCCTTGTTGCTACACATGATGTGATTTCCTTTCCAGCCAGAGTTTTTCATGAAGAAGACTCTCTCTGGCTTCCAGCACTTAGATACAATCCCTTACATCCACGAAAACTTGTGTGATTGAAACCTGCATGAGGCTCCCTCACCACCGACACTGGTATCCATCTGTGAAGTAATGAACACACTCAGTTTGATTACATGTTTCCATGACATGCATATCAAAATGTCATGCTGTATACTGAACATATATACAAGTTTTATTGGTCAGTTATACCTTTCTAAAGCTGGCAAGTGTGTGTGTAGGGGACTGAAGACGATAGTTCAGAGGTCTGCTTTCATAGACTGTGTGATCTACCACAGTTGCTCCCTCCTGCACCATGCAGTGCTGGATGGGTCACGGTTTGAGTGCACCCCTGGCCAGCCATCCATGAGGGAGGGGGAAAACTTTCCCATGCTGAGCTGTGAAGGACCACAGCAGCCAGCTGTAGGACTCAGTGGTTTCTTGGCGGTCCCTGGGAGAAACTGGTGGGAGGATTTAGAAAATAAAGACAAGAGACAGCTGGGTGTGGTGACTCACGCCTGTGATCCCGCACTGGGAAGGCTGAGGCAGAGGGATCACTGTGAGTTCAAGGTCAGCCTAAACTATATAGTGAGACCCTGTCTCAAAAAGACAAAACAAAAAAGACAATAGACAATAGCTGGGGTCAGGAGGAGTTACCTCTTACCTGATAGGCAAGAGAACTTCACTTCAACGGTAGGGGTGTTTATTTTATTTTATTTTATTTTATTTTATTTTATTTTATTTTATTTTATTTATTTTTTTATTTTAAAGAGTAAAAGAAGGATAACGTA
>NW_004955574.1:1571245-1572791 GCF_000276665.1 Chinchilla lanigera
CTTTCTGGTTCTCAGTGGCAGGAGCAAGAGTGACCCATTGTGTGGCATGTATTCCCAGGGGTTTCTCCATGTTCGAATGATTCACACACGTCTGTGTGTGGGCTTCCGCAGCCGGTGCATGATGGGCCAATTGTGTCATTGTTTCTCTGTGAGGGGTGTTTATTTTATACTCTTGCAAAGTTAGTATCAGGAGAGGTAATGTTGCCTAGCAACTAACAAATATAATTGTCCAGGCAGGATGTCTTTTTCAAGACTGGGGTAGCTTGACTGCTTGAGATACTCTGGCTCTGTCCTGCCCTCACACATATGACCAATTTCCAGCTCCAGTGGCTCCCAACACATCTCCTTTTTCTGTTTAGTTGCAAAAGTTATGGTGTTCAGTTGAAGCTGGGAAAAGCTGTGCTTGAAGAACACAGTCCAAAATCCATGGCAATGGTCAGTTATCAGCCTAGCTGGCAATTGTCAGAAGTTGTTTGTGATTTGAACCTTTTACAGCCAACACATTACCATGGTATTGCTTTTCTACATCTTGTGGTTGCCCTCTTCTGCTGGATGTTTAAGGCCAAGTTAAAGTGAAACCTGTATAAATAAAAATTTAACTGCTCGCTATCTATCAAGGTCAGTGAAGTCTCCTCAGGAATCACCTTGGAACCAAGTACAGTACCTCTAGGTCTTCTGTCAGTGTCAGCCATCCGGATGAGTCACGGCCATTGCTTGACCAAGCTGTTTTCTGTGAAAGCTTGAGAGATTTTTTTCTCTCCTGGTGACTCTTCTTAGGCACACTATAAATCGTGGAATCACTTTTCTCTGTGGTTCCATAATCTCCTTGATCAGAAAATCAGGGACTCAACTGAGTTACAGGATGCCACACCAGAGGTTCTCTGTATGTCCTGAGTCTTTCTTGACCTTGGAGGGCTGAGGACAAAATATTGGCTATCCTCTTAGCTCAATTTATCCTCTAATTTTTGTTTTCCAAGCTTCAGTTGTTACACTTCCAGAAGAGAAGATGAATGACATTACACTGTAATGGAGGCAGTAAGCTTAATATTACTATCTGATCTGAGTAGCAAACACCTTAGAACATAACATAGAACTGTTATCTCTTATTTTTTACTTTTAAAATTTATTTTAAAAATAAAAGAAGGAAAACATATTAACAAACAAACATCCATTTACAAAATAGCATAAGAACAATACAAGCAATACTGAATTACAGACAAAGTGTTAGGAAATTAACAATGGTTGCTGTATTATGTATTGATATCTTCAAAGTGGTTTTTTAGGAAAACAAATAGAGACATGCAAGATTGATCAGTTAAATAATAATAACTGTTCCTTTCAGTAAAGCAATAGAAGTAAGTAGTACAACTATCCTGTATATACATGCATACATAATTTCTCCTTCTTTCTTTTCTTGTTTCCCTCATCCCAGTTGCTCTTTACTTTTTATTTTATTTTATTGTCTTTTTGAGACAGAGTCTCACTACTCAGTTCTGGCTGACCTTGAGCTCACTTTGTAGCCCAGGCTGGTCTTCAACTCACAATG
>NW_004955575.1:0-744 GCF_000276665.1 Chinchilla lanigera
TGAAAAAGGTCAAGAGTATCTTTGTGGGAGACAATGCAGAAATGATTAGGGTCATGATTAATTAAAATTCTGATCATTACTCTGTGAAAAATTATGGCTCAATGATATAAATGATTAGGACAACATTAATAAGTTAAATTGCTCGGTACAAAACTGTTACAAACTTTGGTCTATACCCTGCATATCCATGCTATCAGTGAATGAAGGGCCAGCACAGGAAAACCCAGGTGAATTGACAGCGGCAGGTGGAAGTGAGCATTTGGTTAAGAGGAAACCATGAGAGGCCGATCTTAGGCCACAGAGCTCCTGAAATCGGCCAAGGTTATGTTGTAGTAACAAAGCAAGGAATTCATTGCATCCAAATTAAGTCATTTATAGGATAGGAAGAAAATCAAGGAATGAACCGTAACAGAAGTCTCAGCGTAAAGGAACGGAGCCAAGGAGAGGTGAAAGGGTTCTGAGCACGATTCCATTCGTCACTGGACACGGCTCTCATGGACCTGGTCCCTCCCAATCCATCACTGTCACCAAAAAGCAGCGGCCGTAGTCAGGCTTGTAACCTGGATGCTGCCGCCCTCATCAGGGTCCCCTCCACCCTCAAACTGGGAAGCTAAACTCTCCACCACCCTGCCTCCAAAGCTGTAAGAAATGTGCCATTTATAGATCCTAATGTCTGAGCACACTGCAAATTGATCCCGTAAACACTGACTATATGAATTTTACATTTGTAAACAGAGTCAACAT
>NW_004955575.1:2143-7673 GCF_000276665.1 Chinchilla lanigera
CTTAAGGGCTTGCTCTTTGACATTAATGTATTAAAAGATGGTTGGAATGCAATGGGAAAAAATGAAACATCACAAAGGTGATCAAAACAGATGACCAAGCTGGGCATGGCAGCACACACCTGGAATCCTAGTACTCGGGAGGCTGAAGCAGAGGATTGCTGGGAGTTTGAGGCAAGCCCGGGCTACATAGCGAGGCCCTGTCTTCAACAAGCAAGCAGTCAAGCAAACAAACACACAAGCCAAAACAGAAAGCAGATGACTAACAGTTGGGCATAGTAGCACACTCTTCTAAAAACAGTATAGTAGGGGATAAGACAGGCAAATCACAGAGGCCAGACTGGAACACAGTGAGACCTTCCCTCAAACAAAAATAACAAACAAATACATAAAATTAAAAAAAGACCCAGAAGACATCTAACCCTGAGATGATTTTAACAAACCTCTATGTTTAAAAATAATAAATTATGCCAGTATTGTTAAATGAAAAAGCAGTTTGCATCACAGAATAAATGCGATAATTTTTTTCTTTTTAGACAAGGTCTGGCTATGTAGTACAGGCTGGCCTTAAACTGACAACTATGTAGCCCAGGATAGCCTCAAAATTGCAGATATCTACCTGCCTCAGCCTCGAGCGCTAGGATTATAGGTGTGTGCCAATATACCTGGCTAAATGATGACAATTTTAAAAGATGCATTGAAGATTGTCTCCTCATAGCCAAAGAAAAAAATTCAGTTTCTGAGAGGCTGAGGCAGGAGGATCACAAGTTCAAGCAGATTGGATAATTTAGTGACTTCATGAGATCCTGCCTCTCTACATATATTTCCAGTCTCTACATTTTCTACAGAGGATATATACTACTTTGGAAATAACAATTTCTTTCGTTTATTGCTTTACTGTTTAAGACAGTGTTTCGCTGTGTAGTCCAGGCTGGAGTTGAACTCACTGTGTAGCCCAGGCTGGGCTTGAACTCACAGTGACCCTCCTGCCTTAGCCTCCCGACTGCTGGGATTACACACATGCCAGTAGGCCCAGCAAAATGATCATGTCAATAGTTTCAACACAAAAAGCAATCAGACATGATAAATTAATTGAAAAAGATGTGGAATCATATGTACCAAGAAATAGTTTAGAAATTGTGTCTATATAATGTTATATGGGCAGGGAAAATGTCCAGAGTTAAACAAAAATGTCCAGATTAAACAAAACTGATGCGGGGCGTGGCAGCGTGTGCTTCTAATCCCAGGATTTGGGGGCACTGCCCTGAGTTGAAGGTCAGCCTGGGCTACATAGTGAGTTCTAGGCCAGCCTGCACTACACAGTGAGACCATGTCTCGAAATAAACAAACAAACCAAACCTGAGATCACAGAAGAAGGTATGATTTACAATTGTACAAACTTTTTATTTTAAAGAGAAAAATACAAAATTTTAAAACAAGGTAGGAGGAGACTAGCAATTGCATATTGTTATCTTTACATTACTTACCCAGAGTACAAGATATAGGTATTTTATTGTCCAAACAATATCAGCACAAACATTTCTTTTCAATGAGCTAACAGAAATTAGCAGTGGACCTATCTTAACTACCTTGTATATCTTTTGCTTTTCCTTTCCTTTTCTCCATTCTCGCATCCCAGTTTCTCTTTCCTTTTGAGTAGTTTCTTCCCATTTGACATCTATTGTACATATTGGATCTTATTTACTCTTTTAGTTTCTCACACTAGGGAGACAATCTGAAGTCTGCACGTTTTCTGGGTTATTTCACTTATGAGCATGGTCTCAAGTTGCATCCATTTACCCATGAAAGGCTCCAGTTCATCCTTCTCTATGGCTGAGTAGTATTCCATTGTATAAAAAGACATCTTTTATCCATTCCTCAGTTGATGAGCATTTGGGTTGCTTCCAAGATCTAGCTAGTATGAAGTGTGCTGCTATAAACATGGGTGCACATATCACTGTGTTACAATGTTTTTAATTCTTCTGGGAAAATACCCAGCAGGGGAATAGCTGGGTCAAATGGGACCTCCAATTCTAGTTTTATGAGAAGTCTTCAAACTGATTTCCACAGCAATTGCACCAATCTACACTCCTACAACAGTGAAGAAGGACATTTTTCCCATAGCTCATCTAGCATTTGTTAGTGGTTGATTTCATGATAATAGCCATTCTTTCTGGGGTGAGATGGAATCTCAATGTTGTTCTAATTTGCAGATGCAAAAAACCAGTGATGTTCAACATTTTTTCATAGATATATTTGCTGTTTGCATTTCTTCCTCTGGGAAGTGTGTGTGCATCTTAGATGCCCATTTTTCGATTGGGTCTTTAAATTGGGGTGGTTTGATATTTTGGAGTTCTTCCTACATTCTCAATAGTAATCCTCTGACAGAAAAATATCTGGCCAAGTTTTTTTCCCACACTGTGAGTTGTCACTTCACCCTGTTGGTTATTTCTCTTGTTTTGCAAAAGTTTTCAATAAGATGAGATCCCAGTTGTTGATTTTTTGTGATAGTTCCTGTGCAATTGGGGTTTTATTCATAAAGTCTTTGCCTACACCAATGTCTTCAAAGCTTTTATCTAGTCTATCTTCCAGCCGATTTAATGTTTCTGTTTTCATATTTAGATCTTTGATATATTTCGACTTTAGTTAGTGCACGGTGAAAGATATGAGTCCAATTTTAATCTTTGGCATGTGCAGAGCCACTTTTTCCAGCACCATTTATTAAAGGGTTATCTTTCTGCCAGTGAATGTGTTTGGCACCTTTGTCAAAGATGGCTGAGCATGTCTGCAATTGCTTCTGCATCTCCTACTCTGTTCCACTGATCTTCAGGTCTTTTTTAGACAGTATGGCACCGTTTTTAATCACAGTACCTTTATCGTATCATTTCAAGTCAGGGATTGTGATGCCCCCTGCCTTGCTTTTCTTACCTACAACTGCCTATGCTATTCTAGGTCTCTTCTGATTCCAAATGAATAATAGGATTGTTTTCTCTAATTCTGTGAGATATGCTGTTGGGATGTTGATCAGAATTGCATCAAATCTGTATCAAAGTTGTGGAAGTATGGCCATTTTCACTATATTCATTCTTCCTCCCCAAGAGCAAAAGATATCTTTCCATTTTCTGATTTCTGCTTCAATCTCTTTTTTCAGAGTACTGTAGTTTTCAATGTAGAGATCTTTTACATTCTTCATTAGATGTATACCTAGGTATTTCATGTTTTTGGATACTACTGTGAAAGGGCTTGCTTCCCTCATTTCTCTCTCAGTGATTTTGTAATTTTTATATAGGAAAGCTATTGATTTTTAAGTGTTGGCTTTGTATCCAGCTACACTACTGAATTTGCTTCTTAAATCTAGCAGTTTTTTAAGGGTCTTCCAGTGGAGTTTTTTGGGTCTTCCATGTAGAGTATCATGTCATCTGCAAATAATAATTTAACTTCTTCCTTTCCTATTGTTCTTTTTTGTATTTCTTTCTCTTGTCTAATTGCTCGGGCTAAAGTTTCCAGGACTATCTTGAATAAGAGTGGAGACAGTGGACATTCTTCTCTTGTTCCTGATTTTAGAGTGAAAGCTTTCAGTTTCTGTCCATTAAGTATGATGTTAGCTGTTGGTTTGTCATAGATGGCTTTTATCAGACTGAGATAAAAACCATCTATTCCAATTTTCTGCAGAGTTTTTATCACAAATGGGTGCATTTCAGTTTGTCAAATGCTTTTTCTGCATCTACTAAGACAATCATATGATTTTTGTCCTTGGCTCTGTTAATATAATGTATTACATTTACTGATTTACATATGTTGGGCCATCCCTGCATCCCTGTGATAAATCCCACTTGTTCATAGTGAATAATCTTCTTGATGATTTGCTGCATTCTGTTTGCCACTATCTTCTTGAGCATTTCTGCATCTATGTTCATTACGGACATGGGCCTCTAGTTCTCTTTATAGTTGGGTCCTTCTCTGGTTTGGTTATCAGGGTAATTAATGCTTGCTTCCAGGAATGAATTTGGGAGTACTGTTTCCCTTTCAATTTCACTAAAGAGTTTGAGTAGTGGTGTTAGGTCTTCTTTAAATTTCTTGTAGAATTCAACAGGGAATCTGTCAGAGCCTGGGGTTTTCTTTGTTGGTAGGTTTTTACTGACATTTTTAACGTTACTGATTGATATTGGTTTATTTAGGGTTTTTACATCATGATTCAGCTTTGGAAATTCATATGTATCTAAGAACCTGTCTATTTCTTCTACATTTTCCATCTTATTAGAACACAGGTTTTCAAAGTAGGTATAGATGATCGGGATTTCTGCAGAGTCCATTGTGATTTTAACCTTTCCATTCCTAATTGCATGGATTTGAATCTTTTCTTTCCTTTTTCTGATTAGGTTGGATAAGGGTTTATGGATTTTATTGCATCTTTCAAAGAAACAACTCAATTCATTGATTCTTTGTATTGTTCTTAGTCTCTAATGAGTTAATTTCTGCTCTGATCTATGTAATGTCCTCCCCCATATGTGCTTTTGACTTAAACTGCACTTCTTTTTCTAGACGTTTGAGGTTTACCATTGTTTATGTGCACTCGCTGTTTTTCTGATATGGGTAGTTGCTGCTATAAACTTCCCTCTTAGGACTGCTTTCATTGTCACATAAGTTCTAATATGTTGTCATTATCATTTAATTGTAGAAACTGTCTTATTTCTTATTTCTCCTTTAATTTCATCTGTGAAGCATTTGTTGTTCAGGAGGATGCTATTTAATTTCCATGTGTTTATGAACTTCTTGTAGTTCCTTTTGCCACTGATTTCCAATTTCATTGAACTATGATCTGATAGTATGCATGGGATAATTCTAATTCCTTTGCATTTACTGAAGTACATTCTATGAGCTAGTATGTGGTCTATTTAGGAAAATATCTCATGTGCAGCTGGGAAGAATGTGCATTCTGATGTTGTGGAGTGGAACACTCTGTAGACATCGCTAAGTGATTTCTTCAAAAATTTGGATAAGATCTAATATTTCATTGTTGACTTTTTGTCTAGTTGATCTGTCTTTTTGTGTGACAGGAGGTATTGAGATTCCCCCAATCCAAATGTATTAAGTGTTTATCTGATTTTTTATGTCTGTTAATAATTGTCTTATATACTTGCTGCATATATATTTATGATTGATATCTCCTCCTCTTGGATTGTTCCCTTTACAAGGATGCAATGACCTTCTTAATCAGTCTTGGTTTGAAATCCACTTTGCCTGCAAGGAGAATAGTTACGTCCTTTTTTTTTGGAGTCCATTCTCATGGCGTAATGTTTTGCATCCTTTGCTTTCAGTCTACAAATTTCTTTTTGAATTAAATGTTTCTTGTATGCTGCATATTGTTGGCTCTTGCTTCTTGACTCATTCTGCCAGTCTGTGTCTTTTGACTGGTGAATTGAGACCACTAACATTGATGGTTATAAGTGATATATATTGCTTTATCCTTGATGTAGTATTTCCCTTTAGTTGGCTTGCTCCGTTATGGTTTGTGTCTGCATGTCCCCCAAAA
>NW_004955575.1:9392-20689 GCF_000276665.1 Chinchilla lanigera
TTTCTAGCTTCTACCAGTAACCCTTGGGCCTTCCCAGTATAGATTCTTGATACAGACTTACATGAGACATTGTGGTGGGCTCTAGGCCTCCAGCTGGACTTGTGTGGGACACTGCCATGTGATCCAGGCCCTCATCTGGATTCTTTGGGTATCTACTGTGTGGATAGATTGCTTGCACTCTTGTGCATTTGACTTTTTGGGTGACTATTACAAAATAATCCTATAAATTATGTGTGCTGCACTAAATTTATTCCCTTGTATACCCTGACTACAACATCAACCATAAAAGAAAAACTGTTCTACATACACAATCTGTTCTTTCTAACATCAAGTAGTTCTTCTTCTAATTCCCAAGATTCCTGTTATTAAAATAAACACATTTTTAAAAATGAGATAAAAGAAAAACATTCAAGGATATTACTTAAGTCACTGAGTTTCACCTATTAGTTAGCATTTCTAAAGTTCCAATTTTCAATTCCTCTAATTCCCTACAACAAAAATTAAAGAGAGCAATTTAAATTTTAAGTAGATAATCGGCAACATTAGTTGAAGATAAACATTATGGGGAAAAAAAGACCACTTTAACAAGTGTGAATTCCAGCCATGCCAGTTCATATGAGCAGGCTTAATCATATCTAATACCGCTACCAGAAAGAAGTTGTCACAGAAATCCTAAGAAGGCAGAACTGGCCCATGTGCAAGTGTACCTGCTGTGATATCATTATTGATTTATTTAGCTTCACTACTTCTTTCATAGTATCCATGAGCACACTGAAAAGGAAACAAGATATGATTACCCTTAAATAATAAATCTACCTCCTAAAAAGAAATCAATTAGTATATGTTTACTTTTATTAAATCCCTCTGCACTAAAACCACCACCACCCTTTGAGTCATCCGTTAATCCCCTCCTCAAATCCCCTCAATCAATACACGCTGAGCTTCTGGAAGCCTTGTGGCCTTTTGCTCCTTGTGAACAAATGATCGTCCTGGATCCCCACTGTACTGCCAAAAAAAAAAAAATCCCTTCTCCTATTTAAAAGAAAGTCATTATTCATTATTTAACAAGACCTGAAAATTAAATTCATTATTTAACAAGACCTGAAAAAGTGTCTTATGAATTAAATTTTTGTTTCATGTAAAATTGAGAAAAATCTGTATTTTCCTGCTCCTGAATGGTGCACAGTAGATATCTCTGAGGTCTAACAGCTTTCAAGTTTTACTCCAGTTCTCTCTTATTACTCTTCTTGCTGGCTGAAATATTCATGACTGAATTTTCAGAATAGAATAATTCTCTGTTAATTGTTCAGTTGTGTGTTCTTCAGTATTGTCATTTGTCTTCATGTAATTGGAAGCTCGATGGTTGGATGCAGATTTGCTTATGATTATTGTATCTCTTGATGAGTTCACCCTGTCCTCACACACTATGTCTGTGGTGCTTGGGATCAAAGTCAGGGCATCTGGGCTGCTAGGCAAGTGCTGTATCTTCTTACTATAACTTAGCATCCTGCTGCCTTCGCCCCCTCTGGCTGGGATTACAGGTGTGTACCGCCACGCCTGGCAGATGGCCCCCTTTTTAAATATGATATCCTGTTTTGTGTCTTGGAACAGTTTTTGACTTAAAATGACTATAATCTTGCCATCATTCTCTGGTTACTAGTTGTGGGGAGCATCTGTTCTGTCCTTTCAATCTATTCGTATTTTAGGCTCTGAACTGCACAACTCAGTGACAGTGTAGAGTTGGATCACGTTTTATTACCATTCTCCAATCTCTGCTTTTAACTTCAAAATTTTATTCCACTAATGTTTATTTACTCTGATGTTTTTCTCTCACCTCTTTTATTTTGGCACTGGGAATCAAGCTCACAACCTTGCGATTGCCAGGCGGGTGCTGTGCCACTGAGCTGTATCCCTGGCCCTTCTCTCATGTCTTACATCTGTATTGTTTGTGTTCATTTCTTCCATTATTGCCTTGTGGTTTTTGTTTTGTTTAGTAGTGTATCACTTGGTTTCCCTTCTCACTTCCTTTTCTGTATATTTTTAATTTTGTTTGTTTGTTTTTGTTTTGCTTCCGGTACCAGGAATCGAACTCACGACCTTGCACTTTCCAGGCAGGCGCTTTGCCGCTGAGGTAAATCCCCAGCCCCTGTGTATATTTTTAGAAATCGGTATTGGTTACCCTATTAGCTTTCTTCACTGTTGTCCTCACTGCTTTGGGCCTTTGGCAAGCAGCACATCATGGTTGGTGTATGTGGCAGAGAAAATCCACGCACCTCATGGAAAGACGTCTAAGTGGAAGAGAAGGGGAAGTGGCGCACAACCCCCTTCCCGGGTTTCCCCTGTGACCTAAGTACCTCTCACTAGGCCGCACCTCTTAAAGGTTGCACCCCACTCCATCCCAATGGCACCAGCCTGGGGCGGCCTTTATTTAGCACTTGGGCCTCTACAGGGCCTTCAACATGCAAACTTTAACAGCTAACCTGAAGGCTCCCATTAAATCTGAACTAACAATGTAGTTTAAATTATTAACACAAAAGCCAGGCGTGGTGGCGCACTCCTGTAACCCTAGCACTCAGGAGGCTGAGGCAGGAGGATCGTTGCAAGTTCAAGACTAGCCTGGGCTACAAAGTGAGCTCAAGGCCAGCCTGAACTGCATAGTGAGACCCTGTCTCAAAAAGACAAACAAACAAATGCAGTATTGGTGTGCATATGCATGAGTTTCTGTAACGTACATACTTAAAATTGTGAGGTCATCAAGTATGTGCATTTTCAGCTACTGAGGATACTGCACTATTTCTCTGTGTAGTTTCATATCAACTTGTTGCATCTATAGGAGAAGAGCAGAAACCATGCTTAAGGACAGTTGAAAGGAGAAAGATGATGGGATTGTTTCTTTTGTACTCCTCTGCCCACTGATCAAATTTCACAGAATACAGAGGCACCTTGGTTCAAAAGGCAAAAGACTGATACGATCTGAAAAGAAACCAGAGTATTGGCACCTTGGTTCAAGAACCAAATCAAATTCATTGGTTAGGCTCACTGTTGACCTGATGGGGAAATTTGATTCTCTTCTCATCCAGTTTGGTCTGCAACCAGAATTGAGGAGAGAATTAAGCTTATGAACCAAAACACCACTGTACAGCTGTAGTGCACAGCTTGGCTGTGTCATCTGGCCCTGTGACAGCCATTCAGGAGCCAGGGTCCCCATGCATGAAGTGTGTTTAATCCAAAGTGGGAAGAGAAAGAGTAAACTCAGTGTTAGAAGGCGGCTGGCTCTAGAGCTACAGGAAGCCGAGCTGGTTGACAACTGCAGCAACGCTGTAAGTGTCTCTTCTCGAGTGGTGCATGGCGGCTACAGAAGAGCCCCAGTGGGGCCAAGGATATAGCTCAGCGGCACAAGCACCTGCCTGGCAAGCGCAAGGTCTGGAGTTCAATTCCCAGTACTAGGGTAAAAAAAAAAGCACCAGTAAAGGTGCAGGGGATCCCGGTGCAGAGGAGCTGGAGGATCCGCATCTGCACAAGTGCTTCGCTGTCTCCAGGATCACGGGCCGTCTCTTTTTGCAGGCAAAGTAGCAATAGTCACTTTAGATTTCTATAAATAACCAGCCCAAACTCATTTATAAAAGAAGTTCCTACCTAGGTACAGGATAAAATCCTACCCAGATCAAGTATGAGCTTTGTAGGTGTCTTTAAACTTATTATAAAATATGAACCACATATACCAGCTGGACATGGTGGCTCACACCTGTAATCTCAGCACTAGGGAACCTGAGGCAAGAGTATCGCTGTGAGTTCGTGATCAGCCTGGGCAACATAGTTCAAGGCCAGCCTGAACTGCATAGACAACAATCTGTCTCAAAAAAAAAAAAAAAATATATATATATATATATACACATATATAAAAAATATATTTACATATACACATACAATTTTTCTCCTTTGTAATTGTTTTTAATTAATACATGATCTTAAATTCTTCTGGTAGAGAAACAGAGATAGTAGGAGTTCCCTCCTATTACACTTCCCACCGGAAAGTTTGGTATGTGATCTGCTGATCTCCTCCATATGTGTACATGTGTGCCTGTGAGGTGTTTATGAACACACAAGTGTGTTCCCTGAACAAGAGTGCGAGCACACGCTGCTTGGCTTTCATTTGTGGTGCTGTTGCGTGGAGGTACGTACGGATGTTCTTCACTGTTTTCAATAGCTGAATAGATTTCATAATAAGCACATACATTACTGTCCTAATTTCCCCATTTCTATACGTGTACAAACTATGCTGCAGTGAACGTCCTCAGAGAATGGCTTTTGTGATACTAGGGACTGAACCCGGGGCACTCTACAAATGAGCTACATCCTCAGTTGTGTTTTTTTTTTTTTTTTTTTAATTTTGAGAAGGGGGTCATGCTAAATTGTGCAGGCTAGTCTCAAACTTGCCACCCTCCTGCCTCACCCTCCTTGGGATTACAGGCATATGTTATAAAAGTCTGCTGTTTATATTGTTTTAAAACAGTAGGACTCATAATTCAAGTAGAAAGTATGACTTCAGGGGAGTATTTTCTAATACTTGTTTAGCAAGATATTAGTAAAGTGCTCCTGTAAAAAAATAACAGTACTATAATCTGAAATCTTGGGAAATGCTTCATAATTTTCCAGTCACTGTTTTCTATGTGAGTTAGATGACTGTCAATAGTTTTTGCTGTTGTTGTTGTTTTGCTTTTTTGAGACAGGGTCTCACTATGCAGTTCAAGTTGGCCTTGAACTCACTTTGTAGCCCAGGTGGGCCTCAAACTCACAGCACTCTGTCTGCCTCAGCCTCCTGAGCGCTGGGATTAGAGGCATGTGCCACCATGCCTGGCCATTTTTTTTGTTTTGGTACCAGGAATTGAACTCAGGATCTTGTGCTTGCCAGGCAGGTGCTTGTGCCACTGAGCTACATCCCTGGCCCAGTAGTTACTGAACTATAGTGATCATATAAAACATACAGAAAGGGAAAGAGAGGAATGCCAGGTACTTATTTCGATTCTCTTGTACATTTCCTTGTGCGTGATTATACGCTGTTGCTTCAAAGGCAGGTTCTGTAAATGTGCTCACGTGACTCTTCAGTCTCCTCTCTAACTGGCCTAAAAGAGTGACTTTCAAATAAGATTGTGATGTCCATAAACCTAAACCCAACAGTGGGAACTTCTGAGTTGCTTAAACTATATCATGAAATAAGAGCTCTTCTCTTCATGTTTTCTAAAAATATTCTTTTTAGGGGCTGGGGATTTAGCTCAGCAGCACAGCGCCCGCCTGGCAAGCACAAGGTCGTGAGTTCAATTCCTGGTACCAGAGAAAAACCAAAAAAAAAAAAAAAAAAAAATTATTCGTTTTAATTCTCAGTGTTTTCTCAGGAGTACAGTCCTGTGTCACCTGACAGGGTCACAATCTGATATGTGCACAGTGACACCCACACGTGTGCAGCTCAAGGTCAGCAGGCCTACTTTATGGGACCTTGTGGTAATTAATAAAATACCTCGTGACTGGGAAATTGTAGACCCTCAATACATTTTTTTTTTTTTTGGTACCAGGAATCAAGTTCATGATCTTGTGCTTGCCAGGCAGGCGCTGCGCCTCTGAGCTATCTCCCCGCCCCCCTATGAACTTGAATATGACATCCAGACCTTGGTTTTCAGAAAACTCACATGGCAGCTAAAACCGTAAACCCTAGAGTGCGTTTTGCCTGAGGCCCTGACGGGATGTGTCACCTCTGGCATCCTCGGGTCACCAAGAGGCGCTGCTGAGCCATCACCCACCCCGCAGGCTATGAGGAGAGGGACAGCTGCTCAGCTCCTGGGACCTTTGGCTCCAAGTCAGTGCACATTGTTTTTTTTTTTTTTTTTGGTTTTTCTCCGGTACCGGGAACCGAACTCATGACCTTGCGCTTGCCAGGCAGGCGCTTTTGCCACTGAGCTAAATCCCCAGCCCCAGTGCACATTGTTTACAAAGTGTCACCTCCTCAGAAAGGCAGGAAAGTACCTGGCAGGGACTGAATATGCCTCTGCCCAAGCCCAACACCTTCGCTTTTAATTAAGAAAAAAGTCTTGTTTTTTTTCTTTTTTCTTTTTGGAGACAGGGTCTCACTATGCAGTTCATGCCGGCCTTGAACTCTCTGTATAGCCCAGGCTGGTCTGGAACTCACAGCAATCCTCCTGCCTCAGCCTGCTGAGTACTGGGATTACAAGTGTGAGCCACCACACTCAGCTTTACTTTTTAAACGTTAACATTACTTTTTAAATGTTAACTACATTGTTACAATGTTGATTTAGCTGATCTAAGATCCTTATAGTCACTGTGAGTATTAAATGCTATTAATGTTTTTATTAATAGGTATAATTACTTTTATGGAATTACATACTTTCATTTGCCCCAAAATAATTTGCAGATAAGCTGATGGCAAACACTGAAAACTTCGCAAAATACAACAATGTAATTTATAAATAAAACGACAACACAGAACTCTGATAAATTTTTTGTAGAAAATGTAGAAAAAGCTTGAATAAACTGCCTCCTAAAATTAAAAAAACCTGGAAAACACACAGCTTCTCAAGATGCATCAACATTCACATGGTCCTCTTTCCAAGTCTCTTCCGGTGCTGGAGACGGGACCCAGGCCTGGCACACGCTAGGTGAGCACTGTGCCCTGGAGCTCTGACCCTGGCCCCAGAGTCTCCTGAAGTAAAAAGCTCTCAGTTCTGATCTCAAGCGGTGGGTGCATCTTCAAAATGTGATACTTGATGGCAAAGAACAGGATCTTCTAAGAGTTCTTGTGTGGTTGGGATCTGTCTGTTGGACAGAACAAGCACAACCCACAGAACTAAACGTCCGGATGCCTAAATGCACAGGATCACACAAAACAGAGAATTCTGAAGATTTATGCCAGGGCTTTTTGAATGGAAAGGTCTCCTTCAGAGGGCTGTTGTCTTTATTCTCTTTTGAGGCGGTGTCTTTGTCTTCCAGGGCCCGAGCAAGCATGTAACTAACCTTTCTCTGATGTGCCAGCGCTTCTTCTTTATCATTTAACTGCATGCACAGAAATTCAAACGGTACTCATAAGTCAGCAAGCCACAGAATATAGCCAGAGGAGGACTATCCATATTTTATCAAAATATTCAGCCCTATATCTGGAAAGCTATCAATACCAGCTGTCACCGAATTCCCAAGCTACATTTAATTGAAGATTTGTTTTTAAGAGAAAAAAACAAGATGGCATTATTTTTTTTGTTGAAAATTTTGTAAGTGTAGACCTACCGGTGAAATAGTATATATATTTTGTTTATTTGGTTCCCGTCAGCCCTGCCAGCATGCAGTTACTTCTAAGGAAATTGTGAAGTCACCAAGTCTTTAGAGGTAAGTATTTTTTGTTTTTGGTACCAGGAATCGAACTCAGGACCTTGTGCTTGCCAGGTAGGCGCTTATGCCACTGAGCTATATCCCCGGCCCGAGGTAAGTATGTTTAAAACACCTGACCCAGGTCTCAGTTCATTGAGCCATCAACGGAATGGGGATAACAAGACTGATTTCCGGGTGTGGTGCGGCGCCTGACTCAAATGCCTGCCTCACAGCCCCCTCGTCCCGCACTGCCAGTGTGTCACGCAGCTGGCGGAGCGTTAGGGGAGCCTTTCTTCAGAGGAGGAGCATGAACCTGACAGGACAGGAGCGTGGGCAGAGAGGAGGGGAAGCATGTGTGGGGTGTGAGGACAGCCCCATCGTGGGCTTGGAGAAATCCTCTCAGCTGGGAGGGCATCAGAGGTGATGCAAGGAGCGAAAACGCCAAAGTAGCAGGAAACAAATAGATGGGTCACAATCCCTGAGAAAAACAAAGCAAAGGTACTAACCAAATCGACAAGCGTCCAAAACACTTCTTGAGGATTAGTCTGGTCTTCAGTCCTCTGAGAACTGTTTTCTGAAGGCAGCAGGCCCAGCAGTTTCTGCCCTAATGTCTTCTTATTCCTTCGAGGTTGATGTCCTGAAACTGAGCAGGAAAATCCAGCTGAGATGGTACATTCGTGATGACTTCCAGGAAAGACGTACCTGTGGACCAGGCGGATGGCCTCCTAGCCAGCGCAGGGTGTCCTCTCCAGAGACGTGAGGTGGGAGAGGTGTGCAGCGCAGTGTGGGAGGGCCACGTGCAGGTGCCAGTGCTGCCGTGTGTGACCCGGTGCCCGCCCTGCATTACAGCAAGGCCCTGCTTGCTGCCAGCTGGTGCTGCAGGAGAGTGCAGTCTGGGTCACTGAGGCACAGCCTTCAGGAACAGCCAGAAATCCAGATTTGTATGTGAAACCTCCCAATTTTAAATGTCACCACTAACCCACATTATTGAAAGCAATATGCAGACCCAACAGAAATGCTGCCCGCCACAGAGGCATCTGAACCACACACGCTCTCACTCAGAACTGCTCACCAAGTTTGGGATGAGCTTTCCTGGTTTTACTTTCTTTTCATCTAAAATGCAAATAGTGTCGCCTGCCTCTCTTGGTGCCCGTGCCATGAAGTTATAAATCCCTGGGCTGTCGGGAGCGGGGAGTCTCTGTCTCACAGGAAGGGTTTCTGTCAGGGAAGATGAAAGTCCTGGAGCTGCATGGGGGTGATGGTTACATGGCTGTCATCACAAATACAAGAGAGCCTTGCTGGGAGGAAGGGGGGATCCTTCGACACTGTTGGTGTGAATGTGAGTTAGTAGATTAGCACAGCCACTGCGGAAATCAGTACAGAGGTTCCTCAGAACACTGACTACAGCCACTTTGTGATCCAGCGATATGCTTCTCTCTCTCTCTCTCTCTCACACACACACACACACACACACACATCCATGCACACACACCCAAAGCACTCAAAGTGCACTACAAGGATCCTGGCACACTTGTGTTTATCTTGGTGCAATTCACAACCAACACATGGGACCGGCCTAAATGCCCATCAACGAAGAGTGACAAAGAAAATGTGGTCTGTGTACGCAGGGGGGTAGTACTGTTCTTCCGTTGAGGAAGAGCACGATTCCAGCATTTATGGGAAAACGGATAGTTCTGGAGGCCCTCATGTTGAGCAAAACAAGCCACATTCAGAAACACAAACATCAGATGTCCTCCCTAATGCGTGGAATCTAAGAAAGATGACAAGAAGGTCGCAAGACTATGATTAGACAGGAGGGAGGAGATGGGGGAGGGAGCGGGGACAGGGAGTGGAGGGAACGGACGTGAGCAAAACGCGCGCACTGAAACCCCTGGAAAAACATGATCAGGGAGGCGGCGGCGGCGTGGACGTGACCAAAGGAGGTACGTGTGGGTAGAATGGGCCAGAATGAAACCCTTGAGTCTGTATAACCAATTTTAAACAGGAGAAAATTTAAGCAAAAACCAGTTTTGTCTACACAGCACCACCCTGCAGAGCAGCCTCTCCAAGGGTGGAACTGCACAGGCTTCCCGAGACTGCTTGGCCTTGCCGCCCTGCTCTTCTCCCACTTCTCCTCTGTCCACTCCAGCAACACAAGCCCAGTGAGGGCTGGAAGGGGTCCGCCTTCCGCTGAACATGGCCCACCAGAGCTCTCCACCAAGGCCTGCTGTGCAAAGCAGCCCCGCTGGGCCGGGCCTGGCCGGGGAGGACGCTGAGGAAGACCCCGCAGTGCTGCTGCACACGGTGGGGCAGGGTGCTTAGGGTCCCCACTCTTTTTTCAAAGGAATTACTATGGAAAACACTGGTAAGGACTGATTTTGTATTACAAATTATTGGTGAGGACTTAGCCACTTATTTTCTCAATGGGCTCTGAAGTCTTAGGAGACACTTTTAGGATATTACCCTTGAAGTTATGTTCCAAAATAAACAAAGCAGCCATTATTTTTTACAAGTTTCAGTTTCTCTAAGTACTCAGTATCAATTATCACTTATTCACTATTATTCAATAGCATTCATATTGCTTCAAAATGACAACTACATGAAATTATTTTTCTGAGAGTTGTGGCGTCCAGCCGTAATCCTAGCACTCTGGGAGGCTGAGGCAGGTGCCCGGCCTGTGCAATTTAGTGAGACCCTGTCTCAAAATAAATTTTTAAAATAGGCCTGGGGATATAGCTTATTGAAAAGGCCAAATTAGTAGTCCTGAAAAAGAAGTTATGAAATTATTTATCAGTCAAGAAGTATTAAAGTAGTTTATAAGAATCTGAAGTGTTTTAGTATGAAATTCTAAGATGACTGTATTTCTAAATTTTTTTTTTTTTTTGAGACAGGGCCTCACTATGTAGTTCAGACTGGCCTTGAGCTCACTTTGTAGCTGTGGCTGGTCTTGAGCTTGCAAAGATCTTCATGCCTCAGCCTCCCAAGTGCTGGGATCACCGGTGTGTGCCACCACGCCTGGTTCTTTTTTTTTTTTTTTAATAGCACTTTCAATACAATTTCCTTCTTGGCAGTTTCCATTTAATCATAGCGTTTTTATTGAAAGTCTTTTCCATTAAATATAGCTTTACGCAAATGAAACAGAAGGGTACCTGAAAAGGGACTGTCTTGTTGTTTTTTTACGCTGTTGATCCCACTCACTCCCCTACATGTGTAACAGCCAGTGACTTTTCAGTAGTTGCTAAGCTTTTAAACAACTCAGAGCTGTGAGTGAAATTCAGTTCTCTCCCCTCCTCTAGACTGACTGTACTCCACTAACTAAAAATACCCGTTACTGCCATTATGATTTATAGTTACCGTCCTCTGTAAGAGCCGTCCAACTGATCCGTTTTTTCGCTTTTTTACATATTTCCTCCATTTGTGTCAATCTCAGGGCCTGGTCATTTTTCCTCATTAACTGTCGCTCAAATGCAATTCGGAACGCATCAGCCATGATGTAAGCTTCTTCTTTGCTCTTCTGCAAAAGTTCTAGCTGGTTTTGAAAGAAAGTTTGGGAGGTGTGACAGGCAAGACCAAACCACCTGTCTGAAGGCCGAGCCCATGAGCCCATGCAGCCTCCTCACCCACGCCCAGTGTTGCTGGGCTTGGTCTGCTGTACTGCTGTGGTAATCAGTACTGACCCCATCACCAGCAGTGTCCCTCATGTCCACCAACTGCCTGCTGACCCCACTCGGCCTCCTCCCAAGACAACCCCGGCCTCCCCAGTCAAAGCAGGAATGGGTCAGCTAGAAAAGAAGGGAGGGCACCGGGCCGAATGTCACTTCCGGCTTGGGCCACCCAAGACTCTGACCTGTGTGACTGATCTTATCCTTTTCTTCATGAGCTTCACCCAAGACTCTGACCTGTGTGACTGATCTTATCCTTTTCTT
>NW_004955575.1:20799-35789 GCF_000276665.1 Chinchilla lanigera
AGCTTCACCCAAGACTCTGACCTGTGTGACTGACCTTATCCTTTTCTTCATGAGCTGTTGTGCCTAGCTATTTGCCTTGCTATGTCTCCTACAGGCTTCGACACCTCCCAGAGAGGTAGAGTGTGTCTGGAAGGGATCATGGGCTGTGTGCAGTGCTGTATCTGTAATGAAGCCCGGTGTGACAGCAGGTGCCAGTGACTAACGCCTGGCTTTTCCTGGCACCGTGATGAACATTATGTTTGTTTCCTCCATTCTGACAATGGCCCTCCAAGACGTTTCACACACGGGGAACTAGGACTCACGCTGCCCGAAGCCGCACGGCTGGTGTGCAGACTGAGGCACATCTGCGTCGAGCTAAATTGCACAGCTAGTCTGGGAGGTAAAGATTCCTTCTGCTGTGTCTGCGGCTTCTCACATAAGCTCCATGCTTAACTCCCCATCAGTCACGTTGGTCCTAATGACCTTAAGCATAAATGCATCTTTCTCTTCTACTGCCTTTTTTTTTTTTTTTTTTTTTTTTTGCGACAGGATCTCATTATATAGTCCAGGCTGGCCTCAAACTCACAGCAATCCTCCTGCCTCAGCCTCTCGACTACTGAGTTTACAGGTGTGCCCACCGTGTCAAGCTCTTCTGCTGTAATTTTAAGGTCATATACAGTTGAGGAAAATATGAATTTAAGGAATAGTAACTAGAGGCTTAGGTGAATGACTTCACCCGGCTAATGCTCACAGTAAGCTAAGTGTAAGCCCCAGCCAGTGCCCACTACAGTAGTCACTACAGGTGCCTCGGTGTGTTCCACCACGAACAGAAGGACACTCAAAGCATCTGAGGCGGTGACGACGTGCTACCTCGCGTCTGAGCTGAAGAACCAGTTTCCGAGCAGATGCCGCCGTCCTGGCGCAGGGACAGGGACTCCCTCGGGGACTGCGGCAGGAGCAGGCTCCAAGCACTGCGAGCTGCAAAGCCAGAAGGGTTAGCTGCACCCCAAGTGCGCACAGACCCAGCCACACCCCCACGCACATGACCACCCGGGCCTGCGGCCCAAAGACCCCCGAGAGCAAAGCCAGGCAGCCCGCTCGGGGTGACCACAACACTGTTTTCTCAGCGCTCACTTTGGCTTCTCTCCTCCTTACTGGAGCCTCAGCCCAGGCCTCTGCACTCAATGACAGCCCCAGCCCTCCTGTATTCCTTATTTGGGGGCAGCTTATTATTAACAGTTGCTTGTTGTTGTTGTTGTTTGAAACAAGATCTCGCTATATAGTGCAGGGTGGTCCTGAACTTGCTTATGTAGCCCAGGCTGGCAGTGAACTCACAGCAATCCTCCTGCCTCAGCTTCCTGAGTGCTGGGATTACAGGCATGCATGGCCATACCTAGTAACATTTGCTTCTTTTGAGGCTCTACAGTAAGAGAGAGGCTGTACTTATATCTCACAGCCCAGCCCTTCTGCATGGGACTGGGTGACCCCGCAGGTAGAAGCCGCAGGCAGCCAGGGCAGATCTCTGCTCCGAACCTGGCCAGTCTGGGCTGCCCAGCACTGTGGGAAAGTAACGGAACTCACACAGCATCTCCCAGCCTTCATCTGCCAACACCCACCTGTGGCCCTCAGGGCTGCGAAGGTGAGAATAGCCCCGTGTGGCAGGCCTCAGCAACTGTACACCCTGCCCCGGGCGAGACGCAGCTCTGTACTTCTGCCACAGTTGTAAGAGAAATGAATGGGTCCAAGCAGCCAGCCCACTGCCTGCCATTGAATGTCACGCCTGGGCAGGATGAGCCAACCTGGGCAACGGGGGCCTCTCTTACCCGTCTCAAATTGCTAAGTATGGTGCGAGCCCAGAACAGGTGCCAAGCACGGGAAAGGGAACTGTCCCAGCCCAGTGTGATGGTGCATGCTCATAATCCTACAACTCGGGAAGGCTGAAGCAGGAGGATCCCAAGTTTAGACCTAGCTTGGGTAACTTAGCAAGAAACAGTCTCCAAATAAAATAGGCTAGATGAGAAACCACTCTGAAGATATCAATATGTAATACAACAAGCATTGTTAATTTCCTACCACTTTGTTTGTAACTCTGTATTGTCTGTACTGTTTTTAGTACTTTGTAAAAGGTTGTCTGTCTGTTAATGTTTTCCTCCTTTTATTTTTAAATAAAATAAAATAAAATAGGCTAGAGGTGGATGGAGGGGAGGGAAGGGAGAGAAAGGCAAGCCAAAGATTAAGCTACGTTATATATATGTGACCCCCTCCCCATGAATGTATTCATTATGTATTGCAGGCATATATTCATTTTAAAGCGAACAAAAACTACAATAGGGCTGAGGACGTAGTTCAGTGCAAAGGCCCTGAGTTCAGCCTCCAGAACTGCCGAAAACACCGAACAGAAGCAGCCTCCCTTGCGCACAGCTTTGGCAAGCACGCACTACCTCCAGCCCGGACACCTCCGCGCAGCCGTGATCCTCCCGAGACCTGCTGTCCTGAGCCTCCTTCTGCTGTGTGACGTCCAGCATGGCAAGCACTTCCAAGTACTGCTGGTTCAAAGCTAGGACGGGCCAGGCCCGAAAGGGTTATTAGGTCTGAGCCTAACTGCGGCTCCGCGCATCCAGTTCCACCCGTGTCAAGTTCTCATTTCTTCCAAGCAGCGAAGGCATCACAGTCTCCACCCATGAGGTCAGGCTGCGCACGAAAAGTTAGCAACACAGCAGTGGGTGTTGTGGGCGTCACGGGAGGGCGCAGTATGTGACCCTAGAGGACCCAGGCCATCGGCTCTGCTATGTTGTCCCCAGCCTTTTTTTTTCTTTTTTTTTTAATTTTGAGACATGGTCTTGCTAAGTTGCTCAATTGCCCAGGTTGTGCTCAAAGCTGCCATCCGCCTGCCTCAGCTTCCCAGAGTGCTTGGATGACAGACATGGGCCTGTCATGACTAGTTATGGGCCTGTCTGTACATGAGAACACCGGCCACGTGTCCTTTTCACTGGGGCAGCATGTCAGCTGTGCGTCCCAGTCTGCTCCTCGTTTGCTCTTTGTTTCCTTGTACAGTTTCACAAGGGGACCAGGGACTCAGCACAGGGAGGGCTGGGCAGGGCGCGGGGCGTGCTCAGCCACTGCAGTAGCTGGCCTGGCCCCACCGGCCTCGCGGGAAGGGCGAGCTTCTCAGCCACACACAGAGGCTCTGCTACAGGTTGGGGAGCAAAGTCCAGCTTCTTCCTCTCATTCCAGGTTAGAGTGCGGGAAGAGTGCAGACTGCGCCCTCACCTGACCTCCAAGGTGATGCTCTGCGCCTGCAGATTGATCTCATCTGCACGCACAAAGGACCTCAGCCCAGGCCCAACCCCGAGCTTGTTTTGTCGCCTGCAAGCCACCACGTGGCTTCTGTGAGAGAGGAAAAATCAGCATCTTCTCTTTAAAATTTGTAAAAATAGAGTGGCGCATGCCTCTAATCCCAGCACTCAGGAGGCTGAGGCAGAAGGGGATTGCCTCAAGTTCAAGGCCAACCTAGGCTACATAGTGACATCATGGCTAGCCGGAGCTATACAGCAATGCCTTATCTCAGAAAAAAAATTTTTTTGGTAAAATGTTACTAGCAAACACCTTAACAAACTTCTATCAACTTTCATCATGAAATTGTTCATTATATATGGGATATTTCATATAGAAATTCTATGTATATGTACATATGTATTCACGCATATACATACACACAGGTATGAGTGAGGTACATACACGTACAGAAATTCTATCCGCTCCACCATTCTGCTTTACATGGAAACCAAGTGAGAAGGGGGAGTGGGGAGCAGCTGAATAATGCACACAAACTTTTACTTCGGGTGATAGAAATGCCTCGGAAGTTGGGGCTGGACTAGGTTTCAATGTCACAGAACTGTATGCTTTTCTGTTTTGTTTTGAGACAGGGTCTCTCACTGTGATCCTCCTGCCTCAGCCTCTTGACCACCAAATTGTCACTTTTAAATGTTAATTTTATGTTGTATGGATTTCACTTTGATAAATTCTTTAAACTGAAAAACCTAAATGCAGTCAAGTGTAGTGGTGCTTGTCTATGCAATCACATATTGTAGGAGGCTGAGCCAGGAAGGTTATGAGTTCAAGCCCAACCTGGGCAACTTAGTGACTTACTAAGACCCTGTCTCAATGCTTAAAAAAAATTATTAAAAGGAGTAGGGATATAGATCAGTGTGAAGGTTCTTGGTTCAATCCCAGCACCACCAAAACAAAAACAAACAAAATGTACAAAAAACTAGCCCAGCCTGGGCTACAAAGTGAGCTCAAGGCCAGCCTGAACTACACAGCGAGACCCTGTCTCAAAGAGACCAACAACAACAAAAAAAAAAACAGAAAATAGTGATTTTGTCTCCATTACAGGTATTCTTACTACATGATACCCATAAAACTCATCTTTAACATTTAAAAACAATCATACAAATACCATCCCTCACCTCCATTTTCAGACTTCAGCATCCTAATTTCTTCTGTTTTCAGTCTCAGATTCTCTTTGAGAACTGCATTTTCACAGTGTAGTCTGGAAAAAAGCACCTTCCAAATAACGACAACACCAACACTTCCTCCCTGAGGGAGAATGCTCTTATTTCCACTATTAGAACACGAAACCCAAATATAATTTTTCTTACTTAAAACAAGTCTAGAATGTACGTGTCACAAAATCAAAACAATTTAAAAGAATGTGTAAGATTTTAAACAGAACTCTTAACCCTTCTGTATGCTTAGTTGAGAAATAATTGGGAACAAATATTTCTAAGGCAACTATTTTGCATATTGATTCGCTTAATAAAGTTTTCACTACAAAATGCAAAACAAAAGTTTTAATTCAAATTGATAATCATTTAACTTGGGTGTGAGCCGGGCGTGGTGGCACACTATAATCCCAGCACTCGGGAGGCTAAGGCAAGAGGATTGTTGTGAGTTGAGATCAGCCTGGGCTACAAAGTGAGCCCAAGGCCAGTCTGAACTGCATAGTGAGACCCTGTCTCAAAAAGACAAAAAAAAACCACATGGGTGTGGTGTCACATGCCTATAATCCCAGCACTCAGGAGGATGAGGCAGGAGGATCACCAGAAGTTCTAAACCAGCTGGGCAACATACAGAGTTCAAGGCCAGCCTGGACTACACAGACCCTGTCTCAAAAGGAACCAAAACAAATAAAAAATAAAATCAAGAATCAACAAATGGGATTATATAAAATTAATAGGCTTCTGCACAGCAAAGGAAACAACCAACAGAAAAAAGGGACAAGCTACAGAATGGAAAAATTATTGCCAGCTATTCCTTGGGCAAACAACTAATATCTAGAATATATGATGAGACGGGCATGGTGGTACCTGCTTGTTATCCTAGCACCTGGGAGGGAGGCTGAGGCAGGAGATTGTCATGAGTTCGAGATCAGCCTGGGCTACCTTGTGAGTTCAAGGCCTGAACATAGTGAGACCCTACCTCAAAAAAACAAAAATAAATAAATCTATCAAGGGCTGGAGATGTAGCTCAGTGGCACAGCGCCTGCCTAGCAAGTGGGATATTGTGAGTCTGATTCTCGGTACCAATATAAAATAAATCTGTCAAGATGTATTATGATGATTTTTTATGCTCTAAGGAAGAACCTCAGAGCATTAAAATGATAGTTCTGAGATTAAAGCTTGTTGATTCAAAGTGAATTGTAAATCAAAGGTATTCCTAGTCTACTGATTACTTTAACAATGAATAAAATGTAAAATCACTTTCCTGAGACTTCAGGCCTGGGACTTGCACAGAGAATTCAGTCTCTCTTCCTTCTTGAGCCCAGGGCCTGTGGACTGGGAAGTCCCCACAGGCAGGAGCACAGTGCTCTTCCCTACCTGCCGGTCTGCGGAGGTGGAAACCATGGGGGAAGAGTTCACGGAGGACAGTGTGTTTACGAAATCACAAAACACCATCTCCACAAAACAGTTATTAGTTACAAAGAGGAGGAAAAACGGCGACTTTAAGGTGGGGACACATGGCAGATACCACACTGTCTGCAGTGACCAAGATTAAGTCCTAGTGGAGGGACAAACACACACCACAGGCCTCCTGCCAGGTGCCCTGCCCTAAACAGCATTGCAAGCTGCCTGACGCTGGAGATGCCAGCGCAGAAAGATACGGACGAAGGAGCTGCACCAGACTAAACGATGGAAAGTGCAGAGGACGGCCAAATGCGTCTGGGAGACTGGGCTGGAGCATGAAAGGGGCAGTTTCTTTTTCCCCTTTTGTTGAAAGGACAAATTTCATGCTATTAGAATAACTGGTAGAATCTGAATATGGCCTTAGATCAAATCATAGAATTGTGTCAGTGTTAACGACTTGATTTTGATAATACTATTATGTTTCTCAGTGAGAATGTCCTTTCTAAGAATAGAAACAGCCATGGTTTGGTGACACGCCTATAATCCCAGCATTCAGGAGGCTGAGGCAGGAGGATCGCCGCAAGTTCCAGGACAGCCTGGGTCACATAGTGAGTCCAAACCAGCCTAAACTACACAGCCAGACTCTGTCTCAAAAACAAACAAACAAACAAACACCAGTTTCAGTGCTAAAAGCATGTGGAAAACATTTCTCTTACGTTGTATTTAAAAACAAATATTTTTTTAAAAATTACAAAAATATGGAACTAGTAGATAAGCAGGAAGAATTTTATAATGTTTACACTTAACTCCAAGCTGGATGCCTAAACTACATCTGGATTACCTGCATTTTTAAAGATTTTCAAGGAAATTTTATGAAAGAATAACACACAAACCTGAGCAGGGAGAGTGGGAGAATGCTTGCCTACCACAAAATAAAGAAATAAAATAAGAGCAATATACAAACCTGTCATATTTCTGAGTCCAAGATTCCTCTATGTTTTTAAATCTATTCTGATCAAATTCGATTTCCCACTGCAAGGCATTTATTTCCTATGGAAAGAAAATCACACCTTCATGGAAAATCACTACAAATCAATTATTTCAGGGCACCGTAAGCAGGTAAAGTAAATCATAATCATTTCACAAAAGAGACTTAGAGAAAAAAAAGATCACTCAGAAAGAGTCTATGACATCTGTCCACACGTGACGTGCCTTTTTAGCACTCAAAGAACCTTTTGCCAAAGCTCACTTAATATAAAAAATTTGCAAACTGTTCAAATTCAAAATCTGCTGCAATGAAGCCAGCCCATCCCTGCCCCAGGCGCACACCGGAAGCAGTCACTCCTGCAAGTCTCAGCTCCACCTAGGGTGGCTGTGACCTCCTCGCCATGGAGGGACAGTCAGGGGATGCAGACCCTGCCAGAAGCAGAGGCAGGAAAACAAAAGGACAACAGGAAGTACGATTTCAGTAGGCCTCCTATGGCGGAAATGAAGGAAAATAACGTGCTGCCCACGTGACAATCGTCCTCACCGCTCCCAGAGGGAGACCAGCGCGGACAGAGGAAGCCTCCTGCACGGTGACACGTCCACCAGTGTGGCGAGCTCGGTGAAAGGCTGCTTAGGTCTTACTGGCCTCAACAAGACTATGTAAGGCTGCTAAATACCTTCTCCAACAATCTCTTTTGCTCCACAGTTTTCTGAAGCACCGCCTGCGTGTGACTTGTGGCTTTGCCAAGTACTGCCTAGGAGAAAGAAAAACAGCAGCAGTGTGGATCACATTTCTAATCGTGCCTGTATCCACAGTGAGCTTCACTTTTTCACTTTAAGATAACAGAAAATTAATTTGAGAATTTCACATGGACAACCTTTTGCAGAGTCTGATAGCTCAGAAGTCAGAAGATCTTGGTTTGGCTCTTTTCCATTGGAAGTGAGAATGAAAGAATGAGTTTTTCACACAAAGAAAATGTACCCAACAGAATTATTTGTTACAGTCACAAAGAAGAAACAACCGAAATGTTCATCAAGTGGCACCTGGGTAAACAGAACTGGTACAACTATACAGTGGAATATTACCTGGCAACAAAAAGGAAGAAACACATGGATAACATGTCATATCATGTGTGGACCTCAAAAGCATGCTAGCTAAAAGAATCCACATGCAGAAGAATCACACCATTCTATTTGTATGAAACAGAAATGGCAGAAAAGACACATCTATCAGACAGAAAGACCAGCAGTCACCTGGGTCCCTCTGTCGGGATGATGGAAGTATTCTAAGGTTCAGCCGGCGTGATAGGTGGACAACTCAAAATTTACTAAAAACAAATTGTACTGGGCACTTAAATGAAATTTGTAATATATAAATTATAAAGCTGTTACAAATATAGCCTAAAGAAAAAAACCCTCAATTGTATTAAGCATTGCTGCTCTTGTTTTAAAAGTTGAAAATAAGCTACCTATTGAGGTGCATACCTATACTCCCAGCACTTGAAGGCTGAGGCAGGGAGATCGTGAGTTTGAGTCCAACCTGGGCAACTTAGTGACTCCAAGGCCACCCTGAGCTACAGGGTGAGACTCTGTCTCAAAATAAAGTAGCCGGGCGTGGTGTTGCATGCCTGTAATCCCAGCACTCAGCAGGCTGAGGCAGGAGGATCACTGTGAGTTCAAGACTAGCCTGGGCTACAAAGTGAACTCCAGGCCAGCCTGAACTGCATAGTGAGACCCTGTCTCAAAAAGACCAAAAAAAAAAAAAAAAAAGAAGTAATTAATTTTTTTAAAGCTAAAAAATAAGTTCTTGGAAGGCTGCGACAGGAGGGTCCTGTGAATTCAAGGCTACCCTGGACTACATAGTGAGACCCTGTCTCAAAAAATAAAATAAAATGCTGAAAAAAAATACCAATTATTGGAATGTGTAAGAGATAACAACTTCTTACCATGCTTTGAAGAATTTTCAGTGCTGCTTCTTTCCCTTCAAGTTGTCTTTGAGATGCTTCAAGTTCAGTTTTTAAAATTTCTACTTCCTGAGGACAAAGATAAAATCAATCTATTTGCAAGATAATATACTCTTCAAATATCAATTCGGCTAGCCCATACTTACCAATGGCTGTGAATTCCTCCAGACTTTTTTTTTACAGAAATAATTTTTAAGATTTATTGTACAAAAGAAGCTGCAGATTATCTAAAACATTTAGAGTTCCAAGCTTCATGTTCAAGTATTCTGATTCACTATCACATAGTATTGAATTTTCAATATATATACCAGGTAACTCATGTTGCATTCAAAGAGTGGTTCGTGCACCAGCAATAGCAGCATCATCTGAGTCTTGATAGAATTGAGTATCTGGGATCCTGACTGGACCAACTTGAGTGTATTCTTTTTTTTTTAATTTTTTTTTTATTTTTATTTTTTTCCGGTACCGGGAATCAAACTCATGACATCGCGCTTGCCAGGCAAGCGCTGTGCCACTGAGCTAAATCCCCAGCCCCCAAGTTGAGTGTATTCTTGTTAAGGAAATCCTGAAGGGGCTTTTATGTTTTTTAAACTTTGAGAAGTGTTGCTCTACATACTCCATACATTGTGAGAAACACGAGATATGCAGACCAACAGTGGGCAGTGATTCCCACCAATGCTTCTTTGGTTATTTCTCTTTCTCTAGAAAATTCTAATTTTGTGATAACACAGTACCAGGACACAAAAACTAGAATTCAACATTTACTAAACACTCACAATGTAGCAGCAAGCTTAGATCGAATGTGTCCTAAGATAGTTTTGTTTCTGGTTCCTCATAAAAGAGAAGCAGTTCAGGCTACTGGAGAAAGCATGCCCTGAGGGACTGCACAGGACTGGGGCTGAATCTTAATTCTGCCTCCTATGCACATCACCTTCAGCAGGCTTTGTAATCTCACTGATCACTGACTTTTTTTTTTTTTTGAAGTAACATCTTCACTGCAAATTTGATGAGAAAGAACCGCCAAAAAATATCTTGACCCTTGGTAATCATACTGCTCCCACTTCTAAATCCAAATAAAATATTCATCTACAGCCCACTCATCCTGAACTCCATAAGACGCCAATTTTTATAATTCTGTTCGTATTTTATTACATACATTCCTCATTACAGTGCACTTTCACCTATTTTCAATGCTGTACTTTTTTCTCAGCCAAACAGCACTCTATCATTGTGTCATGAGTTGAGTCTTTTCTGCAATGTGTGTCACTATAGTGTGACTCCTCTTTATTTTGTCTTCTCTCAAGCTGTTTAGAATCTACAACAGTTGTGAAAAGAAATGCAAATGATAGTGGTAGACTTCACTCAAATAAATAAGGGAGCCACCTAATGGTGAATATTAAGATGCCACTTTGGTGGTGAAAGGAGCAGTCTTTAACTCAGTTGTGAACGAAACAAATGATAAACATCAACCACACTAAGGACAGCTTTCAATTCTATGAAGGTATCTTAGGCTTCCCTGTACCCCGCATAGCTGATCAACAAGGAAATGATCTGGAAGAAACTAATGTGGGAAGCGGACTGAGACTTTAGAGTCTTAAAGAGAACAGAAGATAACTTGACAAAATAATTCTGAGAGCAGAGGCCATCCTGTGGGCGGACTATAATAGCGTCACACACCACTAATTCAGTCAAGGTTCCCATCTTCAGAAATATCTTCCAAACTAGAAAGCACCAGGCACAGATTCTCTTTCTTTGGTGTACCTGTGCCTGCAAAGCACTGCCTGAGGTGATAAATACACCATAAAAAAGCAGACTCTCATCTCTTGGATCTTACAAAGTCAATTACTCAAGTACTCAACTTCTTTTCACATTTGCACTACTTTCAGGAATATCTTCTTGAGTTTAGCTGTTCTGCTCTTTTGTACTCGAAGAGTGAATTATAGGGCTGATGACTGTGGTCCATGCAGAGTTGCCTGGTTACCCTTTTTCTGTGGTCAAGAAGTCGTGACTGGGTTCTCAGCTCATGATGCAGGTGCTCATGCCAGAGCCACTTCATGAGGCTGTGGGAGGTGTCACCTCCGGTGAGAGGACCCGCCCTAATAGGCTGTGGCCCCATATTGGGTGCTGAATTGTTGGGAATTCGTCCCCAGACTCAGTATGTTGGTGTAGATAATAAAGCACTCAGATATCAGAAAATCTCAACAAAGCAAGTTTTACTTACGCAGAAGGGTGTGGTCACATTTTAGCATGAGGTAGCAGGCATTTCCTCCAGATTTTGTAAGAAAATTGATCAGGCTGAAGGTGAGAGCCTCCCTATCAAGCACCAGTTCTAATTTTTTTTTTTTTTTTTTTTTTTTGGTCTTTTTGAAACAGGGTCTCACTATGCAGTTCAGGCTGGCCTTGAGCTTACTTTGTAGCCCAGGCTGGTCTTGAACTCGAAACAATCCTCCTGCCTCAGCCTCCCGAGTGCTGGGATTACAGGCATGCACCACCACGCCCAGCCCACACCAGCTCTAATTAAAAACCCACATCTTTTGTTTTTACAGGTTTAAGCCATGTAACTAATAATATGCAAAAAAAAATCTTCAGACCACATAAAATAAGCATGTGGCCAACTATACTGTTACGTAACAGCTGTGATGCAAATTGTGTCCCAGGAAAAGATAGGTTCAAGTCCTCATCCCCATTACTATGAAAACGACCTTATTTGGAAAAGGGTTTTAGCAGATATGTTTAAAAAATTAAAACCTTTGGCAATTAAAATGTAACAGTTTAGAGCCAGGCATGGTAGCACACACCTGTAATTCCAGCACTCGGGAGGCTGAGGCAGAAGGATTGCTGTGTGTTCAAGGCCAGCGTGGGCTACAAAGTGAGTTTAAGGCCAGCCTGAACTGGATAGTGAAACCGTGTCTCAAAAAGGCAAAAAATAAAATAAAATAAAATTTTAAAAATGTAACGGTTTAATTGAGCAAAGAATGATTTGCAGATTTGGCAGCCTCTGGACTGGAAGAGGCTGACAGCCCCACTGTGCAGGTAGAATTTATAGACAGAAAACAGAAGCATCTGTATATGTGCTAACAAAGCGAGCATAAAACAGAAGTATCTGGATTGGTGGCTACGGCTCAGCCCTCACCAAATCTGGGCCTGGTATGATCAGGCAGCTGCTCTGATTGGCTGAGACTCAGCTGGTTATTATACAAACATATTCCTAAATCCAGCTTTACAGTTGTTTACAAATCACATAGAAACTGCAAGTTGGCAGGCAGCCTCAGGTACAGAGGCAACTTCCGGCCAAATTTGGATTCATTTAACAGATTCCATCAAGTCACGATGAGGTCATGATGATTAGGGTCGGGCCCAATCTAATGACTGCAGCCTACGTATGTATGTATGTATGTATGTATAGCAAAGTTTGTTTGAAAAAGTAGAAGTGAAGAGTGATATGAGCTGGCTCTGCAGAGCTAGCTTGGGCTCAGTAAAAGAGGAAAAACCAGATAAAAGTACATCCTGGAAGATATAGGACGGGCTATCATGAGGAAAGCCACAATAGCCAATGACGGGGCTGGGGATTTAGCTCCGTGGCACAGTGCTTGCCTGGCAAGCGCAAGGTTGTGAGTTCAATTCCCGGTACCGGGAAAAAAAAAAATAGCCAATGACTGGAGTCTTTGTAAAATTAGGGACATTTCTGAGGTGCAACACTCAGTGTGATAACCATGAGAGACAGGGGCAGAGACAAAATCCATGCTGCTACCACCATGGGATGCACAGCAAAGGCTGTAACAACCACTGAAAGTAGCAACAGGCACACAGGGCTTCTCCTCTGGAGCCTTTGGAAGGAGCAGGGCCTGCCCAAACCTAGATTCAAATTTATGGCTCCAGAACTGAGAGGCAACAGATTTCTGTCATTTTAAGCCACCAGTTTTTAGTGTTTTGTCAACAGCCACTTTTACAAGAAGAGTCACAGGGGGCTGGGGATTTAGCTCAGCGGCAAAGCGCCTGCCTGGCAAGGGCAAGGTCGTGAGTTTGGTTCCCGGTACCGGAGAAAAACCAAAAAAAAAAAAAAGAAGAGTCACAAACGCACACCAAGCTGGGCTTCCTGTTTCCCAAAGGAGGGAGCCACAGAGCCCTCAGGCATCAGGCCTCAAACCACCTGAGCCGCAACTCTTGATGTCTGGGAAAAAATGCAGGCTGACATGGCAAGGGGCTGAGAGAAAACACTAACTAGGAGGCCAGCAGCGAAGCAGGAGGCGTTGAAGGGGAATATGGCAACAGGAAGCAGGACACGATGACATAGCGGCCTTTCAAAAGATGGGGTGCATGAGAAACAGGAGAGTTGAAAAGACAGGGTGAGGGACGGTTTAGCAGAGGAACCCAAGCCTGATGCCCCAGGCTTGTCCCCAGCACCTAACAAAAAAAAGGAGAATATCTGGAAAGACAGCATTGGATGTCCATCCACTTTTGGTATGACTTAAAGTATCCACCAGCAGACTTTATTCACCTCAGAATTTGTACATTAGCCAGAGCACATACCTCTAAGGTTTCTTGAAGATGTTGCCTTAGTTCTTCATTCGACATTTCTGAATTAGAATCTATTAAGGGGAGAGAAACTTGAAAATTTTCTTGAGTTAAATACAGGATATCTGTTTACAACATATTAAAAGGTTTTTCCCAGGCATGGCGGTGGTGCACAGCTATAATCCCAGCCCTTGGGAGGCTGAAGAAGGAGGACCATTGCAAATTCAAGGCCAATCTGGGCTACAGTGAGTTCAAAGCCAGCCTGAATTATACAGCAAGACCCTATCTAAAAAACAAACAAACAAACAAACAAAAAAAAAAACCAACAACAACAGAAAAAACAGGTTTTCTTTAAATTATTATATTTTTCTTCTTTCTTTCTCTTTTTTTGGTACCGGGAATCAAACTCAGAACCTTGTACTTGCCAGGCAGGTGCCTGTGCCACTGAGCTATATGCCCAACCCTTCTTTAAAAAGAACACAACTGTAATAAACCAGCTAATAATTATAAGCTTAAAACATTTATAACTGGGTGTGATGGTGTAACAGAAAATGCCCTCCCCCAGTATACTTCAGTTTCTTAGTTGCCCAGGTAACAGTTGCTGTTCTACTTCTGATTGCTTCCAGTCTCTTAGAAACAGATGGTCACTGTGATATGTAGCTGCTGGTCACTATGACGCACACCATATAAATCAATCCCTAATTGATAAGCCCTTCTGCCTCTGTACTTCCTGCTTGCTTTTCCCATATAAGCCCTAAAACACCAGAGATCAGGGCCTGATATTCTGGGGATGATCCAGATCAGTGCCCATCAACATAAATAAATCTGCCTCCAAATCCTTGGTGTTGTTTGGGTGTATCTGTTTGCTGCTGCATCTGGTGTGTTGGCTGGAAAGACCAACCGTGCTGACCTCTTTGGTCACTGGTCGTGAGCCTTGAGGCGGAGCGAGGACCTCTCCAGGTCCTGATGGGAAGTGCACTCTGGAGATTTCTCTAGCCCCCTTGGAGTACTGGAGGAGGATTCCTCCAGGCTTCCCACTTCAGTGGCTCACATCGGACCCCAAAGAGAGGATTCCTCCAGGCTTCCCACTTCAGTGGCTCACATCGGACCCCAAAGAGAGGAGGACAATCTGTGTCTGTCTGCCTACCTGACTCCAGTATGACCCCCATGGGCACCCCAGTTAGTCTGTCAGTCCTGCTCAGCTCAAGCAGAAGAAGGAGTCTGATAAACTCCTGTTAGTCAGAACCACCCTCAAGGGAAGGGGTTTGGAATGTTTAACCTCTGAGTGCCTGCTGAATGGATGTGTGTGTGAGTGAACCTGACAGCGTAAGCAACAGGCTGCTCCATCTGTGCACCAAGACTGGGAAGCACTGGTTGTGGTGGCTGACTGGGCCTCACCTGCAGTTCCACGGCGATCAACATATGACATAACAGAGGCCTCAAACCCTTCTAGGCTAAGTTGCACCTAAGTTCCCAAGAGGGGTGGCCAGGTGGGCATCTGAATGGTCTCTCTCTGAGGGCACCAACGCTTTGTCTGCTGCACCATCATTCAAAGGTACACAACATATACTGTAGGAAGTCAGAGATGGGAACTAGTTAGTCAAAACCCACAGTCCCTGACTACAGAAAAAAGGGCTTT
>NW_004955575.1:36422-42581 GCF_000276665.1 Chinchilla lanigera
GACTGTTAATCACCTTGGGCAAGATCTCCATGCCGTCAACAATGCAGCCGTCATGTATGTAAGCTCAGCCTCCTGAGAGGCTGAGGAAAGGACTACAAACTCAAACCCTGCCTGAGCAACTCAGGGACTTATCAAGGTCCTATCCCAAAATGGAAAAAAATTTTTGAAAAAGGCCTGGGGATATAGCTTCATGCAAAGTACCTGGATTCAATTCCCAATACAAGAAGAAAGGAGAAAGAGAAAGAGAAGGACAAGGAGGAGAAGGAGCAGGAGGAGGAGGAGAAGGAAAAGAAGAAAGAAAAGAAGGAGGAGGAGGAGGAGGAAGAGGAACAACAGGAGGGGGAGGAGGAAGAAGCAGAGAAAGGGGAAGCAAAAGAAGAAGAGGAAAAAGAAGAAGAAGGGGGAAAAAGACAGGGAAGGGAGGAGGAGGAAGAGGAAGGAGAAAAATCACAAATTTTCAATGAAAGGACTTCTAAAAAGGTACTCTAACATATAAAACTTATGTTAATGCATTGATTAATTACTATACCCAAACACAAATGTATGGGGACACATGAATATTGGCGAGTAAAATAAACAGATGCTGCTGTTTGGCTTAAGCTTCATCAGTGTAGTAATATGAATGGCTAAGAAATAACTTCTTCCCATGGAGAATAACTGACTAGATGCCTCGTGGGACTTCAATTATTCTCTCCTCACTACAATCAACCAAGAAATTAAACTGAGCTTCGTAAGAGCTGCATTTTCATTTCCATCTCACTGGCAGGAAAACATATGAAGGTGCTGGGTTGCAAGCACGAGTACAAGAACTAGTAACAGAAAGAAAAATAATTTCAGAAAGAATACTTCGAGGGCCACTGAACATTCCTCAAAACAATTTTTTCTTTGCTGTTGTGAACTCTCACTGACATGACAGTATGCAAGGCCAAACCTAAACTACGTTTTCACTGGAATGACCGATGTCCAAGGGAGGACACAGTGACATTAGATTGGCAATGACAAGTTCTGTCCTAGTGCTGTGTGTGGCTGGCTGAATAATGGAGCCAAAGATGTCCACATCCTGATCCCCAGAGCCCATGAACCCATGGCGGAAGGGGCTGACCGAATGGTCACGGAGAGAATACAGAGAGGTGGGATTACGTGGCTTAGCCAGGTGGGTTCGGGGCACTCAGAAGTCCTGTAAATGAGAGAGGGGAGCCAAGAGTCCCTGTCAATGTGACTCACTATGAGAAGAACTCAGGCAGCCAGTTCTGGCTGTGACGGCAAAGGAAGGGGTCACAGCAAGGCGCGCAGGCAGCCCTGAAGTCTGGGCAGGGCAGGGAAGGGCCACAGTCCTGCCCACCCCTGCGGGTTGCCAGTGAAATCTGTCTTGGCCGTCAGACCTGCAGAACTGTTAAGATTTAAGTTAATAAGTCTACTGAGCGTTGTTTCAAGCCACTTCATGGGGCAGTTTAGAAATTAGGCGTTAGCAACAAGAAACTCCACAGGGGCGGGGGTGTAGCTCAGGGCTACAGTGTGTAATCGGATTCCATCTGCAGGGCAGGAAGGGAAGAAAGAAAGAAACCACTGAAATAACCCTGACCTAGGGTCAGGTCAACTTTGACAAAATGACAAAAGTCTATAACCCAAACAAAACGGGCTCACACTTACTGTTAGACCTGGCTTATCTTCCTGCAGTTTCCTCACGTTTTTACAAAGGCATCCTAGCACCACGTGCTGCCTGGAACACCCTTGCCCAGGTAACCACCAGGCTGGCTCCCCACTTTGTGGAAGTGCTCACCCATCACCTCCAAGAATCCACCCCAATCCCTGGCCCAGCAGCACCCACAGCACCCCGTGCTACTGCACTGTCTTCTCATTAGCACTGCTGAGGCTATGCAGGTGCTGATTTGTGGGGTTACCTCCTGCTCCTCAACTACAGTGCGAAACACATGACATCAGTGCCTCGCCCTGTGTTGCTCACTTACGTTATTGCCAGAACCTAGACCTGGGCCTGGTATCTCATGGTACCCAGTAACTATGGGTTGGCTGAGAAAATAAAAATAAAACTATCCCCACAAAAAAGCAAGATAGAAGCCAGGCGTGGTGGCACATGCCTATAGCCCTAGCACTCTAAGAGGCTGAGGCAGCAGAATCACAAGTTTGAGTCCAGCATAAACAACATGCGACCTAGCAAGACCCTGTCTCAAAATAAAAAATAAAAGATGAGCTGGGGATACAGCTCAGTGTGAAGGTCCTGCGCTCAATCCCCGGTACAAAAAAAAAAACACAATAAGGAAGGTAGGTGATAACTGTTACCACTAAGAAACATATACACATGTATATTAGTAATGCAGAATAACTACTGTAGTTCATAACTTGCACAAAGGTTGGAAATACAAACACCAGTTACTTCTGTGCTATGGATAACCTCGCTCGTGGCAAGGGTGAGCGAAGATGAATTTCTGAAACCTGCGTGGTTTCTGTCTGTATCTGTTGGGAGGGCGACTGCGCATGGGAAAGGGAGGAGGAGAGGACTGGCACCCTTACCAGGCTTCCCTTCGTGGCTGCAGCTGCCCACTCTGGGCCTCTGAGGGCAGGTGGTTTGCAGGCTCGTGTGCACGGAACACTGGGAAACAGCCCCTCTGCTTTCTTCTCCGGCTCTTGGAAGTGGAGGAAGACTGCAGTTCCTTCCGTCTGATCGTCTAGATGTAAGTGGATGTGAGACTTCCAGCTTACTGAGGCTGCCGGGGCTCCGTCCGCAGCCATACCCCAGATCGCCTTCCCTCATGTCATCCTCTTCCACTTCCGCTTCCCAGATCTGCACCTCGGACGCGCTAAGTGACCTCTGCACCTTGCTCATGAGCAAACGCTCGCTTCATGATAGGGAAAAACAGGTAATTTGTAGTTAGGAAAAACAGTAATTAAAACTGGTCAGTAAATCCAGCCATCCTACTTCTGGGTATTTACCAAAAAAAGTTGGAGCTCAACCTAGGTAACTTAGTGACTTAGTAAGACCCTGTCTCAAAATAAAGAATAAAGGGCTAGGGATGTGGCCTTGGGTTCAAGCCTCAGTAACTAACACACACACACACACACACACACACACATATACACACACGAGAAATATGAAATACATGAAATAGTATTCAGTCTTTAAAAAGAAAGATGTTTGTTAATTTGCCATTAGATAACACCGAGCCAGTGAAATAAGTTAGGCACAGAAAGAACATGCAGGACCATGTGGGCTCACGTGTATGTGGAGTCTATGATAATCAGAGAAGCAAGTGGAATAATAGTTACCAGAGGCTGGTGGGGGGACGTGGGTGATGATGGTCAAGGGGGTTCCACCCTCAGCGAGACAGGAAAAATCACATTTCTTCTCTTTGAGAGATATTGCACCCGCATGATATACAAAGTACACAATAACGTACTGCACATTTCCAAATCACCAAGAGTGAATGTTCTCATCACAAAATATGTCTTTGACGGCATGGGTATTGTTAGCTTAATTTTATTATTCTACACTGTATTCCGCAAGTCATAACATCACTTTGTACCCTATAAATATACACAACTATAGTTTGTCAACTGGCAATTAAAAATTAAAATTTAAAAAATGTTAAATTGAACTAAATTTGGCCTAAAGGTTTCTGCCCTCATACTGAATTATAACCTCACTCCCCCATTACCTATTCTTGTAATAAGTAGCCAAACCTCAGCCAATCACAACAACCAACTATTCAAAGCAGGTTCAAATAAGGCAAATGGCAGACTTTAATCAATCAGCTCTCTTTATATCTCACTTCCTGTTATGGTTTGTGTCTAGTTGTCCCCCCAAAGCCTTATGCAGTCACGGGGCGGGCTTCTTGAGGTTATGATTGATCATGGTCCAAATGCTGGGATTATGGGTGTGAGTGCTACACCCACCCTGGAGCAGGTAGCCTGCAAACAATATAAGGGAGGGAAAGACGCTTGCTCTCCGCTGCTCCTCCCTTTTTGCGCTTGTTGCTTTTGCTGTATTCCACTGCCTTGAACTGTTGCCCTCTGCCATGTGCCACTCTGCCTTGGAGCCAGCCAAGTATGGACTGAAACCTCCACAAACTGTGAGCTAAATAAACCTTTCCTTCCTTAATTTTGGGCATCAGGTATTTTGTCTCAGCAACAAGAGAAAAGTAGTCAAGACACTTCCCGTTGTGTATGTCACTTCCTTTTTTCCTGACTCAAATACAACCTGCATAGGTGGCAGGGCAGAGCATTCCGAACCAGTTTTGGTCTAGACTACTGCCTGATTCTAGAACCATAAAAGCCATTTCAGGTTATCTGTAAAACTGCATTTGTTGTAATTTTTCCTTTGTCACAATAAAACAAAACTGTGAGTGAAAATAGGTATAGAAGGAGCTAACCTCAATCTGATAAAAGCCATTAATGACAAACCTACTGTCAACATCATATTAAGTGAGAAAAGGCTGAAAGTTTTCCCTATAAAAATCAGGAACTAAACAAGGATGCCCACTATCACCACTCTTGTTCAATATCGTACTCAAAACATTGCCAGAGCATCCAGGTAAGAAGAAGAAACAGAATGGATATGTATAATAAAGGAAGTCTAGTTGTCATTGCAGATGACACTACCCCTACATAAAAGACCCAAAAATTCCACTACGAACTCCTGGAATTAATAACCAAATTCAGCAGTGTAGTAGGATACAAAATCAACATACAAAAATCAAGAGTGCTCCTAAACACCAATAAAGAACTCGTTGAGAAAGAAATTAGGAAAACAGTATCATTCACAATACCATTCAGAAAAATTAAATACCTAGGAGTTAGCCTAACAAAGGAAGTGAAAGACCCTTCACTGCCAGGCATGGTGGCACATGCCTGTAATCCCAGCACTCAGGAGGCTGAGACAGGAGGATTGTTGTGAGTTTGAGACCAGACTGGGCTGCAAAGTGAGCTCAGGGTCAGCCTGAGCTGCACAGCAAGACCCTGTCTCAAAGAGACAAAAAGAAAGAAAGAAAGAAAGAAAGACCCCTACAACAAAAACCACAGTATTGTACTCTGAAAACAGAGACCAAGGAAGACATCAGAAAATGGAAAGATGTCCCCTGTTCCTAGATAGGTGTAACCAATACTGTCAAAATGACCACACTTCCAAAACTGACACACAGATTTAATGCAATCTCAATCCAAATACCAACAGCATTCCTCCCAAAACCAGAGAAAACAACCCTAAAATTCATATGCAACCAAGAGAAACCTAGAATAGCAAAAGCAAACCTGGGTAACAAGAGCAAAGCTAGTGGCATCCCAATACCAGACTTCAAATGATACTACAAAGCTACAGTGATAAAAACAGCATGGTACTAGTACAAAAGTGGATCAACAGAACAGAAGAGAGGAGGAAGAAATAACTCCAGGCACATTCAGCTACCGGATCTTTAGCAAAGAGGACAAAAACATACCCTGGAGGAAAGACAGCCTCTTTGATAAACAGTGTTGGGAACACTGGCCAGCCACACGGAGAAGATTGAGTCTAGACCCATATATCACACCATGAACTAAACTAAAATCAAAATAGTTCAAAGATCTAAATGATAAAATAGAAACAGCTAATCTGCTGGAAGATAAAATAGGTAAAACTCTTGAAGACATACACATAGGCAAGGACATTCTGAACAGAACCCCAACTGCATAAGAACTAACAGCAAGAAGCCATGTGTGGTGGTGCAGGCCTGAAATCCTAGCACTCACGAGGTTGAAGCAGGAGGATCACCACCAGTTTGAGCCCAGCTCGGCTACATAGTAAGACAAAAGAAATACCATCAAGAATCAACAAATGGGATCATATCAACATGAAAGGCTTCCGCACAGCAAAGGAAACAACCAACAGAATGAAGAGACAGCCTACAGAACAGGAAAATTTTTTGTCAACTATTACTCAGGCAGAGGACTCCTATGTAGAATATATGATGAGCCAGATGTGGTGGCGTATACCTGTAATCCCAGCACTTGGGAAGCTGAGGCAGGATGATCACTGCAAGTTTGAGGCCAGCCTGGGCTGTACAGTGAGTTCAAGGCCAGCCTGAACTACACAGTGAGACCCTACCTCACAACAACAACAAAAAAGAACACATGACGAAAGAATATATGATTACAGGCATGGTGGTGCAGGCC
>NW_004955575.1:43155-53179 GCF_000276665.1 Chinchilla lanigera
AATGTAAACTAGTACAACAAAAATGAAATCAGTATGGAGATTCCTCAAAACACTAAAACTACAAACTCCATTTGAACCAGCTATTCTCCATGTAGGGATCTCCCTGAAAGAGTTAAAATCATCATATTATAGTGACCCAGGCATACCCATGTTTATAGCAGCACAGCTCATAATAGCTAAATCTTGGAAGCTGCCTATTATTCAACAGATGAATGGATAAAGAAATTGTGCTGTTTATACACCATGGAGTACTACTTCATAAAGCAGGGTAAACTTGAGTCATCTTTAGATAAATGGATGCACTTTGAGACCATAATTTTCAGTGAAGTAAATTAGACACACAAGCTTAAATATGCCACGGTTTCTCTTGTATGAGAAACCCAAAATATAAATAAAGAGCAAATCTAAAGACAGGTAATAGGACACAGGGAGACAGATCTTTTACAAGAAGAAAGTGGGTCAAGAGATGGTCCATTTTGCATTTCTGCACAGACCAACTGGCAGAGGTTTTGTATTTGGGACAGTGAATTGGTGGGAAAGGTGTCCCTGTCCCTCTGCCCCTTTGTTTTGCAGATCCTGTGTTCAGAGCCCTGGACACAGCTCTCTGGCGGCCTGGACTGCTTGGGCCCTGGACCCCGCCACAGTGGGCTCCTGTGACTTCGGTGCCACCTGTGGGGGCGCAGCTGGCCGTGCACCCCTCCCTGCCACACCACTCTGCCTGTCCTCGCAGCCTTCGCACGCACTCCTCCACGTTTCACTTGTTTGTCAATGCACACCGCTGAAATCAGGCCCAATAACAGAGGAAGCTAATACAAAGGAGGGAGCCGAGTGCAACAGAAGGGCCACCTTGTATTTCCCTCTCTCCTCAAAGTTTTTTTTTTTTTCAATTTTTAAAATTTTTACTAGTCCATATTTACAGCACATAATGACGACTTTCACCTTGCTGTGGAGCCGGTGCAAGCCCTTCCCACATCTCCGCTCAGGGACTGGGTCTTTCTGCTGTGCTCAGGCACCTGATTCCTCCCACCCGAGCCCAGGCCGGGGGAGCAGGTTCTGTCTGCTTCACACTGTCCTGGAACTCACACCACTCTCTGGAACCTAGTCCTGGCTCAATAAAGGTTGCTTAATGAATGAATAAAAGAAGGAACAAAGGAATATACAGACTGAAATACCTTAGGCTAGGAGGCAAAACTGTCACCTGCACAAAGCCTCACACCAGACCACCTGGGTTCCTGCCCACCACCCTTCAGAGGAGGTCCTCCCCATGTGGCCACTGCAGCCCCCCAGCTGGTAACAGAGCAGCTGACAGGCCCTGGAAACACTCGGCCTTGTCCAGCCGGTGTGGAGCATAGTTAACACAGCCTTTCACTACCCAGTGTTTGGAAACAGGTGCTTTCCTTGAACTCTGCAGAAACAGTTCACATTTTTTCAAGGGTTGGTTTAAAAACCAAAACCAAAAACAAAAACAAAAACCCTCCAGCTGGGCATGGTAGTACACTCTGGTAATCTCAGCACTCTAGGAAGTGGAGGCAGGAAGATCACAAATTTAAGCCTATCCTGGGCAACTTTTTTTTTTTTTTTTTGGTTTTGGTTTTTCTCCGGTACCGGGAACCGAACTCACAACCTTGCGCTTGCCAGGCAGGCGCTTTGCCGCTGAGCTAAATCCCCAGCCCCTATCCTGGGCAACTTTGCAATTTTAGTGCACCCTGTCTCAAAGTGAAAAATAAGAAAGGGCTGTGGATGTAGCTCAGTCCAAAAGCCCTGGGTTTAATCACCAACACTGAGAAACAAAAACAAAAACCTGGGAAAAACCCACATGTCTATCTCCAAGAAAATAGGTAAACTGTGGTACGTCCAAACAACAGAATATACCCAGTAATAAATAATGATGCAACGGATATATGCAAATTATGCACGAATTTCAGACACTGTGCCAACCAATTAGCACACACCATTTGAGATCCTGGTAGAACCAATGCACAGTGACAGCTCCTGGAGCAGAGGTTGCCTGGGATGGGAAGGCTGACTGCCAAGGGAATGAAGAAATGTGTAGGTGATGAAATATTCTGTATTTCAACCAGAGTGCCAGTTTGTTAAAACTTAGGAAATAGTATAGCTATCATGCATGCATTTTATTATACGTAAATTATACCTAAATGATATGTTAAAATTTTTAAAACAACACACAGGCAAACAGGATTAAGGGACAAGAAGAGAGGATGTTGTTGATCAGTTATACTAGTTTAGAAAATAATAAACTGGACCCCTTAAATTAGCAAAACTTTTTAAAAAATGATACAGCAACAGTCAGCACTTACTGCATGCTTTCCATGTGCTAGGCCTGTGCCAGGTGCTTTACTTAGTTGATTCTATTTGCTCTTCACACTCTTTGAGGCAATACTACGCTGGCTTAAGAAGAGTCAATTAAACTGGAGCAGAGGCTGCACAACAACTGACAGGAGGTAGAGAAGGATCCTCACCCAGATCCCCAATGTCAGAGCTAACACTCTTAGCCACTGTTTCATACCATTTGGAGAACTTCAGTGAGATCAACAGCACATCAACTTTCTACTATTTATGGCATTAAACAGGGCTAAATGTGGAAGTCTAAAAGAGCAAGCCAGGGGGCTGGGGATTTAGCTCAGCGGCAAAAGCGCTTGCCTGGCAAGCGCAAGGTCGTGAGCTTGGTTCCTGGTACCGGAGAAAAACCAAAAACCAAAAAAAAAAAAAAAAAGAGCAAGCCAGATGACAGGTGTGGTGGTGCACACCTGTAATACCAGCACTTGGGAACTAAGGCAGGAGAATCACTGTGAGTTTGAGGGCAGCCTGGGCTACACAGTGAGTTCAAGGCCACCCTGCACTGCACAGTGAGACCCTGTATCAAAAAAACACAAAAGTAAATTTAAAAATTAATTAATTAATTAAATGAAAAATAAAAGAGTGAGCCACAGCAATACTCAATACAACCTGTTGGACTCAGTCCTTTCCAAATCGTCATAAAATCATGTTGGTTGTTTCACACGGTTAGTTCCTTTATGAGTAGCTTTGTCTATCTTAATTTGTCACAGTACATAAGAGATTATGTATAAAATCAAAGAAGAATCTCTTGGGAGGCCATGTTTTATCCCCGTGCAGTAGATTTCTGTCTTGTTTATTTGTTTGTTTGTTTTTTGTGAGATAGACTCTTGCTAAATCATGATGTAACCCAGGCTGGGCTCAAATTTACGATCCTCCTGTCTCAGCCTCCCAGCATGTTAGGATTATAGCCATGCACCACGATGCCCAGCTTGGATTCCTGCTGATTAAGTGCAACCTCCCGCCTGCATTAAGAATGGTGTGGTTAGGACAGGGCAACCAGCTGCACAGAAGACAGAACTGATCAACACAAGGGGAAAGCACTGTAAGAGGAAAGACTAAGCAACTGCAGGGTGAGCTAAGAATACAGTCTTACTGCGCCACATCTATTTGGCCACCATGGGTGTGGCCTCCCAGAATTCAGAACTCAATATGAGTTTTCCATGTTCCCGGCTCTACTGAGCTTTGTTTTTTGATGCTAAGGATCAAGCCCAGGGTCTTGTGTATATTAGGCAAGTGCTCTGTCACTGAGTATATCTCCAGCCCCCTAGCATCTTTAAAAATATAGCTGTGAGGCTAGGTGTGGTAGCACACATCAGTAACCCCAGAACTGTGGAGGCTGAGGTAGGAGGTTCACCGCGAGTTTGAGGCTAGTCTGGGCTACAGAGTGAGCTCAAGGCCAGCCTGAAATACATATTACATAGTGAAGCCATGTCTCAAACAGGAAAAAAAGAAGGAAGGAAGGAAGGAAGGAAGGAAGGAAGGAAGGAAGGAAGGAAGGAGGGAAGGAAGGAAAGAAGGAAAAGAAAGAAAGCAAGAACGAAACTAACCTTGTCAGTTTAATGTGCTCAGTGTTGGTGACCAGGGACACAGCAGGGTGGGACAGAGAAGGTGCCACCTCAGGAGGTCTGGGCTCCAGCCTTACTCACCACTTGCCACCTTCTGACCATGGCCAAGTGTTATGGTTGATACATTGTGTCAACTTGGGGAGTCTAGAGGTTTGGCTAAGTAACACAGCAGGGAGCCAGGGTGCTTACAGGTCCTGAGCCTGTGGAAAAGGAGGGCATGGAGATTATGTGAGTGCTACATACCCCCTAGGTGCGGGTAGCCTGTTTACAATGTAAGCGGGGGAAAGAGGCTGCTTGCCGCCATTCCTCTCTTTTGCTCTTGTTGCTTTGCTGTGTTCTGCCGCCATGAACGTTTTGCCCTCTGCCATGTGCCACTCTGCCTCGGAGCCAGCCAAGTATGGACTGAAACCTCCACAAACTGTAAGCTAAATAAACCTTTCTTTCCTTCATTTTGGGAGTTGGGTATTTTGTCTCAGCAACGAGAGAAAAGTAACCAAGTTACCAAGGCACTGAGACTCTTAGAGCTGGTGTCAGTCACTTTCTCGTTACTGGGACAAAATACCTGACACCCGAAACTCCGAGGAGGAAAGGCTGGCCCATTCACGGTTTCAAGTTTGGCCCACAGCTGACTGGCTGCGAGGACGAAGAGGCTTAGCAGAAGGGCCGGGTGGGATGCAGCCGCTCCACCCACGGCAACCAGGAAGCAGCAAGAGGACCAGCACCCAAGAGCCACAGTCCTCCAAGACACCCAGCGACCTACTTCCAACACATGCAGCCCTGAGCACCAGAGGGTTAGTGCACTAGGGTATCGTGCTCCCATGCACCAATCGCCTGTTAGCCTCAGTCCAATCAAGCTGACAGTGAAGCCTATCACAGCCCATTTATCTCCAAAATGGACATAAGCATAAGTACATTATAGGGTCATTTCGGCACCACTGATGTATTCAAAATGAACTACAGTAGCCAAATCAGTGTCGACAGGGTTAGAACATAAGTATTGATCAGGCATGGTAGTACACCTGTAGTCTCAGCTACTTGGGAAGCTGAGGCAGAAAGGCTGCTTAAGGCCATGAGTTCAAGACCAGCCTGGGCAACATAAGGAGACCCAATCTCAAAGGGAGGGAGGTTAAATATCATTTTTTTCTTTTGTCCACTATAGCTTTAAACTACTGCATCACCATTTTCCAAAATGTGTGCCACAGACCAGTTATCCAGACTGTTAGGTGTTGCCAGAAATGAAAGGGTCCTAAAATGTATAAAAGATATTGTGAAATAGGAAGAAAATGTTCAACTGGAGAGAGGAACTTGGCAAGGGAGAGTGGGGGTTGAAGTAGGAAGGGAAAAGAAAAAATTGTGAAAAGGAAACAAAGCCTTTGTAAATAAGGAGGGGAAGAGGAGTTGAAGGGGAGGGGAAAGAAACGGGAAAAAAAGAATTAAGTTATACCATGCACAGGTACAAATTCCCTCTGACGAATGTGATCATTATGCATACCTAAATGTATCAATAAACTTAATTTTAAAAAAAAAGAAAGGCGCCCTCTGAGATATATTTCCCTGCTCCAGTGCATGGATAATAACGCACTCAAAATCACACAAGTAGGAAGTGGGAGCGCCAAGACCAGAAACCGTACCTGGCTCCTTGCCTAGCCCTTCACCCACTGGGAAAAAGACATAGGATGAACAGTTTCCAGGCTGTTAGCAGTTTTCCTATTTTTCCACTAAAGCAACTCTGGAAAATGACCAATGACTTCCTACTTGCTAAATTGGAGATTCAGACTCCTACCTCAACCTCCTTCACTTCTGCAGACGCCGACACTTAATTCCCCAGGTCACGTCTCTGGGACACTCAGGCTCCTCAGTCCCACAAGAAATCAGATCCCGGTCCTGTGCTCCTGACAGCCTCCTGTCCGCCAGCTGAGACTCGCTTCCTCTTCCGGCCTCCCCTGTGCGTGTTTGCTTTCCTCAGCTACACACACCAGCTCCAGCTGGATATCCTGCTGGCAACGCAAACATAGCTCGTTCAAAAGCAAATTCAGCACCCTTCGCACCCCCACCCATGTCTCCTCCCGAGTCCTCTATTTCTGTCATGCTCCAGACCCTGTGGATTGCTTCCCCCTCTTTTCTCTTCGGTCCTCCCGCACCTTCAGCTGCCACGTCCTCTCAATCCACAAAAAAATCTTCCCAAACCAACCACCCTTTGCCCATTAACCTCAAGGCCCTGGGTGAACTTCTTAATACTTTTCCTAGATCAACCAGTAGCTCCTCACTTGATCCGCCCACGCCGTCCTACATTCGGCACCAAGGCCGTAATCTCCCCACTCGCATCCACATACCCCCTCCCTGCGGGGCTCCCCAAGGCCGGCGCACCGGGCGTCCGAGGTGCCCCGTCTGCCCAGGCGCCGCAGCCCCGCCTCCTACCTGCCCCGTCCCACTCCCTCCCGCGCGGCGAAGACCGGCTGGGAGCGGCTGATCCGCTGCTCGGCGGCGGGCGCCCGGGGACGCTCGCGGCGCGGGAGGAGAGGGAAGAGGTTCCGGCTTGGAAACGCGCGGCGGACACGTCCACACCCAGCAGCCCGACCGCGACAACCCGGCTTGGCAAACAGCTTGGTCAAACAGACCGCACTTCCGGGCAGCGTGGCGCTGCCCCTCGCTCCGCCGCGGGACGCGCGGGACGGCCCTGCGGGTCATCCGAGAGCTGCGGGAGGCTGTGAGCACGGCGCTGAGCGCGGCGACACAGCCTGTACCTCTGCGCAGCGCAAGGTGGCGTCCGCACGGCCATGAAAACTGAGACGTTAGCTTGGGTCACGCGAGCCACTAAACCCCAAATTTACAGCGTTAGGATTTCCTCACTTTTTCCCCCGAGGACGTCCTTCTGTGCCAGAACCCAAAGCGGACCCTACGTGGCGTTCAGTGCGTTGCAGTTTCAAAGCTCAAAATTAAAAAGTAAAGGGGCAATAGAAAAGGAAACGAGGGGGTGGGGATTTAGCTCAGCGGCAAAGCGCCTGCCTGGCAAGCGCAAGGTCGTGAGTTCGATTCCTGGTACCGGAAAAAAAACAAAAACAAAAAAAAACAAAACAAAAAAAAAACAAAGAAAAGAAAAGGAAACGAGACAGACTCTTTGAAATCCGAGCTTCAGGAAAGCAAATTCACAGGAGAAGGGAAAGCAGCAGGTGTGGTAGTAGGTCCCAAACCCTCCGCCTTTCCAAGAACCCGCGCGGCCGCAGCCCCGGGAGCGCACACGCTCGCACAAAAGAAAAAAAAAAAAAAACTTTGTTGAAGACTACACTACAACACTGGGTGTGGTGATGCAGGTCTGTAATCCCAGCATGCAGGAGGATCACTGTTGAGTTCAAGGCCAGTTGGACTACAGAGTGAGACCCTGTCTGAAAACAAAACAAAACAACAACAACAAAAAAAAACCACTTCAGGGTTAACTTGGCTGCTGCCCCTTGGAGCTGGTAAGATTTTTTTTTCTCTTCTCTCCCACCTTTCTACCCCCACCCTTATGCTTTCTCACAGGACACTAAAGCCCAAGCACCCAAAGATATTCAGCCCTGTTACAGAACCCAGACCCATTAGGCCAGGATGTTTTATGCAGGGTGAAGAGGCCAGACACATGAAAATTCAACACCCTCTAGTTGGCAATGACCACCTGGTGCCCCAGGTGTCACAGGAAGAAGAACCTTTTGGAACCATGCGCTAGGCCAGTGGATATTACCAGACTGTAGCTCAGCCCCACAAATCAATAAAAACCTGCTGCCTTCTTTGTTCTGAGTGTGGCAGCTTAATCACTCTAAACCAGACGTGTGAGTGCACTTGCAGTATTTGACCCAGTCTTGTTTCTATCTTCTCTGGGTCAAAAGAGCCCATTGTCTGAATAAAAAATCGACTGAATATTAATAAGTTCACAGTTTACCTTCTGGGCATTAATTCAACAGATAAACTCGCTCATGAATAAAACTATACACTGGGCAAAACCAACAAGCAGGAGCCTACCTAGGATGGAATCTTAATGAGTCTTTAATATTCTACCGACTCTTTAATATTCCTCACTATCGTGTAGGGTAAGTTACCTAACTTTTTTTTTTTTTTTTTTTTTTTGGTACTGGGAACTGAACTTGAGATCTCACGCTTGCCAGGCAGGCACTGTGCTGCTGAGCTGTATCTCCAGCCCCATACCTAACCCTTTTGTCACTTGCTTCCATCACTACCTGTAATAACTTACCTCGGAGAGTGGCCGTGTGGACTCAGTTCATTTGGTGGGCTGAGATTGTAGGTCTGAGGTAGGACAGGAAAAACAAAGGTAGGTAGAAGACAAGGAAACTTCCTTTTGTCTCATTACCTTATAACTTTGGGGACAGATCCCTGCTCAGCTCCACACACAGGCATGTCTGTCATTTAAGAAATGTCTTTATTATAAGGTTTTATTAGCCCTGAATTTAGCTAGTCTTTCTTATCCCCCTTCAAGACTAAGGACACAAAGTTATTTTTAGGGTTTGCCAACTGTCACAGTGTCCAGATCCAAACCTCTCAAGCAGTGTCTAGAAGTCTGCATTCCTGGAAAAGCAGAGCCTCACAGGGCACCCCAGGATGTCACCCCTCCCAAGCAAGCACAGTCATCTCATGGGAACCAGTTACCCAGCAAACCGTAAGGATTCCTCAGAGCTGTGAAACCAGAGCTGAAATAATGACGCACCACACCCTGGCCGCCCTCAGCTAATCCACGACCTCTTTTGTGAGTGGGTCAGTTTGAAGTTCTTCAGAGTGAGCCCCCTCCAGCTGCTCAACCCAGAGTCCTGTTCATGTTCTTCCTTCGAACTCTGCCTGTGCCTCAGTGATGCAACCTGAAATTCTTCTCCATGAAGAAACTCAGCAATTTACATGGCATGGTGAGTCAAGATCTCCGTCTCCTCAGTGGTGGCCCTCCTTGGACACTGTTTAGTGACAGGTCAATAGCAGAGTACTTTCCTAGCATGAACAGGCCCTGGGGTTCATCCCTAACATCAAAAAAATGAAAACCTAGGCAGGTGTGGTGGTACGCACCTGTAATCCCGGTACTTTGGAGGCTGAGGCAGAAGGATTGCTGTGAGCTTGAGGCCACCCTGGGTTACAAAGTGAGTTCAAGGCCAGTTTGAATTACGTAGTGAAACCCTGTCTCAAATGCCCCGCCCCCAACAAAACACCACACACACAAAACAAAGAAACCTATTTGGTGACCAAACGATTTTCCAAGGTTAAGTTCACTTTTGAAATGTGGGTTGAAGACTGCATGGTATAGTAATATATAAATGTTGCCCATCCTTTTGAGGGGGGTGGTTAAAATTTTACTGGTACATTTTAGAGCTACATAATGATAATATTCATCATAGGGAATTTGTACTTGATTCTTTTTTTTTCCCCGTTCTCCCCTTTAACCTCTGTTTCCCTCCTTATTTACAAAAACTTTGTTTCCAATTTTTTCTTCTACTTTTTTCCTTGTTCCTTCCTTCCTTTGGCCCTCCCCTTTCTGTTGTTCCCTTCTCATTTGAACATTTCCTTCCTATTTCCCAATATCTATTACACATTTTGGTCCTTATGTACACTTCTGGTTTCTTATGCCAGAGGAACAATGCAGCATTTAAATATGTGTGTTTGATTTATTTCACTTAAGACTACATTCTCAAGGTGTGTCCATTTAGCTAGAAATGTAGACTCCATTGTATAAAAACACCACATCTTGCCAGGCGTGGTGGTGCACACCTGTAATCCCAGCATTCAGGAGGTTGAGACAGAAGGGTCGTTGTGAGTTCAAGGCCAGCCTGGGCTACAAAGTGAGTTCAAGGCCAATCTGAACTGCATAGTAAGACTTTGTCTCAAAAAAACAAAAAAAAAGAAAAACAAAAAAAACCACCACATCTTGGGCCGGGGATATAGCTCAGTGGCACAAGCGCCTGCCTGGCAAGCACAAGGTCCTGAGTTTGATTCCAAGAACCAAAATAAAATAAAATAAAATAAAGTAACACAACATCTTTATCCACTCATCAGTTGATGGGCATTTGGGTTGTATCCAAGATTTAGCTATTACAGACTGTGCCCCTATAAATATGGGTTTGCAGCCATGC
>NW_004955575.1:54249-55489 GCF_000276665.1 Chinchilla lanigera
TGGTTTCTTATGGCTTGTGTTGGTCAGGCTGCTCTGTAACTCCTGATCTCAAGTGATCCTTTGGACTCAGCTTCTGTATTAATGGATGTTTAGGATGCCCTAACCCTGGTAGCCTGGGTATAATATAAGGGACAGAAACAGGCTTATCTTCTCCCTTATTGCTTTTGCTACTTTCTGCTCTCCATGAAGTGTTCTCCTGTGAGAAGCCACCCTGTCTTAGAGCAGATTATGGACTGAAACCTCTACAAACTGAGCTAAATAAAATGTGTCTCCCTTAACTTGTGGGTGTTGGCTATTTTATCTCAGCAATGGAGAGAGAAGTAATTAGACACCATTTCTAATTATGAGAAGTGTCTGTTCATTTCAGATGCCCTTTTTGGACTGGGTCTTTAAATTGGGGGAGATCTGATTTTTTTTTTTTTTTTGAGACAGGGTCTTGCTGTGTAGTCCAGCCTGACTTTGAACTTAAGGAGATCCTCCTACCTCAGCCTCCCAAATACTGGGATAACAGGTGTGCAGCACCATGCCTGGATGATTTGTTTGAATTCTTTATATATTCTAGATATTAGTCCTTTTGTTATAGGCAGCTGAGTTAGATAGAAATATAGGCAGTCAGACAGGGCCAGGCCCTCAAAGGAGTCAATATGGAAGACAAGATACCTTACAAATGGAGAGGTGGTACTTGCTTTGGGCCAGAGCTCAAGACCAAAGACTAAACAAATACATCCACATACCACCCTAGGGATGGACATCAGGGATTGATATTCTAAATAGGTAGCAATCACCTTGAAGAGTCCTTGACCCAACCCCTTTAGTTTAGTGTATGGTGAAATGATGGAGAACACTATGAAGCAGTTCTGATCAGGATTTAATATTAAGCAATTGGCTTTTCATGTTTACTTGTGAGTCTGTCCAAGACCTAGACCCCTTGTCTGGAGATGGGTAGCGGATTCATAGTAAGTGAACCTCTATGATTCACTGGTCCCAGCTGAGACCTATAATTGCGGGTGAAGCTAGGACACCTCAAAGGACAAGACAATGCCACAGCTAAGCACATCTGGCTCCAACATCAATTAACTAGATAAAGACTGTACCTGCAGGCATCTCACTCCCAGGCAGAGACCCTCCTGGAGATAACATAGTTCTAAATTAACATAATGCCTTACTTGGAGAAGTCCTTGAGAGATTCTCTTTCTTCAATATTCCCTTATTTATTTATTTATTTATTTATTTATTTATT
>NW_004955575.1:56309-58295 GCF_000276665.1 Chinchilla lanigera
AAAAAGAGAAAGAGCAGGTGTGTGGCACACATCTGTAATCCCAGCACTTGGGAGACTGAGGCAGGATGACTGCTGCAAGTGTGAGGCCAGCCTGGGCTACAGACCAACACCCTGTCATACTCATCACTGGTCATTAGGTCTTGTGGTTTAGATCTACAATGTCTCCCAAAAGCCTCATGTGTGGAAGTTGACTGGATTGTGGGGATGCTATGCTTAGCATGTGCTGTTAGGAGGAAGGAGGTAATCAGAAGAGGGGAATCACTGGGAGCGTGATGTGCAAGGGTGTATCCTCACAGCTCCTCCATTCTGTTTCCTGGCCACCATAGGTTGAGCAACTTTTCCTCTGCTATGCCACTCTGAGCCAGCTGACCAAACTGTGAGCCAAAATAAATGTCTCCTTCTCTAAATTGCTAGTGTTGGGTATTTTGTTCCAGTGATGAAAAAGACATAAGGAAAATGTAAATCAAAACTGAAGTGATGCCAGGTGTGGTGGAACACGCCTGTAATCCCAGCACTGGGGAGGCCAAGGCAGGAGGATCTCCATGAGTTGAGACTAGCCTGAGCTACATAGTGAGCTTAAGACCAGTTTGAATAAGAGTGAGAGCCTTCCTTAAAAAGCAAAACAAAAAATAAAAATGCTAAAGTGATATACAACACACTAGTATGGTTAAAATAAAAAAAGTAATAAATGTTGGAAAAGATGTGGGGAAATTGGGTCCATAATACATTGATAGAACATAAAATGGTGCAACTACTTTGGAAAGTTTGGCATCTCAAGTTAAACAGTGGCTGGGGATATAGCTCAGTGGTAGAGTGCCTGTCTAGTACATCCAAGGTCAACTCCAAAAGGTGAGAGGTGTAGTGTGGTAGTACATGCCTGGAATCCCAGCACTAAGGAGGCTGAGGAGGGTTACAAAGAGGATTATAAATTGGAGGCCAGCCTGAGCTACATAGTGAGTCCCCATCTCAAGCTACATAGTGAGTCCCCATCTCAAAACAAAAAGGGGAGAGGGGCAATGGGATGTGATTGGTGGTGATTTCATAACCTTGTAAAATACTAAACATAGTTGACCTGTGACCCAGCAATTTCTCTCCTAGATTATAGCCAAGAGAAGTGGAAACATCAAAAAAATGTATGCACAAATGTTCATGGCATGCTGCTATGAAGTATGCTACTTTGTAATACCCAGAGGTTAGTGCAATGATGGAATCAACCAAATGTGGCATGTCCATATAATGAAGTCTGATTTGGCCATAAAAAGGAATTATTTAACTCATGTAATTTGTATGAGAGGTCTAGAATATGCAAATCTATCAAGACAGGATGTAGCTTAGAGTAAGTGACTGGGAGAAGGGAAGAATGAGGATGAGTGCTACTGGGTGTGGAATTTTCAGGGAATGACAAAAATGTTCTGGAATTAGTGCTAATTGTTGTATAACCTTGTGACTATAGTAAGAACTAGTGAATTGTACGCTTCATTATTTTTGGGGGGTGCAGAGGATTTAACCCAGGGGCTGTAAGCACTCTACCCCTCAGCCCAGTTATATGTTTAAAATGGTGAATTTATTGTATTACATTAAAAAAACTCCCAGAGTGGTGGCACATGCCTGTAATCCCAGCACTCAGGAAGCTGAGGCAGGAGGATCACTGCAAGTTCGAGATCAGCCTAGGCCTGAACTGCCTAATAAGATCCTGTCTCAAAAAAGACAAAAAAAGGATAGGCAACTCTATTTTCTGAGATTATACCAAGATTAGTCTCCAGATATATTAAATGAAAAAAGAAAAGTGTACAATAGTGTGCATGGTATGCTAGAATACTCTGTTAAAAAAAAGTGTATGTACATGCTTTATAGGCATAAAATAACTGCAAAGATAAATAGGAAATCACTGACATTATTTCCTAATAGGAGGTTATTTGGGTACAGGAAAGGAAACCTACCTTTCAGGATACTGCTTTGTATCTTCTGAATTTTGTAGAGTCCAAT
>NW_004955575.1:60480-78113 GCF_000276665.1 Chinchilla lanigera
CATGTGCCCGGGACCCTCCAGAAGAATTGTTATAGTTCAAGACCAGCCTGGGCTACAAAGTGAGCTCAAGGCTAGCCTGAACTGCATAGCAAGACTCTATCTCAAAAAAGACCAAAAAAAAAGAAATACTGAGATACTCCAGTGCTTTTGATAGGCTTTTTCCTCATTATAATTCCTTTAGAGTCGCTGTGGTGCCACCTACTGGAGACCATATGCCGTGGCCAATATGGCACTGGCCCTTAGAGGCCATGTGCTAAGCCCCATCCTTCTTCCCCTGAGTCAAATCACGACTTCCTACTCCCCTTTTTGCAATAGCCTGTTTCATTTTACCATGCTCCCACCCAATGCTGGCATGCCACATCAACTGGTCCACCCCCTAAACCCCGCCTCCAACCTGACCATATTTAACCATTGTTCTCTGGCCACGCCCCTCAGAAGATCCACCCCCGTACTCCTCCCCTCTGTGGTCTTCTCCATGCCCTGCAATAAAGACATTTTCTTGTTTTATTACTTTTTGCACCATCGGCCAACACCTTTCAGCTTTATCTTTAGCATTTAGGAGATCAACTACATTTTCTTCTGTAATAAACTTAAAAGATACTACCCATTTGATCATATTTATTGTTCAGTAACTGATAAGAATTTCAATGCTTTATAATAGTTATATTTGTTATATCTGTGATTACCTAACTTTCTCACGGAGAAAAGGAAACCCAGGCATAAAAATGCCTCCTGGGCTTTCAACACAGTTTGGCTTTTACAGATGCCTGGGGGTGTCGTCTCTGAAGTGGGCAGAGAGGCGGGGCTAAGAGCCTGGTCACGGGTTGTGATCTTTGACCCACTGCTCAATCCATCCCAAGATCTGGTTTATGTTCTCCTCTAGCTCCTCAGGCGTATTGCTGGGCAGCTGGTGCACAACGTCCTCCTTGTATGACAACATGGCCTCTTCATAGAGGACTTGAAAAATCTCGCACTCGATATTGTCTCCTAGTTTCTTCTCGTTATAACCCCTAGAAGGCAAAGAGAGGTGAAGTAAACAACAAACCCAAACTGAATGGTATTACCTACAGTTCTAGCTTTTCGAAACGTACCAGAACCTGAACCATTTATTTACTTACTTAGCAGAACTAGGGATGGAACCCAGGGCCTTTGCAATGAGTTACATCCCCAACCTGTTATTATTTTTATTTTTAGAGAGACACAGTCTCACTAACTCGCTAAATTGCCCAGCCTGGGCTCAAACTTTGGACCTCCTGCCTCAGCCTCCCAGGTTGCTGGGCTTACAGGTATGCACCATAGTGCCCAGCTCACTTTTTTTAAACACATGAAAAATCACCCATGTCAGGTGTGGTGGTGCCTGCCTCTAATCCCAGCACTTGGGAGGCTGAGGTAGGAGGACTGTTGTGAATTCAAGGCCAGCTTGGACTGCATAGTGAGACCCTGTCTCAACAGAAAAAGAAACAAAGAAAAATTACCCCAAATTATTTCTCACCATCTCTTTACCTAGATAAAACAAGGTAGCACCCATAAATATAAGAAACTTCTTTGACAAAAAGGCTAAACTAAGAATTATGAAACTAAAATTTAGGTTGGTCCAAAGTCTTGTGCAGTTGTTGACCACTCCAATACCTATTATCAAACTGGTACCTACCTACCACAAGTCAAATTCTCAGCTATCATATAAGGACTATAACAATGGTTCTAGATTCTAAAAGAATTAAGATAAAATAGGTAGGATATATAAAATGAATTATATATGATAAATTAATTTTTGTCATCTTTAGGCAAATATGTAAATTAGCTCAGTTAAAAATTCAACTCCAGGCCCCAGAGGCAGTCAAGTCTGGACTAAAATGTAAGCCAAAATAAACCTCTCTTCCTTAAAAAAAAAAAAAAATCAATTTCTTCTGGGTTTGCTGTAATGCCAGCATTCTGGGAGGCTGAGGCAGGGAGATTGTAAATTTGAGCCAAGCCTGAGTAATTTAGCAACATACTAAGAGCCTGTCTAAAAAAAAAACAAAAAACAAAAAACTCCCACAGATTGAGTAAACCTTATAACAATCAACAATTGTGGCACAGCACTTGCTTCTACAACTTGCTTGAGACCTAGGTTCAATCTTGAGCACCACAAAAAAAAAAAAGAAAAAGAAAAAAAAAAACTCTGGGTAAAGGATCTGAACAGATAATGTCTCTAAAAAAGATACACAAATGGCCAATAGGCATATGAAAATAATGCTCTACATTCTTTTATTTTAGTTTTTTTTTTTTTTTTTTTTTTTTTTTTTTTTTTAAGACAGAGACTTGCTATGTAGCCCAGGCTGGCCTTGAACTTGTGGTGATCCTTCCATCACAACCTCCCAAACACTGAGATTACAAACCTGCACCACCAGGCCTGATGGAAACATTATTAACTATCAAGGGAATACAAAGCAGAACCACGGTGAAATACTACTCCATATCCACTAGCATGACTGCATCCTAAAGACAAACAACAGATGCTGGCTGGTACGGGTGTGGAAAACCAGAGCCCTTATACATATCAGTGGTGCGGTCACTTTGCAACCTGATAGCTTTTTAAAAGGTTAAATGCCATGTTTCCATAGTACCCAGCTATTAAAGTCCTAGGTATATAGCCAAGGCAAATAGACACATATGCCCCCACGGAAGATGTGCACTGATGTTTATAGCAGCAATATTTATAATAGACATGGTGGAAACAACACAACTGTCCATGGATTAAATTAACACTTTTACTCATAAAAAGAAATGAAATAGAACCTTGAAAACACTATGGTAAGATGGGACCACATCTTGTATCATTCATTTCTATGAAATGTCTAGTACAGGCAAATCAGAGGAAAAGAAAGCAGATTATTGAGTGCCCGGGCCTAGGAGCCTGAAGAAATGCTGAGACACACTAATGGGTGTAAGGTTTCTTTCTGAGGTAACAAACATTTCCTAAAATTGTAGCAGTGATAGCACAACTTTGTAATATCCTAAAAGCAAATGAGTTTCACATTTCGAATGAGGAAAGTGTATGGTGTGAGAGATGCAGTTCAACAACATCTTTTTAAAAAGGTGATTAGCAGCCATGCGTGGTGGCACCAGCCTGTAATCCCAGCACCCAGGAGGCTGAGGCAGGAGGAAGGGAGGATCACCAAGTTCGAGCCCAGCTAGGCTACACACAGACACTCTCAAAACAAAACAAAACAAACAAACAAAAAAGTGATTAGCTCTTTCCATCCAAGATGCCGGGGAAAGAAGGCCGCAACTCTTGCTGTCTGGGAGTAGGAGGCCAAGAAGGTGGTAAATCTCCTGCCTGAGAAATGCCCAAAGACCTTGGCACTGGACAGGTCATCCAGCCCAAGAGGGACACCCCCTGTTGTGTCAGAACGCCCCACTGTGACACCAGCTACAGAGGGCAAGGGCCACCCGTCTGAGCAGCTGAAAGGGGCTCCTGTGATTGACCAGTTCTCTGGGCCCAGACTGTCCAACAGCTACCACTGCTTGCGCTCCCCCACGTGCACAGACCAGAGACAAGCAAGAGAAGACACAGCCCCAGGCTGAGAAGAAAGCTGCTAGCAAAGGGGACATGTCCACTAAGGGATCCCCAGTCTTCAGCAGGTGCAACACTGCCCCGCCCTGTGGGCAACGGGAAGGCTCGTCTAGTGTTGATCACACAGGGCACAAGTACTCTGTTGAGCCGGGCATGTTCCTGCCTGCCCTGGGTCACAGCATGGGGTCCCCTACTGCCTCACCTCCGGTAAGGCTGGTGGGGGCGTCCGGGACACAGGAAGCTATGCACACTGCGGCCTCCCCACAGGCCAGCTCGGAAGGCAGAGGCTCTGGCAAGCTGGTGGGAATCATGGCAGGTATGTTGGCATGTGCCGTCACTGGACAGGCTACATCCTGCACCCCAAACCTGCAGCTCTTAAGGCAAAGATAAACAATTTGCCACTGAGCTGGATTACATGTACTCAAGTCTTCTGTACATAGAAATAATAAACTGTCCTTAATCCAGTATAAAACAGGTGATTAACTTGGTAATTTTTTTCAGCGGATAAAAACCAAAAATACTGACTAGCTCTCTCAGTTTTTTTTTTTTTTTTGTACCAGAAATCAAACTCAGGACCTTGAGCTTGACAGACAGGCACTGTGCCGCTGAGCTGTATCACCAGCCCTCTCACAACTTGTTAAATACCGTGCTCTTAGCTATTTAAATAAAACAGTAGTTTTTTAATCACAATTTTAAATTCTCTTTATTGAAAAAGGTATATGAACCATACAGTCTGTACTATTTCTCTACTTGAAGAAAAAAAATTTCTCTTTTTTGCCTAACACTGAGCTACAACCCCTCAGCCCCAGTGCTCAAAAAACTTCAATGACTTTTCCCTACCTAAAGAAAAGAGTAAAGTTTTAGGCCTATCCTCAACCTAATTTTCCCTCCATATTTGCTACTACAGTCCTTTGTCCAAAGCTTTGACAAGTACCTCATCCAACCGTGGTCAGAGCTGACCACACTCAATGAGAACTGCACGCTCTGTACCTGACTCCATGCAAAATCCTTCACCTGCTGTTTAAGATCGCTTAGTAAAAAAAAAAAGATTGCTTAGTAGCCCTCTACAGTCCCCATAGGCCCACAGTGTGGATCAAAGCACAGCAACGAAGCACAGTGGAAAAAGCTTTTGTCTAAAATTTTGTTTTTCTGAGCTGGGCCTGGTGGTCCATGCCTATGATCCCAGCACTTGTGAGGCTGAGGCAGGAGTTCAAGGCCAGCCTGGGCAATTTATAACTTAGCACTTAAACTCTATCTCAAAATAAAAAAATAAAAGGTCCAGGGATGTAGCTCAGAGCAAAAATCCCTGAGTTCCAGTACTGCCAGCAAAACAAACAAATAAATAGTTTCTCTGTCTGGGTGTGGTGGCAAGCACCTGTAATCCCAGCACTCTGAGGCAGAGGCAGGAGGATCGCTACGAGTAGAGGCCAAGCTAGACTATATAATGAGCTTAAGGCCAGCCTAAACTACATGCTGAGACCCTGTCTCAAAAAACCAAAAAAGTTTCTCTGGTTTAATCTGGTGTTCTGGTGGAATCAACTCAAAGATATTTTAAAGATTGAAAATTTTTTATTTATTTTGTTAGTTTTTCATAAGTTTGCCCATTCCTCTTGTGAAGAAAAAATGTTTTGAAAAAGAATGGGGAATGAGCCCAAAGCCCTTGGAACAAAGCAAAACCCCAACCCCTGGTATTTATTTATTTATTTTGAGACAGGGTCTCACTAAATTGTCCAGGCAGGACTTCAACATGTGATCCTCCTGCTTCATCCTCCATAGGCTAGGATCACAGGCGTGTGCCATCATGTCCAGTTTCACGTGAGCTTACGGGTGATGTTTAAGCAAATGATGTTAGTGGCTTGGCTCTTTACCTAGGAAGAAAAGGACTTTTTTCCTTTTATCAAGGAAAAAGCACAGGTAAATGGGGTTTCTATAGAGCAGTGATGGTGAACCTTTTAGAGACGAGTGCCCAAACTGCAACCCAAATCCCACTTATTTATCACAAAGGGCCAACACTGCAATTACTAAATTTGAACACTTGGTGGTACAAGCTTGTAAACCCAGCACTTGGGAGGCTGAGGGACAAGGACCGCTGCAAGAGTTCGAGACCAGCCTGGGCTACAAAGTGAGTTCAAGGCCAGCCTGAACTGCACAGTGAGACCCTGTCTCAAAATGGAAAAAAGACCAAAAACAAAAGGCCAAAAAAAAACCCACCTAGAATACTGAGGTTTTAGTTTAGAAAAAACAACTGCTACATTAACATCTTTTGCCTTAAAATAAAAACAATAATACACATACCACAGGTTCGCCACCAGTGCTACGGAACATTATTTTTTGGACCCAGTTGTTAAATGAGATGCTCATTTACTCAGTACTTGCCTGGGTCTTTATAAATGTACATATCTGTCTACTGTCAGAGTGGTAGTGCCACATAGATTGGGTTTTTATTTTTAATTTATTTTGTTTTTTGTTTTTTGAGATAGGATATTGTTATATAGTGCAGGCTGGCCTTGAATTTTCCTTGAGCCTGCAGTCCTGCCTTCCCAGAGTGCTGGGATCACCAGCACGCTCCACCACACCCAGCCCTCACGGATTTGGTTTACAACAGTGAACCAAACAAACTACTCACAACTTCCAAAAGTGCCCCTATTCACGTAGTACTGGCCAGTTCAGGGATCTCAAAAAAAGTTTATGCTTTCTCTTACCTTGTTTCAAGTCTTTTGTACAATATACTATTATCTGTTCTCAGCACAAAAACTGCATGAAACCACCGTTCAGGAAAGAAATCACAACCATGGTAGTCAACAATAACTCCGCCTTCTGTCACCTGGTTCTCTAACTCATCAACAACCTGTAAGAGAGGTTAAAAAACAAAGATGAATGTTCCCTAAGAAAACTGAGGTCAACATCTCTGTTAAATTCAACAAATGCATATTTTATGCAAAGTCATACTTACTTTTTCTTCATCTAAAATGGGACAGTCATACTCTTCATCATAGCCATTATACAATGCCCCTAAAAGAGATTTATATTAGCTCATTGAAATAGTGCTTTCTCAGTAACTTTCACTAATTTTCTTTCTTTCTTTTCTTTTTTTTTTTTTTTTGTCTTTTTGAGACAGGATCTCACTATGCAGTTCAGGCTGGCCTTGAGCTCACTTTGTAGCCTAGGCTGGTCTCGAACTCACAGCTATCCTCCTGCCTCAGCCTCCTGAGTGCTGGGATTACAGGTGTGCACCACCACAGCCAGCCACTTTCACTAATTTTTAATTCATTTTAGACTTCAGGAAATATATCACCAATCATTCTTTGAGATTCTTTTAGTGCAAAAGGCAGCACTAATACAATAGATGTTACATGGACATCAAATATAAAAACCAATACAAAAAATAATGTCTAAGCTGGGTATAGTGGCACACGCCTGTAGTCCCAGCACTCGGGAGGCTGAGGCAGGAGGATCGTTGCAAGTTTGAGGCCAGCCTGGGCTACAAAGTGAGTTCAAGGCCAGCCTGAACTGCATAGTGAGACCCTGCCTCAAAAAGAAAATACTGTAATAATAATAACAATAATAAAGTCCGGGAAGCCAGGTGTGATGGCACACACCTGTAATCCCAGCACTCTGGAGGCTGAGACAGGAGGATTATTGCGAGTTTGAGACCAGCCTGGGCTACAAAGTGAGCTCAAGTCCAGCCTGAACTGCATAGCGAGACCCTGTCTCAAAAAGACAAGAAAAAAAAAAAAAAGTCCAGGAAAACTGGGTAATAATAGAGCTGAAACTTCTTTCTGATAGTGCAATGAAACTCAGAGTCCCAAAATTCAAAGCCCCAGTCCAAAACTGGGCGTCTGAGATACACACACACTTCTCAGATGAAGAAAGACAAACAGCAAATAAATATATGAAAAAATGTTTAACATTTCTGGTCATTCGAGAGATGCAAATGAAAACAACACTGAGATTCCATCTCACTCCAGAAAGAATGGCTACTGTCAAGAAATCATCCAAATGCTGGAGGAACTGTGGGGAAAAAGGAACCCTTCTCCACTGTTGGTGGGAGTGTAGACTGGTGCAACCACCATGGAAATCAGTGTGTAGAACCCTCTAGGACTAGAGGTCCCATTTGACCTAGCTATTCCCCTTCTTGGTATCTTCCCAAAAAAATTAAAAGCATCATACCACAGTGATATATGCACACCCATGTTTACAGCAGCACAGTTTGTAATAGCTAAATCTTGGAAGCAGCCCAAATGCCCATCAATTGAGGAATGCATAAAGAAGCAGTGGTGCTTTTATACAATGGAGTACTACTCAGCCATAAAGGATAAACTTGAGACATTTCTAGCTAAAAGGATGCACCTTGAGATCATAGTCCTAAGTGAAATAAATTGGACAAACATGTTTAAATACTCCATTGTTTCTCTGGTGTGAGAAACTGAAAGTGTAAATAAGGACCAAAATGTAGGATATTGGAAAATGGGAAGAAAATGTTCAAATGAAACTTCTTTATCATACTGGAGATTGACCTCTACCACTGAGCTGTATCCTTAGTACTTTTTAAATTTTATTTTTGAGATGCCGTCTTGTTAAATTGACCGGGCTGGCCTCAAACTCTTGATCTTCCAGCCTTAGCCTCTGAAGTATCTGAAACTTTTCAATTTTAAAGATAAAACCAACTAAAGAGAATGAATAGCCAGCCACACTGGATTGTGTGGCTTGTAAGAGACGGTAATGCTTTTTGCTGTGGTTGAGCTATAGACTGGTGGGAACAGGAAACATGTGGATAGATACAAACACCTTTACACACATTAAGAGCAGATTAAATTCCAAATTCACTAGGTCAAGGAGATGACACACTAAAGCGACCCCAGGCTCGTGATTCTGAATGTACAAACCTCCTGCGACTGAGCTCATGTTTTCATGAAGGTTAAGAGCAGTAAATATACAGATGCCACTGAACTGATTTCTAGTACTCACAAGTGTCATTGCTCTCAGGAGCTGAAGGCTTGGGCAAGCCTAGTGTTGCATACCTGTAATCCCAGGATGCCCAGAGGCTGAGGCAGAAGGATCAAAAGTTATAGCCCACCCTAGAAAATTTTGTGAGATCTTAACTCAAAGGATGAAAAGAGGGGTGGGGTTATAGCTCAGAGCAAAAGCCCTGGGTTCAAGCAGATAGTAAGATACCACCAAAAAAAGGAGATAGCATAGACTAGCAGTGCATGGTAAGTGCTCACATATGTAGGAGTAAAGTGTAAGAACCAGAATTCAAAGTTGTCTGCAACAGACACAGAGATGAGAAAAAAAAGTGAAATTTAGTTGGCTTCAATACATTTTTAAAATGTATTTAGAATAGTATCTTACTATCCACAGGGGATTGCTCTAAATTTCCCTAGTGGTCATCTCTTATATAAAATGATGTAGTATTTGCATATAATCTACTAACATCCTCTAGATTACTAAAATACCGCAAAAAACATAAATAGTTCTTATACTATATTGTTTAAGGAAAAATGTCTTTGTTCAGTACAGATAAACAAATGTTTTAAATACTTTTGAGACAGGATCTTACTATGTTGCCAGGCTGGTCTCAAACTCCTAGACTCAAGAGATCCTCCTGCCTCAGCCTCCTGAAGTAGTTGGTTCTGCAGGTGTGTGCCACTGCCCCTGCTTTTTTTTTTTTTTTTTTAATACTTTCGATTCACATTTGACTCTTTGGGTGCAGAACCCCTCGATACAGATAGCCAGCTGACTTTTTTTTTTAAACAATACCATTAAATATAAGAATATCTATAACTGATCCCATATTATGTAGTAGTAAATACTTAAGCATTTACTCAAGATTACACTGAAATCATTAAAAATATATAGTGTTTAAAGTAGGTATGTGTAGTGGGTTTTTTGTTTTGTTTTTTGGTTTTTTTTTTTTTGGAGGTACTGGCCCTCACACTGAGCTACATCCCCAGGGCATTTTTTATCCAATGTTGCAAAAAAAGAAAAAGTTTACAATAAAATGGGAGGATAAACCACTCCCTGGAAAGTTTGGACAAACAACTGCATTTTACTGGAGGAGGAAACTCCTAAGGAAAACTTGAGGCAGTAAGCCAGGGGAAGAAAGTGGCAAGGACTATTTTAACCTGAGAAAAGATGTTCAGAGTGGGAGACCCCAGGGACAATAGGCCTTTTCAAGGGAGGACAATCTTTCAGAACAATGAGAAAATAAATAGGTGCAAAGGGGTTAAGCAAGCTGAGGTCAGATCAAAAGACTTTCAAAGCTAAATGAAGGAGCTGGGACTTTAGCCTAAGGTAAGGAAGTTCCTGGAAGCATTTTAAATATAAGATGTGATGAGCTTCAAATTTTTAAAAAATCATTTTGGTTTGTGGGTGGAGGACGAGTTGGACAGAAGCAAGTCCAGAAGCTGCAGGAGACCACCTGGAGTTATTGCAGTGAGGACTCCCAGCTGCCCTGAGCAGTGGCGGGAGCAGAAGGAGCAGTTAACCCTGCCTATTGGACTCAGATGAAAATGTGACATCTAACTGGGTCTCCAAGGAGCTGGTAAGGCAGACGGAGCTGGGCATCTCCTGGCAAAGAGTATGGTATAGAGGCAGAGGCAAGAGGGGTGCAATGGTGCAGGCTGTAATCCCAGTACTCTGGGAGGCTGAGGCAGGATTGTATGTTCAAACCTATACAGTTTAGTAAGATCCTCTCTCAAAAATTTTTAAAAATGGGCTGCAGATGTAACCCAGTGTGAATGCTTTCAGTTGAATCCCCAGTACTGGAAAAAAAAAAAAAATTCCCAGTGTGTTTGAGAACAGTGTACAGGGCCGGAACATAGCTCAGAGGCATAAGCACCTGCCTGGCAAGAGCAAAGTCCTGTGTTCCATAAGGGCGAGCAGCTGAGGTAGGGCTGAATGAAGGTAAAACATAGAACGTTTATACAGGTTACAGCAGAAGAGAGTTCAAATCCTATCACTCTTCCTCCGCCCCACTTTTTTATAAGGAAGTAATTAGTATAAGGAGGGAAACTATATTGATGAGATTTTTTTTTTTTTTAAAGATAGAATCTCACTATGTAGTTCAGGCTGGCCTTGAATTCATTATATAAACCAGCTGGCCTTGAACTTGTGGCAATTCTCCTGCTTCAGCCTCCCAAGTGCTGGAATTATAGGCGGGCACCACCATGCCTGGCTGTAGTGAAGAGATCAATAGAAATTTGGGCACAGTAACAATGGCTGTGAGGATGAGAGGGGAATACTGTACAGAGGATTCAGAAAAACTATCAACATGCGGAGGCCCAGTGGATCTGTGCAGAGTGAGCATCTGTGTGTGTGAAGGAGCCAGGAGCGCGCAAGTACTCAAGGACAACTTCAAAGCGTGGGTTTCAAATGTGTGAATTTGGTCATTTGTGTGTGGGAACTAAGCAGATGGCTACAGTTTGAGGGTGTCTTAAAATTGGACCGTTATATTTGGTTTCTTTCTTTCTTTTTGCAGTACTGGGGATCAAAACCAGGATGTCATATAGGCTGGCCAAGCACCACCACTGGGCTACACTTCAAGCCCTTTTCATTGAGACAGGGTCTCACTGAGTTGCCCAGGCTGGCCTTGACCATGCACTCCTGCCTCAGCCTCCCAAGAAGCTGGGATTACAGGTGTGCACTACTGCCTCCATGAAATTGGGCTGTTCTAAAGACTAACCTGGGCAACTTAGTGAGACCCTGTGACAAAATAAGAATTCTAAAAGAGTGGAGATGTAGCACAGTGGTAGAGCACCTGACGAGCACGTGTGAAGCCCCAGGCTCAATCCTTAGCACTGCGCGCACGCACACACACACACATGCAGCTTAGTGGTAGAGCATGCACACATACCCAAGGTCCTGGCTGTTCTATACCTCTATTTGAAATGGGCCAACATCACTGCATTACTTTGCCTTGAGCAGTGTATGCCTACCTCAGAGTTAGGGACAGGCTGCACACTGATACACTGGTGGCAGAAAGTGAAGGATGCTAGTAAGGCCAAAATAATTGAATATGGGAAAGGACAGCAGATAGGAGGGCTGAGACTGGGACAGTGGGGTAAGCAAAGGATTCTTTGCCATCCCTGACACTTGAGAGGCTGATGGTTGAGTCCAGGAGTGTGTGATTAGTCTGGGCAACACTGTGAGAACTTGAAGTCTGACAAAAAAACCAGAAAGGGGTGGCGGGGTGGTGGGGTGACAGGGATAAGCAGGGAGCGGGAGGGGAGAAGAGAAAGAGGCAGCAGCGGCAGCAGCACTCCGAGTCACGGCACATTCTGAGCTCGTTTTCCTAAGCTTCATTTCCCACCTGTTTTCTCCCATCCTCATTCCATACAGGTAAGAATGATCTCTTACAAATTACACAGCTACTTAACAAGATTACCAGGATGCCAATAAACTCCTTTTTAAAAACAGGTTGCCTGCACACACCGTTAGTAGCAAGTCTGAGCCCCACCTGAACAACTTAGTGAGAGAGACAGTCTCAGCTCACTGTCAAGGCCCCTGGCTGTAGGGGTGGGGTAAGGGTGGAAGACCAGGTTGTTGGGTTTCTTTAAATCTCATTTGTTATAGGATTACAGGCTGACCTGTAAACTGTAGGATGTTTAGCAGACCCTCTGGACTCTACTAGCTAGGTGTAAGTAGCAAACCTTTGTCCCCTCCCTCCACAGCTGCAATAACCACAAAGATCACCCCAATTGAGAACAAACGCTTTATGAAGGACTGCTTCTTTCCTTATTACCACCGTAAAAGAGAAACCAAGGGGCTAAGCATGTAGCTCAGTGGTAGAGTGCATGACTGGCATGTATGAGGCTGTTTGGTTTTTAGCATCATAAAAAAATAAAATTTGAGCTGGATGTGGTGGCACACGCCTGTAATCCCAGCACACTGGAAGGCTGATGCAGAAGGATCACAAATTTAAATCCAGCCTGGGCAACTCAATGAGACCCTGTTTCAAAATTTAAAAGAAGATCTGGGGATTGTAGCTCAGTTAAAGGCCCTGGGTTCAATCCCCAGTATTGGCAAATAAATAAAACACTGATTACATAAAAACTCTGGGGCATCATGAGAAACTTTACCTCATCTAATTTAATCAGACCAGAAAGTCTTTATCTAAAAAAATCAACTTTTTCTTTAAGGCTCAAATCTCATTTCATGAACTAATCTCACCCATGAACTACAAAGAACATGGTTGGAACTATACACACCTAGGGAAAAAAAGGTGCATACAAGCAGGAGACCCAGTGAAGAGGAAAATGAGACTTACATTGCACTCTCCACTCTCGTTCCTCTAAATGATACTCAAGTTAACATTAGACAGCAAGTTCATTAAGTTTAGAGGCCTTAATCTGAGTAAAATTGGATGGAGTGAAACTGACTATACCATTTTGAAATCACGTGTCAAAAACAGTAAAGCTTAATGAGAAACAGGCTGTGCATAGTGGCACAGACCTATAATCATCGTGCTTGGGAGGCTGAGGCAGGAGGATCACTGTGACTTCAAGGGTAGCCTGGGCTACATGTAGAGTTCAAGTCTGAACTGTACAATGAGACCCTGTCTCAAAAAACCCGAAAACAACAAAAACCCCCCACAAAACAATGAGAAACAAAGCCACATTTCATATAGGGACAAATTGGAGAATGAAGGGTTGAGGGTATAGCTCAGTGGTAAAATGTGTGCTTAGCATGCACAAACCCCTGGCTTGGTTCAATCAATAGCACCAAAATAAATATATAAAAATGAAGAATGACTAGCGTTCTTAGGATGCATGTTTCAGAAACTCTACCCTAGATGCTGGAACTGGGATTAAAAATGAGTATGACATTGACTTGCAGCATCAAGTATAACAAAAGACTGGGCAGGCACGGCAGCACATACTTATAACCCTAGTCCTTAGGAAGCTGAGGCAGGAGGATCACCACGAGCTTGAGGCCAACCTAGGCTACATAATGAGTTTAAGGCCAGTCTGAACTATACAGTGAGACCTTGTCTCAAAAAAACAAAATCAAACAAAAACTGAAATAGCAAAACAGAACTGCAAAAAAGGATACTGGGGGGGGGGGGGAACCTTTCTTAATAATGGAACAGGACTGGGAGAAGCCAAGAGTATATAAATATAACCAAAGGAAAAATGTAACTAAAAAGATTTTTTAAAAATGGAACTCCAAGTTGGGCAACTCAAGAAAATAAAATCTAAGTAGATGTAAATTCACTATGAATAAAAATTCTGACCAAATGAGTGGTCTCTCCACAGAGCAGTCTTGCTTATATTTCAGCACTCTCAGAAGGATATCAGAGGAGCAACTTACAGGCCAGAGGTTATGAGCCCAACCTCTAAAGACACTGAGGTGACATTCTACTTGCAAGTAAACAGACAGCAAAAACTTGAATTGCTGCAATCCTTATTTCTCAAAATGAGGGAGAAATTACCTTTAAAAACATAACTGCCAAAGCACCAACAAGCAAATTGATGAACAAAAACTTTATTTTTTACACATAAAGGTTGATGAAAAGCCATTAGTTTCCTATTAAAGAAAACCGAACATTTCCATTAAAAAGAATGGTGTCTAAATTTACTCATTAAGTACTAGTAGCATTTTCTAAAACAGAACTTGAAAACATCCAGCATGCTTAATCTCAGTACAAAGGCTTCAAGACCAAGTACACAAGTTACATGCATCAAGGCAGACTACAAATTATCATAGTCATCATCATCATCGTCATCATCCTCTTCTTCGCGCTTTCTTTTCAGCGCATTTGACGCCTCACTGACAGTATTTTGTGATGATACCATGTTAGTAGTAATAAGAATGTTTTTGGACCCAATTAATGAGGGATTAATCAGAACATTCGGGACTGCTGAAGTTGCAGGAATGGAGGCTTTGACAGCAGGCGCCTGTGAGGCCGGCATCTGTACTGTAAACCTCTGCCCAGTAAGGGACACCGGAGCCCCTACTTTGGCTGAAACAGACATGGCCTGTGGGGTTGGTGTGCCTAGTGTGGGAGTGCTTGGTCTGCTAGCAACTGAACCAACACTCAACCGCGGAACTGTTATTCTTCCCGCAGAAGTAGACGCCTTTTTTTGTAAAGATTTGAGTCTGTAGTTTGGAGCTGTTAAGCAGTATCGATCAGGCGGTAACCTGGGACCTGAATATGGCTTGATCAACGGCAAAGGGGTCTGGTTTCTCTGTCTTGCAATATCTAATAAAAAATCTCTCGGGGGAGGAGAGGTAAAAGACTGGTCAGCTCGACACTGGATTGCCAGTCGCACATCATCTGCATCGACAGTGGCTTTCTTGGCATGGCTTGAGTAAATTTTAGCATCATCTAGAATTGTGGTTACGTATCGGAAGGCAAACTCCAGCATCTGATTTATAACTCTCGGCTCATATTCTGTAATCCCCATATCCTTCAGGATTTGTGCCATCATCTGTGCATCTTTCGGCATGCTCTTGGGAGAAGCCATCTTGCCAGACTCCATGATATCCGCTGATCAGACTTTAGATTGTTTGAAAAAAATATGTACATTAGATCAAACTGAAATAGTCACTTTAGCAGCAACTGTTAGGAACTTAAAATGTCTAAATGTTAAAATTTTTAAAACATACTTAGAATTTATAATATATCTCATCTTTTTAATTGTAATGAGGTATACTTAAAAGTTCCCTTTACTTAAATGTATTGTGTTCCTACTCTGTAATAACTCTAAAATTTAAAAAGCCAAAGACAAAAACAAGTGAGTGAAGAAAAATTAGAATAGGGCAAAAAAATGAAAATATGTATCACTTTACACATGTATGGCACCTGTACCCAGGCATGCAAGCATCAAACTAACCTAAGAAAACACCACAGGACATTATATCCTAGTGCCTGAGTACCATTTCCTACATAAGCTTAGTGCCACCCAACTCAAAATGTTCTCTTCCTTGTATTCAGATTCTATCTATCCTAAGATCGATCATTACTGTTCACAAGAACTAACAGCCATTCTGGGGGTGGGAAAGGAAACAATCAAAATGACCAGGGCACAGCATTGGACCCGTGGTATTTCGTCTTTCCACCGGTCCCCAACAGAGCAAAAATTCCTCAGGAGCAATTGTGTAACCTCTCACAACTCCTATGGTACTCCTACTCCACTTACCTTCTCGAGCTACATCACCCACATTAATGTACTTCAGTCCTGATCTGGATGCGAGTTCTTTGCCTAGTGTGGTCTTTCCAACTCCTGGTGTGCCTGTAAGACAAGCCACAGAGGAACAGTTTGTGAAATATGACTTACTGGATGTCAGCCACCTATGCTCTTAAGGTTCTTAGCAACTTACATGAAAATTTTCCTACCTAGCAAACATATACGAATATATACTATGACTTAAATCAAGTTTCCTAGAGATGACTGGAGGTCAGACTTACTGAGTGTATCTGATTTTCCAAGGGATGAGGCTCAGGCAATTTTGTCATCAATTCTGCTTGCCGTCAACATGGAACTGCCCGGGATTAATTTAAAATTACCCATCTCAAATCAATTAGCATTTATTTGCTTTAATTAAAAAAGATTACAGAAATAAGTAAGGCACGGTGAACAAGCCTGTAGCCTGTAGTCCCAACACTCAGGAGGCTGAGTGGGAGGATTGCCACAAGTTCCAGGCCAGCTTGGGCTATATAGTGAGGTCACAGCCAGCCTTAACTACACAGCAAGATCCTGTCTCAGAAAGAAGAAAAACTATTCTCTTCCTTATTAGGAAGCACTGTAAACCAGCTTTCCACATATTTTTCCAAGTAAGTCTTTTTTTTTTTTTTTTTGTCTTTTTTGAGGCAGGGTCTTGCTATGCAGTTGAGGCTGGCCTGGAGCTCACTTTGTAGCCCAGGCTGGTCTCGAACTCGCAATGATCATCCTGCCTCAGCCTCCCGAGTGCTGGGATTACAGGCGTGTGCCACCACGCCCGGCTCCAAGTAAGTCTTATATGTGTTTGTGTACATATATGACACTGTCCCTACCATTACATATAACGTATACTCTTTTTTTACATAATGGCAATACACTGTTCTTTAGTCTCTCCCTTTTATATCTAATAGTCTAGCAAGCACAAATTCGATTCCTGACACACACACAAAAAAACTGTCAATACTATTCCAAAATATACAATCAAATACATAATTTTCAGTTCATTTTTACTGTCACTGAAACGATTTACCATTATTGTTTGGGGTGTTTTGGTTTTTTGTTTTTTTTTTTGAAACAAGGTTTTGCTGTGTAGTATGGGCCAGCCTTGAACTTGCTAAGTCTGAACTTGGCACGTTTTCCACAAAATGCTGAATTTTCTACAATATGGTTTAATAATAAAAAAACAGGACATCATGTCTAATCATGCGTATCAGTTGATGAAAATGTTCCCTGCACAGAACTTTAAAAGACTATTTATTTGTTGAGTGGTTAAGGCGCAGCACTCAGAGACAGGACTCATATCTCGCTAATTTTATGTTCGTTAAATGATTTAAAAAAAGTTTCGTTTCCACGAAGAAACTTAACTTCTGTTATGACGGCACCTACACCTATTAGATTTTTGCAACAGTGGCGTATGATGCTATTAACTGCTGTAAGTTCGTATTTTCAGAGCTAAATGACCAGCAGTAATTAGGTCGTTACGCAGTACAGTATTATCGTTTCCTTTACTGACAACATACAACTTGAGAATAGCGCCAAAAAAATGAAAGCCCCAAATTAGCACGAAGTCTTCCCGGCACTCCTACATGAGACGTCCAGAAATGCTCAGTAGACGCCTTCACATAAAAAAAAAAAACCCTCTGATACTCAACAAAGGCATACACTTGTGGTAGACTCGTCACGCCACAAACCCCCGAAATCTGATCTGGGATCTGTTTCCAGATGCGAAGGAGAACAGCGAAGAACAGACGGCCCAAGGCGGGAGGCAGCCACCGGCAACAGCTCTAAGGGCCGGACGGCGTCTCACGCCGCCTCGACAGAAGCCCCCAACCCAGCCCCGCCGGCACCAACCGCCTACTTCACACGCAAACAACCCGATTCGGAGAGACTCAGTCGCGGGCCCGAGCAGCGCG
>NW_004955575.1:78322-84068 GCF_000276665.1 Chinchilla lanigera
GCGCGCTAACCGGTGATGAGGATGTTCGGGAGCAGCATAGTCCCGGGCGCTGCGGGCTGGCGAGCGACCGTCAGCTCGCTCTCCGCACACTCCGCCGGGCGGAGCCGGAAGCGCCTCACGGCTGTGGCCGCCCACCCCCCGAGGGCCAGGGCTCCCCAGCGCTCCGGACTGGCAGCGCAGTCCAGCCACGGCCCTTGGTTACTTTACCTTTTATAAAACGCTTCTAACATATACTCAGACCCGGAGGCTCAACTCTAGCACGGGCTATGACAGGCAGTGCGCTGGGCACCTAAAGCGCTCGCTCCTCGGCGGCCCCTCCCTTCGCGCTGCGTCGCGGGAGCGCCGGCCGGCGTAGAAGGCCCCCAGGGGCTGGGCCTCTGCGAGCCTCGGCGCTGACCGGAGCGGCCTGGGTGGCTGCACATCCGCCAGGAGCAGAACCCGGGCTCCTCCGCTCCTCTGCGCCCACGAGGGGGATGCAGCTCCTGGAAGGTAAGAACGCTGTGTCTGCGCCTGCGTTTACTGTATGCCCGAGAGACGTTAGGCCCCCTCTCCCTTTGCGCCTTCCTCGGGCTCTCTTCGCTCCTCCTCCCGACCCGCCCACCCCGTCTGGGTCGGAGGAGGATGAGGGGGACTGAGAGCGCTGGGCAGGAGCCGGGGCGTGTGAGCTCGGCCCTGCGCACCGCTGATTGCAAGATCGTCGGGGACGAATGCCTGCGCTTAGTACTCCCGTGCTGCGCACCGTGTGAGGCGTGGTGGCTCTGCTGGGAATAGTCTTGAAGCTTCGTCTCCTCTGTCTGTGTGGTGTGAGAAATCCGGTGTCATCGGAGACCCGTGCCTACTTTTTAAAGTAGGTAACTGTCAGTCCTGTTTTCAAAGCGTAACTAAGAGTCTTGACATTAACAGCAGTCTGCCTCCTTTATTTCGACCTGCCACCCGCACTTACTGAAATAGACTTTTCTTTTGCACCACTGTGCCTTTTAGAAATATCACAGTCTGTAATCCACGAACTCTTTGGGTTGGGGGAAGCAGGAGCGATTGGTTTTCTCGCGTGTGTTTGCTTTATAGGCCGTGTTCCTCCAAGCGGTGACATAGCCCCGGACACCGTCAGTGTGCACGTTTGTTGGCTTAAACTTTTCTTCTGGGTAGTTAAAAATTATTTAATTCACTAGTTTGCAGAAGCGTTTAAGAATTATGAAGCCTGAAGAACAGTGTTGCCAAGAAATTTCCTAATTTTCATGTTCAATTAAGGAACTGTTATAGGAATGATTTGCAGTAGGATTTAAATTCTTTATACAAAGTGAGCGATACGTCTGAATGTGTTGTATCTTTTTTAAAAACGTGGAACGAATTTGCAACTATAAAATGGTTTACTGTTCAAATAGGATTGTCTAATCTTTTATTACAAAAAGTAGGTGCACAATACTCACTTAAGCAGCACACGTACTAAAAAGTAGGTATATGAATACGTGTTTTGTTTAGTTTTTGAGACAAAGTCTTTCTATGTAGTTGAGGCTGACCTTGAATTTGCTACGTAGCCCGGGCTGGCCTTGAGCTTGTGGAGATAGATCCAGCCCCTCCCACTCCCCCTAGTGCTGGGAATACAGGCATGTGCCACCACACCCGGGTAATGCGTGGTTTTTCACTTTACTAATTTATTACTGAGTTCATATGAAATTTTTTTTCATTTAGAACACCACAAGTGGATTGTTTCTGTAGGTAGTCACTAAAAGTAAAATTTATGTACCATTTTGGTGTGTTCTATGTTTATTCTTTTACATTAAGAGCTTTTATATTTGCAGTTTTGAGCTTTTTTATTATGTTGTTGTTTATATCAGTGTAAACTGTTCAGTAAAAATTCAATATGTACAGTTTTTCTTTATCTGAAGTGGTTTCTCTTCTTTTCTCCCCTAGGTGAATTATACTTTAATGTATTACAGGTTGTGTACTACGGATGGAAACTGTTAGAGTTTATAATGTCAAAAACTTTTCTTAGACCAAAGGTATCTTCCATGAAGGTATGATACACTAAAATGGCCATGTTATAATAGAGCAAAAAGAATTATAAATTTTTATATGTTCTTACTGTCTTATCACATTGTCCAAGTATCTGTTGTAAGTAGTGGTCTGAACAAATCCGCTAATAAGTTGTAAAACCACAACCTTAATTTTGAAAAAGTGTTTTATCATCCCGGTCACAAAGTAAAGGCTGAGACTTCAGAATTAAAAAACATAGAAGAGAAACATATATGTGTGGCCATTGGTGTTATAGCTTAACGGGCCTTACCTCTTAGAAGTCATGTGGTTCAGTTTAACAGTTTTCAGATATGGGTCAGGCACTATCATACAAGATAGCTATTTCCCTAGTGTTGGCTTTAATTTTTTTTTTTTAGTCTTAAGTAACTTATTTAACTTCACCATTTCACTTATTTTTTTAGTAGATGTGAGTCCACATTTATGTAAGAAATAAAATGTATGAGTAATATACAAATCAAAATTGCTCTCAAAGGGTTTGCTGACTTAGCTGGATGTGGTGGCTCATGCCTGTAATCCCAGCACTTGGGAGGCGGAGGAGGAGGATCATTATGAGTTCAAGGCCAACCTCAGCTACAAAGTAAACAACCACAGCTGCAAAGTAAATTCAAGGACATGCTGATATGCATGATGAAACCCTGTCTCAAAAAGACAAATAAACAAAAACAAAAGGTTTACTGTAACAAAAATATTTTCATGGTGCTGGGGATTGTAGCTCAGCAGCACAGCTCCTGCCTGGCAAGTGGGAGGTCCAGAGTTCATTTTCCAGTAAAAAAAAAAAAAACTTTCATATAATCTGTTTGAGATAAAGTCTTCCTGTGTAGTCCACACTGGCCTTGAATTCATTATGTAACCCAGGCAGGTCTCACACAGCAATCCTGCTGCCTCAGCTTCCCAAGCACTGAGATTATAGGCACATGCCACCACACCTGCTTTCGTGTACTCTTAAATAGAGAGGAAAGGCATAAGTATAGAACTTGTGACAATCTTTTGACAAAGAGAAAATGAATTGGGTAGCAGAGATTGAATATTTTTTTCAATAGTCTTTCTTTACCCACTGCCAATATTTCTACCCCATCTTAAAAAAAAATTGAAATATGAGTGAGCATTCAAAAAATCTTCATAAGCTGTAACTTCCCTTTCCTGAGCCTTTCACTTTCAGCCTTTTTTTCCTCCTCCCTCAGAGAAGCATTAACAGCTCACAATTGTAGATAAGTGTTCTTTTATTATATAGTTATACATATTAATTGTACAAAGTAATGGATTTCATTATGACATTTTTGTATATACATACAAAGCACAATGTATTTATTTATTTTTGGTGATGCTGGGAATTAAAGCCAAGGCCTGTGCATCCAGGCAAGTGCTATGCCACTGAGCTACATGCAGGCCCTATAGTGGAATATTCTTGAAAGCTTGTTTGGAGGTTCTGGCAGGAGAACACAATTGCTCATATACCCCTGCGCTAAGAAATGGTCCCTCTCTATTGGGGATGATCGTCCTCTTGGACCTGTCAGGAGGCTTTGAGAGGGATGTATGAGTAATATACATCCTTTGGGAGGGATGCACATGGAGCAGTGAGGAAGGACAGGGACACCTGCCTAGCCAGCCAGATCAACTGAATCAACCCTAGAAATTGATAGGGTGACAGATGTCTCAATGCCAGATTGCCCTCACATCCCCTGCAGTGGAGTATTCTTGGGTTTGTTTTTTGAGATAAGGTTGCACTATGTAGTTTAGACTGACCCTTAACTCACTAGCCTAGGCAGGGTTTGAACTCATGATGATCCTCCTGCCTCAGCCTCCCAAGTGCTGGGATTGCAGGCGTACACCAGCATGGCCTGGCTAAGATTTCTATTTTGATGTTATAAATATATGAATATTTTATTTCCAAAATAGTTCAGTTATGTAGAAATATATGAATATTTTGTTTTCAGAGTAGTTCAGTTATATGGAAAAATGTAATAATATTTACATAGTGTCTTTGTTTCAGGTGACAGACTGGGTAGATCCATCATTCGATGATTTTTCAGAGACTACGCCCTTCTCTGCTATTCCTGCCACATCTTTAGGTGTGAATAACTCAAGTCACAGAAGGAAACATGTGCCTTCCACATTGGAAAGCAGCCGAGCCCCAGCTAGGAAAAGAGGAAAGCGATCTTCCTTAGAACAGATTTATGGTCCAGAAAATTTCAAGGAGTATTTGTCTGAAAATGAACCATGGGTAGATAAATATAAACCAGAAACTCAGGTACTAAATAGCATACAAATATGTCTGCATAATTTAATTTTGGGGTAGATGGGAAGGAGGGAAATGTCTGTTTTCATGTTTTTACTTGTAAGAACCTTTCTCAGTGAAGTCCAAAAAAAAAGTTTCTAGATGTTTTTTTAGTTTTAAGGCTCACATTTTATCAACTAGTGTTCGGAAGTTGTATCTTTTGTCCTTTGTCTTAAATTTAATCTCACCCTTTGTAGAATTTATTTAGCTATTTAGTTAGTTGCTAAATGCAATACCTATCTCTCTTCCCTTACCAAAATGTATTTCTGGGTTGTAAAACATTTAATAATTACAAACTTTCCTATTGATTGTATAGTGATTTCAGCATAAGTCATTAATGTAAAAGTTCAAATATAATCAAAAGAACCTATTACAATAGCATATTACTGGCTTGCAGATTTCTTCATTGAAAGTGTTTAAATGTAATTGGTGGTGACATATCAAAAGTCATTCAGTTAAAATGTTTTGTTTTAAACCCAAAATTTTTGTCTTAGCATGAACTTGCTGTGCATAAAAAGAAAATTGAAGAAGTTGAGAACTGGTTAAAAACTGAAGTCTTGGAAAGGCAACCGAAACAGGTAATTAAATAAGAAATATGTTTTTAAAAATTTGGCATCAATAGTTTCCCTGCCTTAGTTGGGTGTGGTGGCGCACACCTGTAGCCTGTAATCCCAGCACTTGGGAGGCTGAGGCAGGAGAATTGTTGCAAGCTCGAGGCCAGTCTGGGCTACAAAGTGAGCTCAAGACTAGCCTGAACTACATAGCGAGACCTTGTCTCAAAAGGACCAAAAAAAGAAAACCAGTTTCCCTGCCTTACAGTAACTCAGAGAAAGGGAAGTCCAGATGCCCACAGGAGCAACCTCACAGCCTGGTGGTGCCCATCCTCACTAGAAGCCTGAGGGTTGGGTGCTTCCCCAGCATTCGTGTTCCTTTCTACATCTTAACACCCTGCTGTCAGCATAAGGCACAGTGAACCGACTGGACTGCTAGCTGGTTTAGCACATTAGTTTATCTCACACTGAAGCACGCAGGCAAATTACACATTAATTTTTTACTAAATATAGCCCGAAACAGTCATCATTCATTTTGGACTGGTGTTTTTTTGTTTCACTTCCTAAATTTGCAGTTGTTTTCACACGTCAAAAAAAAATTCTCTCCTTTCTTAATCTCTTTTTCAATTTTTAAACTCTTTTATTCTGTCAAGCATAAAATGAGACAGATGTGTTTATCTATCAATAATATGCCCTCATTTTTCTCCCCTAAGTATTGTATAGTAAATTATAAATAAATATTGTGACATTTCACCTTTAGATACTTTAACATGCCTCTCTTTGAAAACATTTATATAGGGCTGGGGATTTAGCTCAGCGGCAAAAGCGCCTGCCTGGCAAGCGCAAGGTCGTGAGTTCGGTTCCCGGTACCGGAGAAAAACCAAAA
>NW_004955575.1:84233-115268 GCF_000276665.1 Chinchilla lanigera
AAATTCTGACAACTAATGCCCTAATGTTATCTAATGATGATCTTTTATTTGTTTTTTGGTTTTTTGAGACAGGGTCTCATGCTAGGCAGATGCACTACTGTTGAGCTACATCCCCATCCTTTGTATTTTATTTTTGAGACAAGGTCTCCCCAAGTTGCCCAGACTGGGCTCCAACTTAAAATACTCCTGCTCAGCTTTTCTGAGTAACTGGTATTATAGTCATGCACCACCATCCCAGTTAAATTTTTTTTAACACACTTTATTTTATTTTTTAGAGAAATTTGAGAAGAAGATAGAGATTTCCCATATACCCTGTTTCCCCACATATGCCCATCCTCCACCATTATCACCCTCTTCAGAGTCAGACATTTGTTGATACTGGTGAGCCTACACTGAGATGTCTCTAACAGCCAGAGTCCATTGTTTACATCAGGGCTTCCCTTTAATTTTCAATTTTACAGTCAAGGAATGAATGTTTTGGTTGCTTCTGTGGGACAGTATCCTTTTCTCTTGAGTAGGGCTCCTTTGTGTCTGGCCTCGGGATCTAACACTTTGGATAAAGATAATGTATTCAGGATAGATTTTCAGTGGCAGCCTTGGTATTTCTTTGACATCTCATAGTAATCTTTTTTTTTTTTTTTGGAAGGGGGGGTACCGGGAATCAAACTCAGGACCTTGGGCTTGCCAGGCAGGCACTTGTGCCGCTGAACTATATCCCCAGCCCCTCATAGTGATCTTATCTCTCTTCTCAGCACAGATCCTTGGGCAGTTTCTCTGACATACTTCTTGCACCAAAGGCTTTTCTCATTGATTTATTTTTGGTCAGCCTTCACCTAATAGTTTATATTTTCATGGAACCACTGTGTTTTCTCACTTAGCAGTACTTTAATAGTAAGTAATTGTGTGTTAAACCTACCTAGGTGTTACTACTATTCTACCAGTTGGAAAACTTAGATATGTGTATACATACATATGTATTAGGGAAAAGATTTTTCTAGAATTATAAAAGCATCTACCAATACCAGGAGTTGGACTTCAGTCATTTGTATACTTCTTTATTTTACAAAAGTTTCAATGATGTTAATACTGGACATTCAATATTTGGAGAAGGAACAAGTTTAGAAAGTTAAAATACAATATTCTAGCATTCCAGTGATTTTTTTTTCTTTGTGCTGCTAGGAATCAAACCCCAGACCTTGCACATGCTAGGCAAGTTCTCTACCACTAAACTACACCTCAGCACTCATGATTTTGGTTTCTAATTGTTTGTATTTGTTTTTAGGGTGGATCTATTTTGTTAATAACAGGTCCTCCTGGATGTGGAAAGACTACTACTGTAAAAATACTATCAAAAGAACATGGTATACAAGTACAAGAGTGGATTAATCCTGTTTTACCAGACTTCCAAAAAGATGATTTCAAGGAGATACTTAATTTTGGTAAGGTTTGCTGTGAAGATATTGGAAATAACAAGAGAAACTTGTGCCTAATGCAGCATTCAGATGAGACTGCATGAGTGCATTTCTCTCCCAGACTGGCCAGTTTCCAAGAGCAGTGATTTCAGAAGGACAAAGGGCTGCCTAGAGCAGAGAACAGGTTCTGTTCAGGATTATGGTTCTTTCAGGATTAAATTGTAACTCTTTTATTAGAGAAGAGTTGCAAATGTTTCATTATTTCTGGAGGTTCTACAGTGTGAGCTCTTACTTGTTTAACTGTGAATCAGGTCTTAAGATGTGTTAAAGGAGCCAGATGTATTGGTGCATACCTGTAATCCCAGTACTCAAGAGGCAGAGGCAGGAAGATTGGCTCAAGTTCAAGGCCAACCTGGGCTACATAATGAGTTCAAGGGCAGACTATATAACAAGACCCTGTCTCAAAAAAGAAAAAAGAAAGATGTGTTAAACGAACTTGGTTCCCAAGAAGATAGTTTAGACCAGGCATGATGGCAGATCACTGTATTCCCAGCACTTGGGAGGCTGAGGCAGGAAGATCATTGTGAGTTTGAGGCCAGCCTAAGCTATATAGTGAGTAAAGGCCAGCCTCTGAACTACATAGTGAGACCTTGTCTAAAAAAAGAAAACAGACAAACAAAAAACAGATGGTTTTGATTGCTAATACATGTTAGAGTCAGATCAGATCAAAACATAAGGCCAAAATGTCTGCCTTTGGAACTTCGAAGGAGACCTTAAGAGAAACATCAGAAAATGAACATAGTAACTTTTCTTTGTTTTGTTTTAGATGTTTTGTTTTTTGATACAAGGTCCTACTATGTAGTGTAGGCAAGCACTGAACTCAAAATCCTCCTGCATCTGCCTCCTTGGTAAAGGGATTACCAGGTGTATGCCACCACTCCCAGGTCTGGCACTATAATTTCTCTGTCTTGGTTTTTGTATATTATAGGCAGCTAAATTAGGTGTGGCATAGTGTAAGCTAGTTATAAGTGAGAGGAATTGTGCAGGACAGTTTTCATGGAGTGTGTATCAGAAACTTCTCCTCAGGGCTCCTCTTTAATATGCTGTTTGTATACCTTGGCTGCAACGTACATAGCCTCATGCTGCCAGCGTTCTGTGTCCTAATCTTACTGCTTTCTAAATGGTGACGTTACTTCTGGCAATTTTAATCTTTTGTCTTCTGCATAAAACATGTCCAGAGAGCTCTGTGGCTAAGTTGACTGTCAATCTATTTATTGTTAAACTTTCATTTACCAATTGTATCAGTCAGTTAACTCTGTTAGATTCATTGTGTTGTCCATGTTCACTGTTAGTCTTTTGAAGTGAGTGGGGTTGTTTGGTTTGTTTCTTTTCTTTTTTTTTTTTGGTGGAGGTTTTGAGACAAGGTCTTTCTTACGCTGTTCAGACTCCCTTTGAACTCACTACATAGACCAGGCTGGCCCCAAACTCATGGTGATCCTCATGCCATTGCCTCCTGAGTGCTGGGAGTATAAGTGTGCACCACCATGTCTGACTGAATTTTAGATTTTAACAATTTCACAGTATCAAGCCAGGCGTGGTGGCACATACCTGTAATCCCAGCACTTGAGAGGCTGAGGCAGGAGGATCATTGTGAGTTCAAGGCTGGCCTGGGCTACAGAATGAGCTCAAGGCCAGCCTAAACTGCATAGCAAGACCCTGTTTCAAAAAGACAAAAAAAAAAAAAAAAAGACAATATCAGACTGTTTCATTATAAAATGCAGTTGTATTGGCATCATGTACATGTAAGTGATTTGTATATGTGTGTACATATACATGTGTATAATATTGATGTGTATATATAATTTGTTGAAAATAAAATTGCTAAATATGTTTCCTTTCAGAATCAAGTTTCCATACATTTCCATATCAGTCTCAGATAGTAGTGTTCAAAGAATTTTTACTAAGAGCAACAAAGTATAACAAACTACAAATGCTTGGAGAAGATCTGAGAACTGATAAGAAGATAATTCTGGTTGAAGTAAGGACAACTTTTTAAACTGTGCTATTGCAGTTGAGCAAATGGTTGTGTGATACACTTCATGTGTTAACATGAGCTCGCTCATGGGTAGCTTGTGATAGCAGAATGCAAAGGCTTTGTCATAGCAGAAACCTAAGTCTTTTTCAGTAAACTGAGTGTAGGTACAGGTTAACAAAGTTTAAAACTTAATGGCTTAAGTACAGAAAAGCAAAGGAAATACTTGAAAAATTACTTTGCAGTTAAAATACTATAGCTGGTAAAGTGACCCCAAGAAATTTAATCCAGCGCTTGAGGTTTCCATGTTTGTGTGGTACTATTTAAACTACAGCTATTTCATATTTCTCTTAATTTCTCTGAATGTTGCAATTAAAATGTATTGGATAAATTTTTCTTGTCTTAATAGAGGTAAATCTGAAAATAAATACACAAAGGAATACAATTAATATTTACCCTATTTTTTAATAGGATTTACCCAACCAGTTTTACCGAGATGCTCATAGTTTACATGAAGTTCTAAGGTGGGTATGAGTGAAGCACGGTAGTCTCAACTCCACGTTAGGGTTGGGCTTGCTGCACAGTGGCTGCAGCGCTCAGCCTGGCGTGGACCATTGATCCAATAAGTAAAACTCCACATGAAATGGCAAGTGGCTGATGTTTCAACGTTGCTTTGTTTTCTTGTTTTAGGAAGTATGTGCAGACTGGCCGATGTCCTCTTATATTTATAATTTCTGACAGTGTCAATGGAGATAATAATCATAGGTTACTATTTCCCAAAGAAATTCAAGAAGAATGTTCTATCTCAAACATTAGGTAAAAAATGTCTGCTTAGAATGTTCATATATGTGGCAATATTTTAAAGTTAATTATTCAACTACCATCTCTCTGTACAACTTACAGTTTCAACCCTGTGGCACCAACAATTATGATGAAATTTCTTAACCGAATAGTGACTGTGGAAGCTAATCAAGTAAGTCTGATTAATTTGACTTTTACTTTATAGTTATAGAAAACTCAGCTTACATAGTGTGTGTACTGGAGGAGCTGGAGATACATGTTTTTAGGGTAAAAAATGTTTTAGTATATGTGCTGCCGAAGCGAGCACGGGTAAAAAATGTTTTTAAACTCATAAGGCATGTCATTTTATCAAATAGAGGGAACACTGATTAAAAATATATAACTGCTTTTCTACTATTAGACTTAACTTTCACATTGAGGTAAATTTTCCCTTTGCTTGGCTTACTGTTCTAAATTATACCTATCATCAAGAAACTATTTTCTAAAGAAGGAAAACATGGAAACAAAGCTTCGTAGATGTGGAGGGTAAGGACTGAAGGGAGGGTAGGGGAGTGGGGCGTAAAAACAAAGTTGTATCATGTACAGGTACAAATTCTCTATGATGAATGTGATCATTCTGTATATATAAAATATACCAATAAAATGAAGTAAAAGGCAAAAGAAAAAAGATATTTTCTATAACATAAAGATGAGTACATAATACCCACTGTAGAGATTAAAAAAAAATTGAGTTTTATGAGAGGAATAACTTGTATAATATACCACAACTATTAAGGGTCAGATGGGGTTCAAGTTTAACTGTAGTTTACTATATTAAAACAGGTAATTATGAATAACAACAAATGCACATGTGTATGCACATATATATGTGCTAGATCAAAGTACATAAAGATGATGTCAGTAGTTCTGGATGAATTTGATTTTGTCTGTTAAAAATTTACATGCTTGAGCCAGGCTCAATCAAGCATGATGGTGCACACCTGTAATCCTGGCACTTGGGAGGCTGAGGCAGGAAGATCACCGCAAGTTCAAGGCTAACGTAGGCTACAAAGTGAGTTCAAGACCAGGCTGAACTGCATAGCGAAACCCTATCTCAAAAAGACAAAAAAACAAAACCTTCATGTGCTCTACTATAGGCATGATAATGCATATTATCACTGTAAATACTTATTCAACATTACAGAGTGACCAAGAACAGTAGTCAGTATACTGTTTTATCACATTTAACTCAAAACTTGTATTTTAAAAGCCCTGCACCTATAGTCCCAGCATTCTGGGAGACTGAGGCAGGAGGATTGAAAGTTTGAGCCTAGCCTGGGAAACACAGAAACTTAAGACCTTGTCTCAGAATAAAAAGGGGCTGGGAATGTAGCTCAGTGCAGAAGCCCTGGGTTTGTCCCCAGTACTCAACCTGAAGCAGGAAAAAAACCAACTTCTGTTTTAATGCTAGGTCATTAATTGAGAATGGCATTTACTTTTAAAAGTTTTATTATATGGGGCTAAGGGTGTAGCTCAGGGTAGAGCACTTGCGTAGCAAGCATGAGGATCTGGTTGCAGTCCCAGCACCATCACCCCCTACCCTCACCAAAAATAGGTCAGATGTAGCCAAGGGTAGTAAAATTGTTTTCAGAGGGTGTTTTTTTGTTTTATTTTGTTTTTGTGTTTTTGAGACAGGGTTTCACTATCCAGTTTAGGTTGGTCTAGAGCTCATTTGTAGCCCAGGCTGGCCTCAAACTCACAGAAATCTTCCTGCCTCAGTGTCTCGAGTGCTGGGATTACAGGCATGGCACCTGGCTAGAGGGGTCAGTTCCTCATAGTGGGGAGAAAAAGGGACAGAAATACTCCCTGGTCAAAGGAAAGTAGTAAACAATATTTAATACTGCTGGAATTTTACTTTGAACTATGCAGTCATCAATACTTACAGCTTTCATAGGCAGGCTGGTGGTCAGCATGGAGGCTTTTTAGCACTCAAATTTGAAAGAATCTACTTTGCTTCCGTAAAGTTTAGAAAATGGGTTGTTTTTTTGTTTTTTTGTTTTTTTTTTTTATGAAAGCAGTCTTTTAAAATTTAGTTTTCTTATTTCAGAATGGAGGAAAAATTGTTGTCCCTGATAAAACTTCTCTAGAGTTGCTCTGTCAAGGATGTTCCGGTGATATCAGAAGTGCAATAAACAGCCTCCAGTTTTCTTCTTCAAAAGGTACAAGAGAAGCAGCATTCAGAGCATTCTAGAGATGGCTGACTTTCCTCATTATTCATGGAGATAAATCAAACCATGTGTGTGTATGTGTGTGTGTGTAATGCTTGAGGTTGAGCCCAGGGTCTTAAGCAAGTGTCCTATCACTAAGCTACGTTCCTAGCCCAAAATAAACATTTTAACTTGTAATTGACACCACCCCTATCCATGATCATCTGTGGTCTGGAAATATTCATGGAACATTCTAGGAATAATATATAAGATTTAAATTCTGCACTATTGAGTAGTGTGATAAGATCTTTCACTGTCCTGCCCAGGAAGTGAATCATCACTAACTCAGTATATGGCATTGCACACACTGTAGACCTGTGTGCCCTGGAGGCCATCTTGCTTATCAGGTCCACAGTCATGGGATCCCAGTGCTTATGTTCAAGTAACTGTTATTTTACTTGGTAATAGCTCCAAAGTGCAGGAGTAGTATTGCTGGCAGTTTGGATATGCCAAAGGGAAACCATGAAGTGCCTCCTTTAACTGAAAAAGGGAAAGGTTTTCAATACAGAAAGGAAAAAATCATAGGCTGAGGTGGCTAAGATCTGTGGTAAGAATGAATCTTCTATGCATGGAATTATGAAGGAAAAAAAAAAATTCATGCTAATTTTGCTACCACATCCCAAACTAAAAAGCTGCATATGGTCACAGTGTGTGCTTCGTTAAGATGGAAAAGATACTAGATCTGTATATGTGAATGTGTATAAAACAGATGTTTAAATTATATGTGTGTGTGCACGGTTTGATTTTCTCAGCAGATTCAGGCATCCATATCCACTGGGGGTCTTGGAATGTACAGGTGCACGCTTTTTTATTGAGACACTGGCTTAAAATCATGTATATGCACATGAATATACCAACCTCTATGAATATGTCATCATTTATATCCTTATATCTATTTGAGACAAAACGTGATTTATTTGCATGGCTTGCTGCTTTACCTTTCCAAGTTCTTTGGGATCAGACCTACCGGGGAACATCTCATTAGATAGGTTGGTGCGAGTGACTATCTTTTTGTGCCTACCTTTTCTGGAAGAACCTATGTCACAGGGCTGTGCGGGAAACAAGGGAAGAAATAGTTACAGAATAATTACTACAGTGTATGACAGTGTTTGAGGTAAGGGCTCAGAAAGCAACCAGCCATTAGGTTAATGATTGTGCTGAGGTGTCTTTGCTTGTGAACTTTTTCATAGTTTCTATGTTTAACAAATATATATTACCCCAATAATACGTAAAAAGGGTAAACCATCGTGGTGTAGGAAAAGGTTGTTCCACTAATGGCAGTGAGTTACATCTTTACTCGGATGGTCGTCCTGACTGTGCAGTCCTCGTCCTAAGCACTTAGCCAGCTACTGACTTGATGCTTGACCTTGAGGAATTTATCTTAAAGAAAGAAGCCATCTGTGCAACTGTCAGAATTCATCTGAAATCCTCATCTTCTGCCTACAAGTGTAAACTGTTCATTTAGTTTATGCCTTGCTTTTCCAAAATATCCATAGAGAAATAGGTATCTTGACACAACTAAAGCCAGAATCTAGCTTATTCTTGTGAATGCATAAATGCACTGTTCTTAGATTCAGTACTAGAATTATGAATTTGAAAGGCTGAAGTGAGTCAGATTGGTGTTTTTGATTTTGAGACAGGGTCTCACTGTGCAGTCCAGGCTGGCCTTGAACTTGTGGCAATCCATCTGCTTCAGCCTCCTGAGTGCTGGGATTACAGGCATGTGCCACAATGCCCAGTGTTCTGGTTACTTTTCTCTCGTTGCTGAGATAAAATACTTGATGCCCCAAATTAAGGAAGGAAAGGTCTATTTAGCTTACAGTTTATAGAAGTTTCAGTCTCTAGTCAGCTGGCTCCAAGGCCGAATGGCACATGGCAGAGAGCAACCATTCATGGCGGCAGAAAACAGCAAAAGGAATAGGAGCACAAGGGAAGCAGCCTGGCAAGCAGCCTCTTTCCCTCCCTTACGTTATATGCAAACTACCCACCCCAGGGCAGGTGTAGCACTCCCACCCACGAATCAATCATAAACTCTAGAAGTCTGCCCCATGACTGCATGAGACTTGGGGGGGATATCCAGACACAAACCATAACACCCAGCAATGAGCCAGGTTGGGATTCTAACTATGACTGTAACACTGCTATGTGCTCAGAAATTTAAAACCTGATAAGGTTTTAAAAGGAGAAAATAATTTTTGAGTCGGTCAGGAGTTATATTAGCAATTAAGTTTTTTCATTTAATTCTTTCATCATCCTAATGAGATAGACAATATTACGATTCAGATCCTGATCCTATATTCTTCCTGCCATTCAAGACTGCTTTTACATTACACATTCTGAGTTTTAAACAGAAAAATTACAAATGAAATTTGTAGGCCTAAACTGGAAATTGCTGAAATCAGTTGAAAGATAGTGTAACAGTTAAGCATAGGTTGCAAAACCTGACTATGTAGGTGATTAAGAGTGCTTATTTGCTGATAACCTTGGGCTAATTACTTAAATTCTTTGTATTTCAGTTCTTTAACTGTTATAATTATTCCCCCTCCTAGAATTGTTATGAGGGTTAAATCAGTTAATATGTATCATGGGCTAAGAATAGTTCCTTGTACATACCACTGAGAAACCAAGGTGATATGACTTACTAGTATGTCATTTTATATGTGAAAATGCAGTAGGTATCATGAGATTGTGTTTGTTTTTGGTTGCTTTGCTTTTGTCCTAGTAATTTTAAATCACATTTTATTCCATTTCAGTAATTAGCAACACAAAAAAGACCCTAACTCAGTTTATATATTTTATAATTATTGTTGATTGGAAAAATGTATTTTAATTAGTATATTTAATGTAACTCTCTGAAGTCCTCCTAGTTTTCATTTTTATATTTTTATTTTATTTTAAACATTGTCCTTGGGTGTATTTAGGAGAGAGCAGCTTATGGCCGAGAAAAAAAGGAGTGTCCTTAAAGTCAGATGCTGCGCTGTCAAAATCAAAGCGGAGGAAAAAACCTGATAAGGTTTTCGAAAATCAAGAATTCCAAGCTGTTGGTGGCAAAGATGTTTCTCTCTTTCTCTTCAGAGCTTTGGGGAAAGTTCTGTATTGTAAAAGTAAGAGAATCTTTACAATTTTTTGATATCTGTTGGATATTAGTCTTACAGTAGAAATAAATTTCATATTTTTAAAATGCTTTGTTCACCACATTTTTTCTGTGGTGTAAGAAACCAAAAGTGTAAACAAGGACCAAAATGTATAGTAGGTATTGTGAAATAGGAGGAAAATGTTCAAATGGGGAGGGGAGCAAGGGAGAGGGAAGGGGGAAAGGAAAGAAGGGAAAGGTATGAAAAAAAAAGGAAAAGGGAAACATAGAAACAAAGCTTTATAAATATGAAAATGGGGAGGGGAGAATGTGTTGAAAGGAGGGTAGGGGAGTGAGGGGTAAAAACCAAGTTGTATCATGCACAGGTACAAATTCTCTATGATGAATGTGATCATTCTGTGTATCTTTTTTTTTTTTTTTTTTCATTCTGTGTATCTAAAGTGTACCAGTAAAATCTAATGGAAAGGGGGCTGGGGTTTTAGCTCAATGGTGCAACTCCTGCCTGGCAAGCATGAGGTCCTAAGTTTGACTCTTGGTACAAAATAAAGATCTAATTAAAAAAAAGAAAGCAGCTAAAATGCTGTATTCAGAGTCCACCAAAAAAAGTGTATGTACTTCAGCAGTTCCCCGTACTAATAAATGTCTGGAAGCTGCTGGCCACCACTTTGAGTGCCACTTGCAATTGTAGAGACCAAAGGTAACTTGTTTAGTATTAAAATATTTATACAAGTTTTTCTTTCTGTACTTTTTTTTATTTTAAAGATAAAAGAACTATTAACAAACATATTAACATATTAACATACATACATATGAAAACATAGTAACAAACATACATTTACAAAATAACACAAAATATTAACAAACATATTAACAAACATACATTTACAAAATAGCATAAAACATATTTCATACATATGAAAACATATTAACAAACATACATTTACAAAATAACACAAAAGCAATACAAAATTTCAGACAAGATAGGAAATTAACAGTGGTTGTTGTATTACATATTGATATCTTCAAATTGGTTACTCAGTGTACTTTGTTAAGAAAAAGTGAGGGTTATGTTATGTACTATTGGGCAGGGCCTTTAAGACAGCAGGAAAATGTGTTTAGCCTTTGGAGTATTCCAACCATATGAGCAAGATTAAATGTAACAACAACCTACCGTAGGCCATATCCATTCCTGTAAATTATTAAAATTATAGTACGCTGAAGGTAAGACATCCATCTCTGTAGACTTACCACCAAGAGGGAGAGCCTGAACCTCAGTCACACTAGGCTCCAGCCCTGAGGCCGTATGTAAAGTGCCAGGTCCTTATGGCTTCTTTTGTTTCTCTCCAGTTTTTCTGTACTCTAATTGCCGCCCACCTCCAGAGATGTTCATTGCCCTCTCTGTCTCCTCTGATGCCTGCCCCTCCTTGGATCCTTTACTCCTGGTGTCCATTCCATTCCTTTACTCCTGGTGTCTAACCTCTCAAATCATCCCTTCTGTCAGTAAAACCCCAAACCTCTGATTCTTTATATAGCATCTCCCAGTTGATAGTCTTATGATCCTGAAGGAAGAATTTGGAATTTCTAAATGGAAATATTCCTGCCATATAGGGAAATGAAATGACCATCTCTTAGTGGCAGTGGTGAGCTGCCCTGTTCCCAGATCCTCCCTCCTCTGAACCTCAGGGGCCCTTCTCTCCTGATTCTCTTCTGTCACCCTCTCTCCTCCCCAGTGTACATTCATAAACCCTTGCATTAGGGGCTGGGGGCTCCTGCTTTCCCAGGCAGGGAACAGCATCTTCCTTTGTAGGAAATTGGACAGTAAAGATTTTGATGTTGAGATGAATCAGAGAAGAAAGCAGCACAAACTAGGAAGAGAAAGGGGCTGTGCTCTTGGAAATGGAATGTTTTAGGTCTAAAAAAAGCCATAATCCACGCTTCAGAAGTTTCAGTTTAGTTCTAGTAGTAATAAAACAGGTAATCATCTAGTAATTTTGTTTTTTTAATTAATGGTTTGTTTAGTATCTTGGCATTATGTGTCAGAAATGTTGAAAATGTTCAAATGAAAAGTGCCATGTAATTACAAAGATGATGCTATCTTTAATAATTGTAGAAATTTTTTATAGGAGCACCTTCAACAGAATTAGACTCTCCTCAGTTGCCTTCCCATTTATCAGAGTATGAACGAGATACATTACTTGTTCAACCTGAGGTAAGGCCTCTATGACTGTTTACCAGGCCTACGTATATGTATGTGTAGTATGTGTGTACCTCGTATTTGGACCAAATTTTTTATATATTTATGCTTTTTCTAGGAAGTAGTAGAAATGTCACACATGCCAGGAGAGTTATTTAATTTATATCTTCACCAAAACTACATAGATTTCTTCGTGGAAGTAGATGATCTTGTGAGAGCCAGTGAATTTCTCAGTTTTGCAGATATCCTCAGTGGTGACTGGAATGTAAGACCCTTTCACTTAAATATTTCCTCAGAATTAAGAAAAGAAACTTTACTTTTAATTCTTGGAGTCTTAATTACTCTGCTGCAACATCTAAGCCAGTGTTTGTAATGAAGCTTCAGTAGGTTAGTTGGATTTTCTTGTGATAATATACCACTAACTTTTTATTTTTTTTTTTTTGAGACAGGGTCTCACTATGCAGTTCAGGCTGGCCTTGAGCTCACTTTGTAGCCTGGGCTGGCCTTGAACTTGCAACAATCCTCCTGTGTAAGCCCCTCGAGTGCTGGGATTACAGGTGTGTGCCACCATGCCTGGTGCATATTTTTTTAATTTGAAAATTAATATATACAAAAAATGAAAAAATAAAATAATTTACATAGTAAAACTTGAATATTAGGTAGAAGGGCAAGAACTGTATATTTTGCTATGCTTTCTACTGCTTTAAAAGGTTTTCTTTTTTTTAGTTTGTGTAGGCTGTGGGTATAGCTCAGTGGTGAAGCACATGCTTAGCATGCACAAGCTTCTGGGTTTATTCCCCAGCACCAGTGTTTTCGAGACTGAGTCACACTTTATGTTGCCTAGGCTTACTCCACATAGCGAGGGCTGTGGTGGGTGCCATCCCAGCCAGTGTCTGTATTGTCCTTCACATTACTGTAACTGCATGTGGCCATTTAAATTTAAACTAATTTAAATTAAAAGTTCAGTTCCTCAGAAACACTAGTCATATATTTATAGTACCTGAGAGCTACATTTAGCAAGCATTTAGTAACTGCTGTATTGAACAACCTCACTACAGAAACATTTCCATCAATACAGGAAGTTGTTAGACACTTTTAATATGTTACTATATCTGTAGTGTAAATATAAGTATTGAAATAACATTAATAATTAAAATTAAGAAAGTTACAAAAAACCATCATAGTGTCATTGCTCAGTATTTTTATTTACCTATTTTTTTTTCTGTAATTATTGTTTTAAAAACTTTTTGCCAGGTGTGGTGGCACACACCTATAATCCCAATTGCTTGGGAGGCTAAGGCAGAAAAATTGCAACTTCAAGGCCAACCTGGGCAACTTAATAAGACCCTGTCTCAAAATATAAAATGAAAAGGGATGGGGTAGTAGCTGTGTACAAAGGCCTACATTCATTCTCCAGTACCAAAAAAATTGTGTCTTCTTTTGATTGCCATATTCATATTCATACACACTCATAAGGTGTATAACGGTGTGATGTTTTCATTCTACACTGGGTATTGATCTCCTCAAGGTAATTGGTATATTCATCACCTTAACTTTAGCGTCTCTTTTATCCTCATATGATTGCTTCTTTTTTATTTTGAAATTTTTACTGTATAGATAAGTTGAAAGAATAGTTCATTGAAAATCTGTGTATGCTTTTGTTCACTAGATTGTTATATTTTGCCACATTTGCTTAATCTGTTTATGTATTTACATACTTATTTTGACAAATGGCGTGACTCAATATTTAAGCATAAGTAATGATATTTTTCTGTTACAACCGTCATAGCGTTATCGCACCCAGAAGGTTCATAGTAATTTAGTGATATACGGTCCCTATTCAGGTTTCCCTAATTACTTCAAAAATACACCTCAGTGGCACAAGTGCCTGCCTGGAAAGCACAAGGTCCTGAGTTCAATTCCCAGTACCATTAAAAAAAAAGTATTGAAAGCTGTTTCTCCCATCTCTATCCAAGATTCATCAGGGTTCACCTGTTGCATTTGCTGTGCCTCAGTTGAATTTGCTTTAGCAGTTTCATAGCACTCTGGTTTTTAGGGCTATGGAGACCATGGAGAAAGTGAACATAGAACAACTAAGTGTGGCCAGTCGTTTTGTATGTGTTAGCAGTACCAGTAACACTGTTTATAAATCTCACTTTCTTCATTCTGCCTCTTCTCACTTGTTAGACACGCTCTTCACTCAGGGAATACAGCACATCTGTTGCTACACGAGGTGTGATCCATTCCAACAGAGCCCGGGGGTTCGCTCACTGCCAAGCAGGGGGATCAAGCTTTCGACCGTTGCACAAACCCCAGTGGTTTCTAATACATAAGAAGGTAAAAAGGGAACTGTAGACTTTGCATAGGTGAACTCTATGAATTCTTTAATAAGGCAAGGGTTAAGTTCAAGCAAGAAAAATGTTTTATTCTTATAAAATAGTTGCTAAAGGCTACAGTTAAATTATGATAAAACATAAAAAGGATGATTTTCCTAACCATTTAGTTCTTTTTTAAAGGTAAAAAACACTCAGAATTTAAGTGTACACACCTGTTTCACTTATTAGTTGAATTTTATTAGAATCAAAACATAGTTAATTTAAATTTTAGTTATAGTTAAAAATAAGCTCTAGCCAGGTGTGGTGGCACATGTCTGTAATTCCAGCACTTGGGAGGCTGAGGCAGGAGGATCACCATGAGTTCAAGGCCAGCCAGGTCTACATAGTGAGTACAAGACCAGCCTGAACCACGTCTTGTCTCAAAAAACCAAAATAAGGGCCGAGGATTTAGCTCAGTGGTGCGATGCTTGCCTGGCAAGCATGAAGTCAAGTTTAATTCGACCCCCCACCACACAAAGAAACCAAAATGAATAAATAAATAAATATTCTAGCTAGGCATGGTGGCGCACACCTGTAATCTCAGCACTTGTGAATCAAGACCGGCCTGCATTTTACAGCAAGACCCTGTCTCCAAAAAATTTAAATAAAAAAGCTCTAGGATACAAATTTCAGGTAGGAAGAATAAATTTGAAACCTAGCATACTACATGGTGACCATACTATTTAATACAACATACAGCCCTTAACAAAAGACACATGACACAAGACATGTTCTTTTTTTTATGTTAAAGAGGAAAAAGACAAAAAGACAAAGACAAAATAACAAAAACAATAAAAATTACACAGAATTTCAAAACATAGTGATAGCAAATTAACAGTTGTTGTTATATTACATATTACCTTCAAAGTAGTTACTCAGATAACCACATATAGGCATGTAAGATTGATCAAACAATTATACATGAACTGTTCCTTTCAATAAACCAATAGAAATTAGTACAATTATCTTAGTTATCGTGTGTGTATGTGTGTGTGTGTATATAAATATATATGCACACATATTTTTTTCCCCTTTCTCTTTTTATTCTTTTCCCTCATCCCAGTTGTTCTTTCCTTTTGAGCAGTTTCTTTCCCTTTCACAATATCTATTGTACCTAAGACATGTTCTCAGAACTGCACTGGTAGGTGGCTTGTGGTTGTGTAAACATCATAGAGTGGTTTTTGTTTTGTTTTGTTTTGTTTTCTGAAAACAGGGTCTCTCACTGTGTATCCCAGGTTGGCATCAAATTTGTGATCCTCCTGCCTCAGCCTCCCAAGTATTGGGATTGCAGGCCTGTGCCACCACACCCAGCTCACAGAATATTCTTACACAAGTTTAGATTGTATAGGTCAATTATCTCATGTCTTGCCTTTCAATCAAATCAAGAGAGGTGTTAAATATGAGATATATGAGACTGCTGCTGATATAACATGAAATCATTGTAATACTAGGAACACCAGGAAGGACAAATTAGATAAACTCCTATGTTTGTGGTATGTAAACCCACATGTGTTTTTTTTGTTTGTTTTTAAATTTTTTTTATTGACCCACATGTTTTGTGATGTAATAAACTTAGTTTAATTTGGAATACATAATCATAGTTTTGTTTTACTTGCCTTTCATCCTTTTTTCTTTTCCATGCAGTATCGGGAAAATTGCCTAGCAGCAAAAGCACTTTTTTCTGACTTCTGCCTACCTGCTTTGTGCCTTCAGACTCAGCTGTTGCCGTATCTTGCACTCCTAACCATCCCAATGAGAAATCAAGGTAATCCCGGGTTTCCGCTTCCCAAAAAGTAGTGTTTCATACCAGTCTGTTTTTATGAGTCAGTTCATGACTGTATACTAATGAGATCATGTGTGCCCCTTTATTTTTGACCCAAAATGAATACATACTTTTTATTAATAAATAAATGATGCAGAAGTATATAAAGTAGAATTAAAAGGCCCTCCCTCCCCTTCAATTGCAGGTCATCTTTTGACGGCCTAGATAAATTGTCAGCTTTCTTCTGTGCATATAGATACCTGCTGATGAGATAAGCTTTCATTTGCTTCTGTCACTTCCACCTGGGTAGCCTTCCATGTTGCATAAATCAGCGTCAAAGCTGAAATACTTAAATGTGTTCAAATCTAACATATTTTTTCAAAACCTATGATTTTATTAAAAAAATTTTATTCATTGATGAATATTTTGGCTGATTTCTATATTGCAGTCAGTGCCATTAGTGGTATACATGTACATTAAACTTCCATGTGGTAAGATTATAAGTAATGCTGCCAGCAAGGTCAGTGTCCATGTGGCTGGATTCCCTTGGAGAAGTGGTATTTCTTCTTCTGAGGGGGTTTGCCTGTTTATGAAGTTCACCAGTTTTCTTATCAGTTGTTTTTCTCTGTCTTATTTTCCTCTGTCTTGTTTTCATTAGCAGTGCTAGGGCAGGACGCCAGGGGATGCTGAGCTACATTCCTAGCCCCTTTTATTTTATTTTGAGACAGGGTGATGATCAGTTGCCCAGGCTGACCTTGAACTCATCATTGTTCTGCCTCAGCCTTCCAAGTAGCTGAAACTACAGAGATGTTCGTCACACCTAGCTCTGAAGTTGTAAAGATCAGGTTTACTTTACAAGTTGTCAGAAGAGAGCTTTAAAGGGTAATTGTCAACTCTGAAACAATGAACCGCTTTTTTTTACATCTTTGGAGAGTGTTGATGCTTTGGTTTTTTGTTGTTGTTTTTGTTTGAACCAGAGCATTTGAACTCAGCCATATCTCCATTCTTTTTTAGTTTGAGACAGGATGTCACTAAGTCACTAAATTACCCAGGCTGGGTTTAAATTTACAATCCTCTTTCCTCAGTTTTACCATGTGCTGGGGTTAGAGGTGTGTGCATCCATGCCTGGCTTGATACTTAACCTTTTTTTGGAGGGGGGAGGGTGGAACAGGGTCTCACTGTGTACTTCAGGCTGTCATTGAATTCATTATGTAACCAATGCTGTCCTTGAACCCGCAGCAGTCCCCCTGCCTCAGTCTCCCATGTGCTGGGATTATAGGCATGCCCAGCACAGTTTTAAATGTTATGTATTCATAGGTAAAAGTGGGATAACTTTGGGCAGTAGTTGTGATCAATGTAGTTTTGGATCCAGAAATTAAGATTACTCTAGATTTTAACTTTCTTATTTTGAAATAATTTTACATTTAAAGATGCAATAATAGAACAAATAATTGTACTTCTCCTGTACCTGTTCCCCGATATTTCATAGTGCTAAATTTTTAATATACTTGGCTCATACATGATCTCTCTTTCTTAGTGCACGCAAGCAAACACTTGTATGTATATTTTCCAAGCCATGTTTGAATCAGTTGCAGATGTAATGTCTTGGTACTTCCTAAACACCAGGACCTTCTACTGAGTCACACTAGCAAATCCAAATCAGGAAGTTCATCTTGGTACATTGCTGCCATTTAGCTTAGGGTCCTCTCAAGTTTTGCCAGTTGTCCTAGTAATATCTCTTATCCAAGAAGAGCTTCACTTTTTCACGTTCTTGTCCAGAATCTACTGCAGGATCGCAGTATGCATTTAGTCATTTAATTGCTGTGCCTCTTTAGTCTCCTTTGATCTTGAATAGTTCCTTGATCTTTCTTTACCCATGATAGTTTGGAAGCAGTAGCATGTAAGAGAGGTACCACATACATTAGCTCTTGATTTGTTGAGTCCTTTCTTGTTTTTTATTTTGCAGTACTGGGGACCAAACCCAGGTCCTTTGCACTGACGTACATTTCCAGCCCTGTTTTATTTTTTATTTTGAGACAGCGTCTTGTTAAATTGCTAGGCTATGCTTGAACTTGCAGTCTCCTACCTCAGCCTCCCAGAATGCTGGGATACAGCATGCACCACCACACCTGGTACAGTAATTCTTCCCATGTGGATTCAGGTGGTTTGGCGGGAACACCACAGAAATTATTTTCTCAGTGCATCCTATCAGGAGAGTGTGATGCTCATTTACTCCATTATTGATGAAGTTAACTTCTACCATTTGGTGAGACGATACCTGTCAAGTTTTCCAGAGTAAAGGTGTAACTTCTGTGGGAGGATACTTTGAGACTGTGTAAAGATCCTATTACTCATTTAAATTTCCCCTGTTAGTTACAGCTTCCTCTGGTGATTTCCTGAATCCCTTAATGATTGACAAACGCAAATTTTTAAAAATATCATCATTTCTTCTACATTTGTATTGTGAATTGTACTGTAAGGTATAGTCTTGCCTTCTCCCCCATGTATGTATGGAGTTTTTTGTTGGGGGGCTTGTGTAGTTCAGGCTGGTCTTAAATTCATTATGTATCCCAGGATGGCCTCAAACTCATGGCAGTCCACCTGCCTCAGCCTCCCGAGTGCTGGGGTTTCAGGTGTGCACCGTTGCATCCACCTATTTCTTCTTGAAGTTGAATACTATTTTTTCTTGTCATTTTGCTTTGTCTAGGCTCTCCATAATAATGTTCTAGAAAGTAGTGGCAATAACACATGTCCATATCTAATTCTGGACTAAAGGGACTTTTCACCCCGTAGTTATAATTCCTGTGGGTTTTCTGCAGGTTACTTTATCAGGTTAAGCATGTTTATTCCTATTTCTAGGTGACTATTTGTTAAAAGTGTTGAGATTAAGTTTTTTCACATTTAATGTGTTTTTATGATGAATTATTTATTGGGTACTTTCTATCACTGAACCTGTTTGTTAAACTCCCTTTAAAAAACCCTATTTGGTGAGAACACATCATTTTTTGTCTTTTGTTTTGTTTTGTTTTGTTTTGTTTTGTTTTTGTTTTTCTCCGGTACCGGGAACCGAACTCACGACCTTGCGCTTGCCAGGCAGGCGCTTTTGCCGCTGAGCTAAATCCCCAGCCCCTTTTCTTTTTTTTTAACACAGCATCTCACTATGTAGTGTAGGCTGGCCTTGAACTCACTTATATAGCCGAGACTGCCTAAAATTCACAGCGATCCTCCTGCCTCAGCCCCCAAATGCTGGGATTACTGGCATGTGTACCATGCCCAGCAGGATACATCATTTTTAAAATACTGATGAATTTAATTTGCCATCAGACTTTTTCATCTGTGTGTAAGAGTAAGATTTAGTTTTACTTTTGCAGTATACATAGACTTTTGGTATTAGAATAGTGCTAGACATTACCATAGAAAATCCATATTTCTCAGTGTTTTCTTGTAATTTAAAAAATCTTAAGCCAGGCGTGGTGATGCACGCCTGTAATCCCAGCACTCGGGAGGCTGAGGCAGGAAGATCACTTCAAGTTTGAGGCCAACCTGGGCTACAAAGTAAGTTCAAGGCCAATCTGAACTGCAGTGAAACTCCCCATCTCAAAAAGACAAAAAAAAACAATCTTGTCATAGGGCTGGGGGTATATCTTAGAATAAGGGCTTGTGTGAGGCCTGGACTCCACTTCCAGTAACCCCTTCCCCCACAAAAACTTCCTTTTCAGTTTTGTTATTTGCATACTGCCTTATCTTGTCTTTTTAAATGCATTAGTCTTTTCAGTGAGCCAGATTTGGTTCTGTCTCTTCCTAAAGTAAGCATCATTATGCTCTATACTTCCCTAATTACTACTTAAGCAATCTTCCAAGTATTGGTATGTTTATATCTCCCAAGACTTAGGAGTCTGCGTAGTCCAAGGGACAACACGCCAGTTTTGTCATAAAGGTGCATTATTGGGGTGTATAATATCCACGTTTATCTTTAGAATATTTCTATTGATGAATTATTAATTTTAATTTTGAGTTTTATTATATTAAACAATGAGTACTTTGTAAAAATGTCAAAAATAAAATAGCAAATTTTTAATATTTTTTATTAAAAAAAGCATCAAAATTTTCAGCATCAACTATTTTTTGGTGTACAAAGTCTAAAAAATAACAGCAGAAATAAATGCCTGTATGAACTACAATGAAAATACCAATAGAGCTTTACAAAAAAAGGATCTTTTCTTCTGTTATCACTCCTTAGGCAGGCTTCACACACAAGGATGGCACATTTCATGCGCCATGTTGCTTACACCAACAGCACATGTGTTTTGCTTTCCTGGACTTTTTGTAGGACATACTTAACATCTTGCTGGTCTTGCTATTTTATCAGGAGATTCTTATTATATAATGATGTATAGTTAACAGAAACATAAAATACCAATAAAATAAAGTCTTAAATTCTTAATATATATTGTGTGTTTAGAATAGACATCAACATTTTCATATCAGCTGTGTACTTACTTACAAAACCTAAAAGATAACATCAAAAAAAATTCCTATATGAAGTACAATGAAAATACCAATAAAACTCTACAACAAAAATAGTCTTTGTGCCAGGCGTGGTGGCGCACACCTGTAATCCCAGCACTCGGGAGGATCGTTAGGAGTTTGAGACCAGCCTGGGCTACAAAGTGAGCTCACGGCCAGCTTGAACTGCATAGTGAGACCCTGTCTCAAAAAGACAAAAAAAAATAGTCTTTGCTTCAATTATCACACCCAAGGCAGTCTTCACACGTGACTTCATGTTCCATGCACATGTCTCACTTACACTGACAGCACATGTACTTAGTTTTCCTTTCTTTTTTTATCTTTTTTTTTTTTTTTTGTCTTCTTGAGACAGTCTCACTGTGCAGTTCAGGCTGGCCTTGAGCTCACTTTGTAGCCCAGGCTGGTCTTGAACTCACAACAGTCCTCCTGCCTCAGCCTCCCGAGTACTGGGATTACAGGTGTGTGCCACCACACCTGGCTTAAACAACAATTTCTTTGTTTTTATTTGTTTTTGTTTTTGTTTTTTTCTTTGGTACCAGGAATTGAACTGAGGACATTGTACTTGCCAGGCAGGCGCTTGTGTCACTGAGCTAGATCCCCGGCCCAGTTTTCCTTTCTGTTATATACAGGCCATTCTTGTCATCTCTCTCATCTTCCTATTTTGTCAGGAGCTTCGTACTGTATTGTACAGTGTACACTTAGCAGGAAAATAAGATACCAATAAATATCAGATACGTAATGAGTGCTTAGAATACACATCAGCGTTTCACGCCAGCTGTTTACTTGCTTACAAAACCTAAAAGATAACATCAGAAGTAAAATCTTGTGTGGACTGCAATGTAAATACAAGCAAAAGTCTACCACAGAAATAATCTTTACTTCAACTGTAACACCCAAGGCAGTCTTCACACATGAGAGCTGCAACAAGTATGGCTTACACTGATAGCACGTATGCTTTGTTTTCCTGGCCTTTCCTGTAGGGCACAGCTGGCATCTGCTTTGCTTTCCTGTTGTCATCATGGGTCTTTGTGACGCTGCACCTGCCTTCTCCCCTGCCGGCTCACTAGTGTGCTTCGCAATGTTTTTACATAGTTTGCTGGGCAGAAACTTTCTTTTCTCCGCTGTAAATGATCTCTTATGCACTTCATCCCCAATCTTCCAAGAAAATTTTTCCATGACATTTTTGCACTTGTAAACTATCAAACTATACTGTTCATTTTTAGGATTGAATAAAACACACCATTTGCCAAAGCTTTGGGTTTACATTGATACCATAGTTGCTGCATAACTCAGCTACATCTACTCCACCTTTGGTTTTGTTGTAGAAAGTTTCCATCTCAGCCTTTTTGGTTGAAGTTTCCCTGTCAATAATTCCATCATGGCCGGGTGTGGTGGTGCACACCTATAATCCTAGCGCTCAGGAGGCTGAGGCAGGAGGATCGTAGTGAGTTCGAGACCAGCCTGGGCTACAAAGTGAGCCCAAGGCCAGCTTGAACTGCACAGCGAGACCCTGTCTCAAAAAAGACAAAAAGACAAAAAAAAAAAAAATTCCATCATGGTGCAATGCTGACATCAGCAGTACCAGTTTGTTTTTCTTTGCCATATACAAGGCCAATGTTATATCTTTCTGAAATCCAAAGATTATAGTGTACAAGTCTGTGTTTTTAAATTGCAACAGATCTTTTTTTTTTTTTTTTTTTTTTTGTATTTTTGGTTTTTTTGTACCGGAAATTGAACTCAGGGCTTCTCACTTGCCAGACAGGTGCTGTGCCTCTGAACTGTATCCCCAGCCCTGCAACATTACATTTGGAATTTCTGCTTTATTCCTGGTAAAGTTCCTAGTTGAATCAACTTACGCATTTTTACCTAAGGTAACATCAGTTGGAGACTGGTAAACAAATTGTCAAATGTTGCATTCTGATTAGTTTGGGAGATGGGAGCAACAAGTCCATGCACAAAATCATTTGGTTTATTTTTATGAATAAGGACCTGGTGGCTGGGTTTCAGGATAAATTTCTTTTTTTTCTTTTTTTCTTTTGTCGTTTTGAGACAGGGTCTCGCTCTGCAGTTCAGGCTGGCCTTGGGCTCACTTTATCGCCCAGGCTGGTCTCAAACTCATAATGATCCTCTTGCCTCAGCCTCCCGAGTGCTGGGATTACAGGCATGTGCCACACACCCAGCCCAGGATAAATTTCTAATTTGAAAGCATAATAAGTCTTTGCATCCACAACGGCATAAATTTTTATGCCATATTTTGGTTTTGGGGGAATATACTGTCTGAAGCTACAGCAACCATGAAATGCTGCAAGGTGCTTGTCAGTAGTCATGCATTGAGACGGTATGTAAATTGTTTGACAGTTATATAGAAATCTCTCAAGCCATTAGCAGATAGCAGCCAGATAATCAGTTCTTTTTCTTTCACGGTGGGTGGTTTTGTCATCAAACCTCAGGCAATTTTGAAGGAAACCAGATCTCCTCAATGTCATCATTATACTACAAATCCTCAAGCCCACACTGTTGCTTTTTCAGAAGTTTTTTATATTCCTGTAATGACCATGAGAAAGCCCTGCCAAGTAGAGCAGACCTGTGAATGTTTTCAGTTCAGTTAGTGAGGTGTATAAATACATACATACATACATACATTTTAGAGTATGGCTATGGGTACATAAAGAACATTTTACTTGTATTTCATCATTTGTGTATTTCACAGTATCTTGAAGCATTTCATCTGTTACAAGTAGTTTTCAACACTGAATGGCAGTGCTGGCATTAAGACCAGTAGGTTTCACCCATGCCAAGATACTCACTGTATTTTCAGATCTACTTCTAACACTGGATCCTTCCATTTGATGGCATGACCATTTTGTGCCATTTCTACTAGTCAAATACATACTCACGTTGCTATTTTCCTCACCATCTGAGTCAAGGAAGTCCACATTCCCTGTGTCTGTATTGGTCAATTCCTGCTCCGTTTCTGTCACAGGAACTTTGGCTCACATGGCCAACATCAAAGCCATTATTATCATCATCATCCATGCATGAATAATCTGATGATTCACTTTCAGCCTCCTCCAAAACTTGCAAATCTGGTTTTTTATGTGCCTTTGTACTGAATTGGGTTACTTCTACCAGAAAAATCAAAATAAATCCATATTCCATTATGGTAAAGTACATGTCTACATAGCAAAAGAATGGTGTGGGTGTATTTTACCCCCCATGATGCTCAGGTAAGCATATGCAAAACCTGTTAGATGGAGCATAAACGTGGGTAAAAATCCCAGTTTGATATTTTTGCACTCGTGCACACATCTTTCCATTCATCATACCAAATAGGCAAACACAAAGATTGCTTCCTATATCCCCGACGTGCAGCTACTGAGCCCTACAGCCAGCTACTATTATACTAAAGTACAAATTGACAGTAGAAAAGTATGGGATGAGTTTTTTTAACCCAATGTTATATCCCAGAACTTCTAGGAGTATTAATTTTTATTTATTTATTTTTTTGGAAACAGGATCTCACCATGTAGTTCAGACTAACCTTGAACTCACTATAAAGCCCAAACGGCCTTGAACTCATGGTAGTCTTCCTGCCTCAGCTTCTAAAATGCTGGGATTATAGGCCTGCACCACCATGCCTGGCCCCCGCATGTATTTATTCATTTGATTATTTGCATGTGTTTATATGGATGCTGGTTCTTAGGTGTTCAATTGTAATTCCTTGTTACCATTATTTATTTTGATATATTGGACATAGTAGTGTGGGCCTGTAATCCAGCACTCAGGAGACTGAGGCAGGAGGATCTTTGGGAGTTTGAGACCATCCTGCGCCACAAAGTGAACTCAAGGCCAGCCTGAACTGCATATTGAGACCCTGTCTCAAAAAGACAAAAAAGCCAGGTGTGATGGCACACACCTATAATCGCAGCACTTGGGAGGCTGAGGCAGGAGGATTGTTGCAAGTTCAAGACCAGCCTGGGCTACAAAGCGAGCTCAAGGCTAGTCTGAACTGCATAGCGAGCCCCTGTCTGAAAAAGACCAAAAAAAAAGTATTTATTTTGATGTGACACTGTCCGGATTGGACTAGCAAGTGTCACTTTAAGCTAACTCTGTCCCATTTGATGTGTCCCCAGTACCCTTAGAATACTTTCTTACCTTCCAAAACAGAATGTTCCCAGTTGATTTCATAATCTTCCTGTGCCAGTTCTGAGGTCTGGAATTTCTGGGAGCCCTAGATCCCCTTGGTGGGAATGGCATTTAGGAAGCAGAATCTGGGCACTAGACGTAGTCAGAGTATCATTGTTGCTAGGCTAACTAACAACTACAGTATGGCTATATATAAAACATGAGTTTATTACCAGAGGTGGTGCCTTGGGCCTGTGATCTTTCAGGACTGTGATCCGAGCACTTAGGAAGCTGAGGCAGGAGGATCGCTACAAGTTGGTGGCTACATAGTGTAATCATCTTGAAAATAGAAATAAAACAACAGAAACTGTGAGTTCATACCAATACATTCAATTACAAACACCAGAGAGTTTATTCTAACCCTTTTTCTTTTCATATTTGTGCCTCTTTTTTTTTTTTCTTTCTGTGCCTATCCCTCCCTTTTTGGGTAATAAAAATCATTTGTTTCATTTTCCTGAGTGTACTTAGTACTTGCTCAGTTTCTCTGACAATATTCCTTTTTACCTTGCCATAGTCCCTCAGTGCAGCTGGGCACCGTCCCCCTGAGTCCTGCTATGGGATCCAGGCTCAGTTTCCTGAGCAGGAGTGTTCTAGGCTGAGGCAGCAGCGCTGCTTGGAGCTTGGGGGAAAGGCAGACTCTCAGCCCCAACTACCAGATAAGTCTGCTTTGTAATAGAATTCTTCTGGTGATTGGCATGCATTTGAGAAGTACTGGATTAAGTTATTTACATTGGAATCATCTGGATAATCATTTTATCTATTCATTAAAGATTGTGAGGGTTGGGCGTTTAACTTAGTGGTGGAGGACTTGGGTAGCATGTGCAAGGCCTTAGACTCAGTCTCCACCACAAGGATAAAAATCAGATTCTGAGCCGGGCGTGGTGGCGCACACCTGTAATCCCAGCACTCAGGAGGCTGAGGCAGGAGGATCCTTGAGAGTTGGAGCATAGGGAGACCCTGTCTCAAAAAAGAAATTAAAAAAAATCAGATTCTAAGATCCCACCTCTAAGCTTTACATATCAAAGAGCTATTTTTTGGTTTTTTTTTTTTAATTCCAGTTATATTGTGTAGTGGATGTAAGAGTCTCATACTGTTCTATTTGTAAACTTTAAAATGGCTTATACAGTTGGGGTGTGGCCCAGTGGTAGAAGAATGCCTAGCATCCACAAGGCCCTGTATTCTATCCCCAGCACTGCCAAAGGAAAAGAAAAAAAAAGCTTGAGGCTAAAAAGTTTAAAAAGTTTTTGTCTATCTAGGCGTGGTGGCGCATGTTTGTAATTGCAGCATTCAGGAGGTTGAGTCAGGAGGATTGCTACAAGTTTGAGGCCAGCCTGGGCTACATACTGAGTTCAAGCCCAGTCTGAATTACATAACAAGATCCTGTCTCAAAAAAACAAAAAATTTAAAAAAAAAAAAAAAAAGAAAAAGAAAAAGTAGAATGTAGCCAGGCATGTTGGTGCAGGCCTGTAATCCCAGCACTCTTCAGACTAAAGCAGCAGGGTTGCAAATTCAAGCTCAGCCTAGGCATTTAAAATTTAGCAAGACCCTGTCTCAAAATAAAAAGGGCTAAGAATGTAGCTCCTTGTGAAGGCTTGAGGTCCCATGCCCAGTGCTGCAAAACAAAACAAACAAAAAACCCCAAAAGACAAAACAGTTAATAATGTATATTAGAAGGTTGCTAAAAGTAGATTTTAAGTGTTCATACAAAAAAAATAAGTATTTGACATAGTACATATTTCAGGTAGCTTGATTTAGCTGTTCAACAGTGGATGCATATATGAGCATCCCATGTTATATATCATAAATACGTGTGATTTTTACTTACCAATTAAAAAATAAAAGAAACTAGGCATAGTGGCGCATACCTGTAATCCCAGCACTTGGGAGACTGAGACAAGAGGATCACCAAGTTCAAGGTCAGCCTGGGCTACGTGGTGAGTTTGGGGCTGGCCTGGACTACATAACAAGACCCTGCCTCGCCGGGCTTGATGCATGCCTGTAATCCCAGCACTCAGGAGGCTGAGGCAGGAGGATCATTGTGAGTTTGAGACCAGCCGAGGCTATCAAGTGAGCTCAAGGCCAGCCTGAACTGCATATTGAGACCCTGTCTCAAAAAGATTTTAAAAAAGACCCTGCCTCAAGAAAACAATAGCCGGGTATGGTGTCACATGCCTGTAATCCAAGCACTCTGGGAGACTGAGCAGGAGGATCACAAGTTTGAGCCCGGCCTGGGCAATTTAGCAAGACTAAAAGAAAGAGTAAAGGGCTAGGATATAGCTCAGTGCAGTGACCCTAGGTTCAATCCCCAGTACCAATAAATGAATGAATTGAGGCCAAATGAATGAATGAATAACCTGAGGCTAGCCTGTGCAATGTATTGAGAACATCTCAGAACTAAAACTAAAAAGGGCTCACAATACAGCTCTGCGGTAGAGAGCTCCTGGGTTCAAGCTTCAGTACTACCAACACGAAAAAAGAATAAATACAAAGGGTAATGGTATTAAAATCATCTCAAAAATATCTGTTTTCAGCTCAGATTTCTTTTATCCAAGATATTGGAAGACTTCCTTTGAAGCGACACTTTGGAAGGTAAGCTGATCATTTTAATTTGCAGAGCACTGTTACTGAAATGTCCACGAATCCACTCAGTGTACTCAGTATGCAGTCAAGAAATGTTATCTGAGGCTGGGGATATGGCTCAGCAGTGTAGCACCTGCCTGGCAAGCACAAGGTCCTGAGTTCGATTTCTGGCACCACAAAAAAAAAAGGAAAAAAAAGAAATGTTATCTGTGAATTACAGATACATATATATTATACCCAGGGATCCAAAACCATGCAGTTACATTGTGGGTCTTTTATTAAATATGAAAGTATGGATTCACCTTTTCCCAGTGGAATATATCAGACTAAACGGAAGTATGGAATCAAAAAGCCAAAGTATGTTTTAGAAGTGTCTAGTTCAAGGGATCTTGCTAATATAGAAACCTCTTCTCAGCCTCCCTGCCAAGATGTCTTCTTAACCTATGGTTGAAGACCTGCAGTGACCAGGAACTGCCTCAAAAAAGTGCCACAGCTGGACATGGTCGTGCATGGCTGTAATCCCAGCACTTGGGAGGCTGAGGCAGGAGGATTGCCTTGAGTTTGAGACCAGCCTGGGCTACATCGTGAGTTCCAGGCCAGTCTGAACTACATTGTGAGACCCTGTCTCAAAAGAAAAAAAAAAAAGCAAAAGATAGATACCCAGTATCTCTACTGTTCGTTTTATTAGAAAGTAGCCCCTGTGCTAATGCCAGTGATGTACACAAAACCTGCTTAACTTTGAGAATATTTCTGTTTGAGTTTGATTTATTAGATTGGAATTAATTACTCAGCATTTTAAAAAATTTTCAAAAGGAGCTGCTTACTGGTTGCAAGGACAAAAGCAAGTGACCAAAGTGACGCCTGTTGCACCTCCTTACTTTCTCCTTGTCCTGGTCCCAAGTGGAAGACTCTGCCTGTCTGGCTTCTTTTCTCCTCTGTACTCACAGTCTGTAAGGCTGGGTGGTACTAATGGCTTTGTGTGGATGACGGCTGAGCCAGGGAGAGTATCTTCCCCGTTGCTTCGGCACAGTGAGGGACGGACCCAAGGCATCGTCCCACCAGAGTGCTTGGGCCTCAGCCTCATAAACTTTGCTTTTCCCTTCACATCCCTCTGAGTCAGAGCAGGACAAGATCTCTGGGGGCTTCTTTCCACCCTGAGGTGATGATGTGAAAGCAAAAGGAGGAGAAGTATTTTCTGTTGTCTTTTTGTTCCTAAAATATGAGGAAACTCACTTTTGAACGCTCCCTGCTCACCTGGAGTAGCTGGCTGTCCTCTCCCTCCTCCCTTTCCCCACCTTCACAGAAGTTTGAGAAGTGCAGATTTTTTTTTTTTTTTTTTTGGTACTGGGAATCAAACTCAGGACCTTGCACCTGCCAGGCAGGCACTTGTGCCACTGAGCTATATCCCTGGCCCCACGTAAGTTGTCTTATTAAAAAAAAGAGATGTAAGGAAAAGAGTGGGAATCTTGTATTTATTGGTTCAACTACTTGATCTACTGGGTAGCAGGACTTACCAGTGTTGATGTGCTGCGTGACTAGTACTGTTACCTTTATGTTGGTCATGTTTAACCCAGTCTTTGATTTAAGCTGATAATACTTAGTATTAACAGTTAACTTAATCTTTAATAGCTGCATAGTTTTTGTAATTCAACCGATACCTTATTTTTGTACATTTAGCTTCTTTTCAGATTCTATTATCATAGCCTTGTAAATAAACCATCCTGCATATGAAATAATCAGAAAGAATGAACTAGAAATGAAAGTGCCGCACAGGTATATTCCTTTCATATGCCAGAATGGTTACAAGAATATATGCAATTTTATACCCACTTACACTGTACCAGTATCATTTTTTTCTTCTAACTCTTGCCATAGGTAGGTTTAAGTCACTTTTTTTTTTTTTTTGGTCTCTTTGAGACAGGGTCTCACTATGCAGTTCAGGCTAGTTTTGAACTCACTTTGTAGTCCAGGCTGACCTTGAACTCTCGATCCTCCTGCCCCAGCCTCCTGAGTGCTGGGATTACAGGTGTGTACCACCACGTCCAGCTGATCACTTTTGAAAGTCTCTTGCTAGATGTGATAGGGCATATGTGTAAACCTAGCACTCAGGTGGCTGAGGCAGCTACACATAGTTCAAGGCCAGCCTGAACTGCATAGTGAGACCCTGTCTCAAAAAAACAAAAAAGTATCTTTACCAGTTTAGAAGATGACAATAGAAGTTCATTACTATATTTTCATTTCTACTTTAAAGTTATAATTTTTTTTTTTTTTTTTTTTTTTCTTTCTGAGACAAGGTCTCACTTTGCAGCTCAGGCTGGCCTTGAGCTCACTTTGTAACCCAGGCTGGTCTCGAACTCCCAACGATCCTCCTGCCTCAGCCTCCCTAGTGCTGGGATTACAGGCGTGTGCCACCATGCCCGTCTTAAAGTTACAATTTAGATTGAACAATTTTAGTGATACTTATATTTTCTAAGTTTTTTCTGAGATTTGTGCCTACTTTTTTTTTGGTTACAAATGAAAGAGCAAACTAGAATGATGCTCCCCTCTTGCTGGGGAGTGAGGCTGGGACTTTTGCACCAAGGTGTATCTCCAGCCTCTTTTTATAGGGTCTTGCCAAGTTGCTAAGTGACCGGTTGACCAGGCAGGGTTCAAACTTGTATCCTCCCGCCTCTGCCTGACAGAGTGCTGGGATTCCAGGCGTGGGCTGCAGTGCCTGGCTCCTGACACTGTCTCACCAAATCACCTGCTTTGATCATGACTGAGGTCTGCCCTGTGAATCTGACAGGTGGAAGATGGAGGCCCTGGCTGACAGGGAGCTGGCGCCCATGGACCCTGACAGCGGAGATGAGGCCCTGCCCAACGGAGCACTGCCTGCCGGGCTTGGGGATGCACAGAGGGAGCCGCCCCCGGCCCTCCCCCAGGAAACATGGTCTCCGCCCCTGAGTCAGAGCAATGAGAGCGAGCTCCCGGCCAGCCAGCCCCAGCCTTTCGCCTCGCAGCTAGACTTGGAGGATGACAGCGACGTGATCATAGAAGAGTACGACAGTGACGCGACATAGGAGCCTCTTGCCGGACTGACTGCGCCTCCAGATTCCTTGGAGTTTTCTGCCGTGGGATTTGAACCGCCCCTGCTCTGGTGGATTACTAGCGGTTGTTAGCTCTTCCTCAGGAGCTCCTGGTTCTTCTGCTGTCCTGGAGTACATGGAAGATCAGTCCTCCACGCACGCTGAGCTCTTTCTGTAGTATTTATTTAGTCCTGCGACTGGGTTAGGGAGAGGTGTTGTGTTTATGCCAAACATCAGAAAATGTGAAGGAAGACCGTGGAACACAAAAGTGATACAGAGTGTTGTAAATATGAATGTGAATAAACCTTGTGCCTTATTTAGTTTGTCTCAGTCTTCTCAGATACCTGTTTTTATACGATGTACAGTGCACTATTTTAGATACTTTCTGGAAAGAATGTAATCGCCAGGCATGGTGGTGCACGCCTGCCATCCCAGCACTCGGGAGGCTGAGGCAGGAGGGTCACTGTGAGTTCAAGGCCAGCCTGGGATACATAGTGAGACCTTGTCTCCAAACAGAAAAAAGTTTGTAATCATAATTTATATCAAGATTAAAGTGTTGGATTTCATCTTGTTTCTGTTGTCTTTTAACGCAGCCTACCATTCACTATCTGCCTTGTTCCTCATACTGCAGGCATTTCCTTTCCAGGCATTTCAAAGGCGGGGAAGATGGGCGTGGCGCACGCCTGTAATCCCAACACTCGCGAGGCTGAGGCAGGAGGATAGCTGCCCTTTCAAGGTGCCCTTTGAGCTACATAGTGAGCT
>NW_004955575.1:115733-119206 GCF_000276665.1 Chinchilla lanigera
CCTAGGCTCCGCGGTGCCGCGAGCGGGGCGGCCAGGGACGAGGCGCGACGCGTGCGGCGCGGACGTCCCCCGCCGAAGGCGCTCCTTGTCTCCGCGCCGGGCCTTCAGTTCACAGTTTTCACATTTTATTTAACCTGTGGAAGCTGTCCGGGTGGGTGAAGACGAGTTCAACCCGTAACGGTAAGTCACTTTCCCCGGAGGTCAGCGAGCGGTGGTGCGAGCGGACGTGAGCCTCCCGCCGGTGCATCGCAGGTCCTGAGCGGTGTCCCGGGACGCCTGCTAAAGCTGCTGTGCTCTGGGCTCTAAATGTCCTAGGAACGTACATCAAAAGCTGTGTTTGAGCCCTGCATTTGTTGAATCTGAACCTTTGGGGTATTTCGTGCTGTACTGGGGGTTGAACCCAGGATCTTCCTTTTGAGCCAGCCAGTTACTTACTTGGAGACAGGGTTTCACTCAATTGCCAAGGCTGGGTTTGAACTGTGATCTTCCTTCCTCGGCCAGATTTAATCTTTGTGTAGACAACAAAGAGATAAAAGACAGACACACAAAAAAACCTTGCTATCCTTTAGAGAGGTTCCCCGTTTGATGGGCACCACGCTGGGACTGTCACAGCTAATCCCTCCTCCAAAATGAGAGTGCCCCTCTAAAAACCCCGGAATTCCTTCTTGACTTCTTCCTCTCCGCCCCACTTCCTTGGTGACGGGTTCAGGTCTGGCAATAGTATGTACCCTTTGTGTAGACTCCCTCCTTCGCATCACCTGGATTCCTTTGTTGTTGTTGCTTTGTATTTTTCAGACAGTGTCAGTGTCTCATGTAGTTCAAACTGCCCTCAAACTCATGGAGATCGTCCCACCTCAGCCTCCTGAGTGCTGGGGTTACAGACCTGTGCCGCCACACCCCGCACTAACAAGCAGTTTGAAGGAGAAATTCATTGTACCTTAAGCCCAGTGGTTATAGTAGCAGGGGGTTTTAGGGTGTTTGTTTTTCCTGTATATGTGTTAAGATCAACGATTTCATGAAAGAAATTAGCAGGGTTGGTAGAAGTCAGTCCTTTTTTGGTGCTTTTTCCGTGCATGCCTCCTGAGATAAGGCAGTTTCTCCGTGGTGGCAGGCAGTCCCCTTTAGATTATCCCGCTGGAATGAATGTCATTCATGGTCGCTGCTGCTGCTACTTTGCGGCTGTGGGGAATGCTAGCCTTCAGCAATTTTCATCTGTGAGAATCAATTTTTAAAATCAAGTATCTCGGGTTACTGAGAGAGGAGGAGGCCGGTCCTCCAACCTGACGGTCATGAAGGAAGGGGCGTGCGGTGCTGTTTTCACAGACCGCTCTTCTGTGGACATCCCAAAGCATGCGTGAGCGTGTGCCCGCGCCAAGTGCGCGCTGACCCACCACACTCGGGCTCGGAAGGATTTGGAGAGCAGATGTCTGAGGAAAGGGCGCTGTGTGAAGGTTGTTAGTGTTCTTTAAGGTAAGGTTTGGCCTTTTGGTTTTATATTTTGTTGTGTATAGGGCTTATGAATAAATCAGACTTACAAATACTTTTTTCAAATTTTTGTTTAGTACGTTTGCAGTACATGGTGATTGCGTTCATCATGAGGAGTTGGTATGTGTATATAACACATTTGTTTTTGAGCGAGGGTCTGGTGATGTAGCTCAGGCTGCCCTTAAACTCACTATGTAACCCAGGCTGGCCTTGAACTCCCAGCATTCCTCCTGCCTCAGCCTCCCAAGTGCTGGGATCACACCCGTGTGTCACTATGTCTGGCACATAACACATTTTAATTCTTTTTCGTACGTTTTTTCCTTCCATCCTCGCTGAAGCATTTTCCCTACCCTTCCTACCCATTCCTTACATCTTATTTTTCCTTTTTTCTCTTACTTATCTTTTATTTTGCTCCTTATATTTTCTGGTGCTCATATAAAAGAAACTACGTGATATTTATGTTTGTGTGTCTGATTTATTTCACTGAAATTTATAGTCTCATTTATAGAATGATTTCGTACAAATGATTCAAGGTTATTCTTTATGGCAGAGGAGTACTCCACTGTGTGTAAATACCACACTTTTTTATTCCTTCCTCTATTGATGGACATAGACCACTTTTACGAGATAGCTATTAGAAAACTTAGCTATTGGAACTGTGCAACTATAGACATCATATGCAGGTATCACTATAATATGTCTTTAACTCCTTCAGAAAGATAGCTAGGAGGGGAATAGCTGGGTGGAATAGGATTTCTAGCTTTATGAGAATCTCCATATTGATTTCCATAATGGTTGTACTAGTTTGCATTCCCACCACAGTGACGGCCCCCCACTCTCACCAGCATGGCAGCATTTGTTATCTGATTTCTTGATGATAGCCATTCTTGAATGAGATGGACTCTGTTGTTTTAATTTGCATTTCTCTGATGACCAGAGATATTCAACATTTTTTCATGTATTTATGAGGGGTTTTTTTGTTTTGGTCTTTTTTGAGACAGGGTCTCACTATGCAGTTCAGGCTGGCCTTGGGCTCACTTTGTAGCCCAGGCTGGTCGAACTCACAACAATCCTCCTGCCTCAGCCTACCGAGTACTGGGATTACAGGTGTGCGCCACCATGCCCAGCCTCATGTATTTATGAGATTTATTTCTTTTATCTTCCAGGAGATTAACTGTTTTATCATTTAGATCTTTGATCCACTTTGATTTTAGTTTAGTGCATGGTGAGATATATGGATCTAGATTCAATCTTGTACATGTGGATAGTCAGTTTTCCCAACACTGTTTATTAAAGAGGCTGTCTTTCCTCCAGAGTATGTTTTTGGCCCCTTTGTCAACGATCAGGTAGCTGAACATGCCTCAGGTTGTTTCTGCCTCCTCTGTTCTGATCCATTGACCCACATGTCTGCTTTTGTGCCAGTACCATGCTGTTTTTACCACTGTAGCTTTGTAGCATAATTTAAAGTCTGGGATTGGGATGCTGCTGGTTTTGCTCTTGTCACCCAGGATTGCTTTTGCCATTCTGTATCTCTCTAGATTCCATATGAATTTTAGGTTTATTTTCTCTGGTTTTGTGAGGAATCCTGTTGGCATTTAGACTGGGATTACATTAAATCAGTGTATCAGTTTTAGACATATGGCGTTTTTGACCATATGAGTTCTGCCTAACCAGGAACAGGAGACGTCTTTCTGTTTTTCTGATGTCCTTTTCAATCGCCTTTTTCAGTGTAGTGTAGTTTTCATTGTAGAGATCTTTAACTTTCTTGCTTAGATTACTGTAATTCCTAGGTATTTCATTTTTCTTGATGATACTGTGAGAGGTATTGTTCCCCTAATTTCTTTCTTGGGTGAATTTATTGGTGTAGACACGAACACTGTTGATTTTTGTGTGTTTATTTTGTGTCCTGTTTACTCTACTGAATTTGGTTATTCTCAGAATTTTTTGGTGGAATTTTTTGGGTATCGTCTGCAAATATTGATAATTTT
>NW_004955575.1:119306-154706 GCF_000276665.1 Chinchilla lanigera
TATATATATATATACCCTTTTATTTCTCTTGCCTGATTGCACTAGCTAATGTTTTGAGAACTATAATGAATAGGAATGGATGGTGAGAGCAGACATCCTTATCTTGTTCCTGATTTTAGAGGGAAAGCTTTCAGCTTTTCCTCATTTTAATATTATGTTGGCCATTGGTTTTTCATAAATGGCTTTTACCAGATTGAGATTGGGTCCTTTTATACCCATTTTCCTTGGGATTTTTATCATGAATGGATGTTGTATTTTGTCAAATGCTTTTTCTACACTGGTTGAGATGATCTTATGCTTTGTTCCTGCTTCTGTTTATGTGACGTATTACATTTATTGAATTGTCTGTATCGAACCATCCCTGCATCCATGGGATGACTCCTACTTGGTCATTATGTGTGATCTTTTGGTGATTTCCTGCATTCTGTTTACCAGTATCTTATTGAGGATCTTTGCAGATCTGTTCATTAAAGAGGTTGGCCTGTAGGTTTCTTTTCTAGTGAGGTTCTTTTCTGGTTTTGGAATCAGGGTAATGATAGTTTCCAGGAATGACTTTAACCAGAACTGCTCCTCTTTTAATTTCATTAAAGGGTTTGAGTAATATTGATGTTAGATCTTCTCTAAAGTTCTTGTAGAATTCATCTGTGATTCCAATCAGGTTGTGGGCTTTTCCTAGTAATTGGTAGTGTTTTTTTATTACTTCTTCAGTTTTATTGCCTGATACTGGATTAGCCAGGGTTTTTGTCTTATTGGTAGTTCATATGCATATAGGAATCTGTCCATTTCTTCGAAATTGTCTATTTTATTAGAATACAGTTTCTCAAAGTAGTAACTACACTAATAATCTGAATTTTGACAGTCTGTTATGATTGCACCTTTTTCATTTCTAATTGCATTGATTTGGGTTTTTTTGCTTTTTGGGGTTTTTTTTGGTGAGGTTGGCTAAGGCATCGGTGGCAGATCTATGGCACACGCACTGCAATGGGTTGTTAATATCCTTGTGAGCTCTAAAAGGCTTACCATCACTGGGCTGGGGGTTTCTCTTTTATCTTTTTTTTTTTCTTTTTTTTGAGACAGGGTCTCACTATGTAATTCAAGCTGGCCTTGAACTCACAGTGATCCTCCTGACTCGGCCACTTGAATGTTAGGATTACAGGCATTTGCCACCATGCCCAACTATTTTGCTTATTCTCTCAAAGAACCAGTTCTTCAATTTGTTGATTCTTTGTACTGTGTTATTAGCCTTTATTTTATTAATTTCTGTTCTGATCTTTATGATTTCCTTCCTTGCACGAGCTTTACGTTTGGATTGTTCCTTTTTCCTAGGACTTGGTAGTGCATCATCAGCTTACTTGGTCGGGCTCATTCTGACCCCAGCTCTAAACTTCCTCCTTAGAACTGCTTTCATTGTGTCCCAGAGGTTCCCGGTCGTTGTGCTGGCATTATTGTTTGATTCTGTGAGCTAATTTCTTCCTTGATTTCTTCTGTGACGGTTGATTATTCAGGAGGGTATCGTTTAATTTCCATGCCTTTTCCTTAGACAGGGTGTCGTTCAGTTGTCCAGGCTGGTCCTGCGCTCAGGTGATCTGCCTCAGGCTCCTGAATAGCTGAGACAGCAGGTGTGTGCAACTCCACATCCTCAGCCAGTATGCCAGTCTGTAAAACTAATGTTTAAATTTTTTATTGCACTTTAAGTGGCAAAGAATACATTCCTGGGTAATTTAACTGTTACATTTATTTTTTTGTTTATTGCAGTGCTGGAGATTGAACCTAAGGCCTTCACAATGAGCTACATCCCCAGCATGTTTTTAAAATTTTACTTTGAGATACTAAGTCACTAAGTTTCCCAGAGTGGGCTTGAACCTGCAGTCCTCCTGCCTAGGCCTCCTAGAGTGCTGGGATTGTTACAGGCCTGAGCCACCAGGCCCAGCTGAAAATACACATTTATCTTATTATTTTTACATATTCTAAAAACTAAGATCACGTTGGTCTCCTGACCTTTTTGCTACTAAGTGAATAAAATCAGCATCACTGAAAAGATGTTAGTTTGAAGGGAAAACAAGAAGAGTAAGTGTTAACTGTCATCTTGGCCACAGGTGTGAAAATCACAAATGTCGCGCAATGATGGAAGATCCAGGAGACGGGTAGATGAGGTCCCAAGGGAGCCGCCCAGCCCCAGCGTCCCGGACTCCTTCCAGAGTTTCCAGGACAGCGAGCTGCAGCTGGCTGTGAGCGCCGATCCCCTGCCGCCGCCGCCTCTCCCGGCCCAGCCTCCGTTCGGCCCGGCCTTCCCCTCGGGCGACGCGGAAGAGCCGGAGCCCGCCCCGGCGCCGCCGGAGCTCAAGCCGGTGCGCCGCTTCATCCCCGACTCCTGGAAGGACTTCTTCCGGGGGAAGCGCGCGGCGCCGGGCCTGGGCTACATCTCCGCGGGCGTGGAGTGCTCGCCGCCGAGCTCCCCCGCGCCGTCCGGGTCGGGCCGCGAGGCCAGGGCGGCCGCCGAGCGCGGCGCGGGCGCGAGCTCCGCCTACCGCGAGCAGGTGGAGCGGTACCACCTGCGCTACGCCTACATGAAGTCCTGGGCCGGCCTGCTGCGGCTGCTGGGCGCCGTGCAGCTGCTGCTGGGCGCCGCGGTGTTCGCGTGCGTCACCGCCTACGTGCACAAGGACAGCGAGTGGTACAACCTGTTCGGGCTCGCGCTGCCCTACGCCGCGCCGGGGCTGGGCGGCGCCTACGGCGGCGGCTACCAGTACTCGGGCCCGCGGACCCCGTTTGTGCTGGTGGCGGCCGGCCTGGCCTGGATCGCCACGCTCATCGTGCTGGTGCTCGGCCTGTCGCTGTACTACCGCACCATCCTCCTGGACTCCGACTGGTGGCCGCTCACCGAGTTCGCCATCAACGTGGCCCTCTTCGTGCTCTACATGGCCGCGGCCGTGGTCTACGTGAACGACACCAACCGCGGGGGGCTCTGCTACTACCCGGTCTTAAACATGCCCCTGAACGCGGGCCTCTGCCGCGTGGAGAGCGGGCAGGTGGCGGCCATGATCTTCCTGTTCGCCACCATGCTCACGTACCTCGTGAGCGCGCTCGTCAGCCTCAAGCTGTGGCGGCACGAGGCGGCGCGCAGGCACCGCGAGCGCGCGGAGCAGGCGGAGGTGCGTGGGCCCGAGGCCGCTGGTCCCGCAACCCGCAACCCGCACCCGCCGGGAACAAGGCTCCTCCCACAGTTTAAGGCGTGCATCTTAGTGTCCAGCCTGCTCTGGGGTGACCCACGCTGGAAGTCCGCTTGTTAATGCAAGCAGACGTCAGATAGTTGGTTGACTGCGTTGTTACTGCGGGCAGATGCCGAAGAGAAAAACGCTTGAGTTTCAGTGAGGAACAGCGTGCTCAGTAAAAGAAGTGCCTTGAAGTAAATTTGAGCCGGGCGTGGTGGCGCACGCCTGTAATCCCAGCACTTGGGAGGCTGAGGCAGGAGGATCGTTGGGAGTTCGAGACCAGCCTGGACTACAAAGTGAGCTCAAGGCCAGCCTGAACTGCATAGCGAGACCCTCTCTCAAAAAAGACCAAAAAAAAAAAAAAGTAAATTTGAGCCTAGTGCGGTGGCACAGCTCTGTAATCTCAGTGACTCAGGAGGCTGAGGCAGGAACAAGCTTGAGCTCAGCCTGGGTAATTTTAACAAGACCCTGTCTCAGAGTAAAATTTTTTAAGGACTGGGGATATAGCTCAGAGGTGCAGTGCTTGTCTAGCACGTGTGAGGCCCTGGGTTCCCTCTCCGATGTCTCCCTCCTCACCCTTCAAAAAGAGTTACATCTGACAATCTTGATTCTTTCATATCATGAAATTTAATTTAAAACCCATAAAAAATTTTAAATTGCAGGATCGAAGTACTTTCTTTGGGTTACTGGGGATTGAACCTAGGGCTTTTGCATTGAGCTGGGTTCCCAGGTCTTTTTATTTTCTATTTTTAGTCAGAGTCTCCCTAAATTGCTAAATTGCTCAACCTGGGCTCAAATTTGTAATCCTCCTGCCTCAGCCTTCCAAGGGCTCTGACTACAGGGATGAACCACCATAACTGGCTAAGAAGTATAAATTTAATCAGTATGAAATCCAGATACTGAGACTGACACTCTTCCTCATAATTTTACACTAGTTTAATAAGTATTTTGGGTATTTCGTTTTTGGATAGCGTTTTTGCTGTTTAGTCCAGCAATAGTGGTATTGAACTCCCTGTGTAGCCCAGGCTGGCCTTGAATTTGCCATCTCCCACTGCAGCTTCCCAAGTGCTAGGATTACACGGATGCACCCCCATGCCAAGTTTAGTTATTTTTTTCAAGTTTAGCTATTAAATCTTAGTGTTTAAAAATTCTATGTTAATATCATAATTATTAACAAGGATATTTTATTATTTCCTTCTCAGCAAAAACTTATTTCTACTAACCTTTTTATAACACTTAACTAGATCTGAGTTACCTGATGTTGAAGGTTGTTACTATTTATTGCTATAAGCGCCTAAAGGTTAGAAGATGTACTGCCTTTGACTTATGTTTGTTTGATTGGAGACAAGGTCTCACTATGCAGTTCAGGCTGGCCTTGAACTCACTTTGTAGCCCAGGCTGGCCTCAAACTTGCATCAATCCTCCAGCCTCAGCCTCCCGAGTGCTGGGGTTACAGGCATGCGCCACCACACCTACCCTTGGCCTTTGACTTTTTTCTATTAATTTTATAGAATAACTGTTTGAACTCTAGTCATCCAACGTCATGAGAACCAGGATAAATACAACCTCTAGATATATCTTGCGCTCACCTACCCATGTCCACATCCCCCTTCTCCCTGCCCTCTCTGCTCCTGATGGCCAGGGAACCCCAGTAGCTGCCCTCTGGCTCTGGGCCAGGAGACCCCAGCAGGAGAGGAGCCATTGGGAGCTGGGGCTGGGCTGGCAGTGCAGATGCATGGGAACATTTGCAAAGGAGCCCACGCTGGGAAGAATCATTTTCACTCTTTCTGTTCTAGATCTGCGAATCATCAGTGCCATTGAAAAGGAGAACGGTAAGAGTTAAGTTTACATCACATTATGCTTTGTCTCTAGATTTGCTAAATACTTTTCCCTCATCTCTGCATGTCTACACAGTAGAATCATCCATTCATCGAAATGTAACTGTCCCATTGAGGTCATACGAAGACTTCTCAGCTTTTTCTAATACTAAAGAATCAAATTAAACAAGTCTTATCTATAGCTCCTCTCGTGTTAACTTTTTAAATTGTGAATCTTTTTAAATGAAAGTGTGTCTCCCACATTTTCTTCATTTCTCTTTAAAGTTCTTTGCTATTCTTTTCTGTCCTTCCCAGTTTGTGGTCAGTGGTGAGGTTTTGTAGTGTCGGGGAATTCTTGTTCCCTGGTTGGCTGGCTATGTGACCGATGATCTAACCTCCCCATCCTTCTGCTTCTTACTCTGAAATTAGAATGATAATCATTTCTATCTCACAGGTTTGCTGAGATCAGTGAGGTGCTGTAGTTATAATCCTACTAATTTATTTTCATCTTTTTTTCTCGTCTTCTTGCCTATCGACACAACTTTGAATTCTGCTTTTCATACTTGACACTTGTACACATGAGCGCTTGACATGTTCCTACTAGTATATGCTATGCAGTTGTGGTGGGGGTCGTACTGGGCTTGAACCTTCAGGCCTTGAGCTACATCCCAGACATTTTTTACTTTTTATTTTGAAGCAGGCTCTCTCAAAGTTGCCCAGACTGGACTCAAGATTGCTATCCTGCCCCGGCCTCCCAGAGTGCTCAGATGACTGGTGTGGGCCACCATGCTTGTTTTTTTTTTTTTTCTTTTTTGAGACAGGGTCTCACTGTGTAGGCCAAGATGGCCTTGAACTCGCCGTGTTAGCTCAGGCTCACCGTCCTCCTGCCTCAGCCTCCTGAGTGTTGCGCTACACAGCGCTTGGCACCTTCACTCCATAATGAACTTGGGCATTCCTTTTGTATAATATCGTAGAATTGCACTGTATGGATGGGCCATAATTTGTTTAACTATAATGTCTTTTTTTTTGGTACTGGGAATTGAACTCAGGACTTTGCGCTTGCCAGGTAGGCGCTTGTGCCCCTGAGCTATATCTCTGGCCCTATTTTTTTTTTTTTTTTTTTTTTTGTTTTTTCTCCGGTACCGGGAACCGAACTCACGACCTTGCGCTTGCCAGGCAGGTGCTTTTGCCGCTGAGCTAAATCCCCAGCCCCTCTCTGGCCCTATTTAACTATAAATGAACACGTAGGGCACACATAGCGCAGCAGCCAGCTGTTTGTTCTCACTGAAAGCCCTCACTGACGCAGGCTGTTTGCAGTCTCCCATTATTAAAAACACTTGGTACAGTGCTGGGCCCGTGGCTTACGCTGTGTAAGACCCTGCGTTCGTCCCCAGCACCCGGGAAGAAGACAGCACCGCTGCAATGAGCAGCCGTGTACCTACCTGCATCTGCTCAGACAGCCTCACTCCCATGTTCCGAATACCCTTCAGTTGTAAGTTCTGGGGATTCGAAAGGGGCCGTTTTTATTCGGATTGCCAGATTGTGCCAGATTGTGCGGTAGAGGTTTTAACCAACTTCTGCCACCACCCCTCACCCCCCCCCCGCCACCCCCACTCCCACCCCGGCTGAGGTCATGTTGACATCTTTCGGTCTCACTGGGAAAAATAGCAGTCCCTGTAATTATGATGGGGTATAATTTCTCTTTCAGTGTAGAGTGAGGTTTTACATTGTTTTTATGTTATGTTTACATTTCCATCCCTTCTAAATGCCTGTTCATATTCTGTCCAGTTTTCTATTGAGTTGGGAGTTTGTACAAGTATTTTGTTAAGTGAATATATTTGGGGGGTTTCCTTGTTGCTTTTTTTATTCAATCAGACTTTATTGGTACATTTAGGTATACATAATGGTCACATTCATGTAGAGAATTTGTACCTGTACATGATACAACATAATTCTTTTTTCCTATCTCCCTCCTCTCCCTTCAACCCCTCCTCCCCTCCCCATTTACAAAAGCTTTGTTTCCGTTTTTTCCCCTTTTTTTCTTTTTTTCCTTTTCCCTTCTTTCTTTCCCCTGCCCCCTCCTTTGTTCCCCTCCCCATTTGGATATTTTCTTCCTATTTCACAATACCTATTATACATTTTGGTCCTTATTTACACTTTTGGTTTCTCACGCCACAGAAATAATAAGTGAATATATTTTGAAAATACCTTTGGAAAAGGTATGGGGCTATAATTCAGTGGGAGCACACTTGCCTAGCATGGGTGAGGCCCTAGTTCAAATCTTAGCATTGAAAAAAAAGAAATGATGAAAATAAACCAAAAAAACTTACAAAATAGAAGGCTGTAATTGTGTGTCCAGAGTCTACCTCTGGGCACAAGGCTGTGTACCTATAGTACCCCCTACTCAGGAGGCTGAGGCAGGAGAATTGAAAGTTAGGAGCCAACCTGGGCAACATATTGAGACCTTGTCTCAAAAATTAAAAATAAATAAATAAAAAGAGGAAATACTTCTTTTTTTTTTTTTCTTCCTGAGACTGAGTCTCACTATGTAACATAGGCTTGTCTGGAACATGAGGCAGTCCTCCTGCCTCAGCCTCCCAAGTGCTGGGATATTATAGGCATGCACCACTATGCCCAGCAGTCACAATTTTTAAAGGATCAGGTGCAGTAAATTATTTCTGACACATGGAGGTATATGACTTGTGGTGGAAATGGCTTAATAACTTTGCTAGGATTTTCGTGGTTGTCTGTAAATCAAGGGATACTTTGGGCTGGGCTTGTGGCTCAGCAGTAGAACATTTATTTGCACAGCAGGTGTGGGGCCCTGGGTTCAGTCCCCGGCTCTGAAAAAAGGAAAATCCAAAACACCAGCAGAGGAGAATGAAGGTGATGTGGCCCATCTGCAGTGAGTGCTGCGGGACAGGACCCCGGCAGGATATTGAGCTCCTGTCTGTACAGCAGCATGGACCAGAGCCCCAGCCTATACACCTTGGACTCTGGAGAGAGTTACCGCCTTCTATTTTGTGAGGTCTTTATGGCCTGTTTTCATCATTTCTTCGCTTTTCAGTGCTGAGGGTTGAACTAGGGCCTCACTGTGCTAAGCAAGTGCACTCCCACTGAATTATATCCCCATAGCCTCAGGCTCTTTGAAATGCCATTTCTTTTTTTTTTATTTTTTATTTTTTTGGTTTTTCTTCGGTACCGGGAACTGAACTCACGATCTTGCGCTTGCCAGGCAGGCGCTTTGCCGCTGAGCTAAATCCCCAGCCCCTTGAAATACCATTTCTTTATAGCTTTTCAAAATGTTTTTAGTTTTATTAATCCACATTTGCGGTACACAATGATTCCCGTCATCATGGGGAATCGTTACATATACAGAATACATAATTCTCGTTGTATTCCCATGTCTCCCCTTGAAACAGGGTCTTGGCTGGTTGCTCAGACTGGCCTGGAGCTTGTGATCTCCCTGGCTCAGCCTTCCAGAGTGCCAGGGATTCCAGGTGTGGACCACCACACCAGGTTATTCATCATACTTTGTGTTAGTGTCTGATTCCCAGTATGCCTTTTTCTTTTTGTCGTTTTGAGACAGGGTCTTGCTATGCAGTCAGGCTGGCCTTAAGCTCACTTTGTAGCCCAGGCTGGCCTGGAACTCACAATGATCCTCCTGCCTCAGCCTTCCGAGTGCTGGGATTACAGGCATGCGCCACCACACCTGGCTCCAAAATTACTTCTTAATAATAATAAATTTAAAGCCCTTTGAGGTTTAAGTACAGCTTCCCTCTCTGACAAAGGGGGCTGTCTTCAGGGTTAGTTCAGAGAAAGCGAGTATGACTCAGTGGAAAGTGCTGTCTTCCCCCAGGCAGCCCATGAAGGAGGCTTTGGGGGTGCATCCCACCTGGAGGGACTGCGGGAACGCATACTTCCCCCGCAGCCAGGAACAGTTGCAGTAGCCAGAGTCCTACAGTAATATTCTGTGCGTGGGAACTTTCAGATTGCAAAGGGTGTTGATGTCGAGGACAGATCAAGGTTAGACGATCAGGAAACCTAGGAAGGCCGAGGGCTTAGCTCCCTTTGCCTGGCACACGTGAGAAAAAAAAAAAAAGCCGGTAGCTGAGACTTAGGGGCTGGCAAGGAAGGAAAATGAACCGCTCTGGCTCTGAGAAATGTTACCTGGAAAATAACTGTGTTCTCGTGCCCAGTGTGACCCCTGGGCAGAGCCCAGGACTTGCCCAGGACAGCTGAGACAGGGCTGGGCCTTGCTGAGATCCAGAGGACCAACAAGCACCGCGCAGCTTGCCGGGCCGCCCAAGAGACTGCAGATGTTTAGAAGTTAAAGATGCCCGGAAACAGAAGTGCCCTTATTCAAACCCAGAATTATCCCCGGATGTTTAAACCGGAATTCACTCTCGACACTGATGAGATGAAGAAATGGCACCCTAAGCAGCCAAGGGCCGGGCAGGATGGACACAACCCCAGATGCGCCCCCAGAGTCCCCTGCCCGCACTTGCTCAGCGCCCCGTTCCCACCGGGCCCACCTTCCTGCCAACTGGTTCTGTCCCGCTCCTCCTGGCCTCCCACTCCAGTGCTCAGCGGTGCAGGCTCGGCCTCCGGGCAGGAGCACTGGTTCATGAAGTAAGCTAACCCCAAACCAACCCTCAGCACCTGCCTCAGGGTCTAAAATCTGCCTTGCAAGCTGGAGAAGGTAGAGAACCAGGTTGCAAAATCTTGTTTGGTATTTTGTTTGCCTGTTTCTTTTTTTGGATTTTGTTTGGTTTAGTGTTTTGTGTTTGTTTTTTACATAACAATCGCGGAGCGGACTTCTGTCACGTCTTGATCCTTTTTACTTCCCTTCCCCTCCTGGCCTTTGCTGCCGCCCACCCCGTCCCCGTCCCAGTCCCCTTGAAGGCTCACAGGCAGGCGAAGCAGGGTTGCTGCTCCCAGGCGGGATCTGCTTTCCTCTGGCAGAGTGGCACCGCCTGAGCCATTGCCCCCACCCCCAACTCCTCCCCCGCTGCTCCTGGAGCGTCAGGAACTGCAGGATGCGCAGACCCCACTACGCTGAGTACATGGGTGTCCCCGACTCGTGTGAACCCATCAGGGCGGTAAGGCTGGGACCGTGCTGTCTGCCGGAGCACTGGCCTCGTGCAGGAGGCCAGGTGTGGTCCCCAGCACTGCAGAAAACAGGCACGAGCTGGGCATGGTGACCCACACCTGTAACCTCAGCACGGGAGGCTGAGGCAGGAGGAGCGGGTTTGCTTGCTTTTCAGATAATGAGAGCAGCTCAACTCTTTACCCACCCCTGTTCCTAGTGGCTGCTTAGAATGGATTCCTCTCATTTTTCCCTTCCATTTACATAGGCATATTCCATTTTTCCTCTAAATTTATTATTTTGAACTGCACTTTAAAATACTTTTAGTGCGCACCTGTAATCCCAGCACAAAGGAACCTGAGGCTGGAGGATCACTTTGACTTCGAGAACAATCTGGGCTACAAAGTAAGTTCAAGGCCAGGCTGTCTCAAAAAATAAAATACTTTTATACTTAGTTGGGGTATAAACCTTTGAGTACGAAGCCCTCTCATTTGGCATTCACCACCCATCTCTGCACTATACAGGGTTGAGATTGGAGGGTGTTTTACCTATTACAGTCCCTGTAGCTGTTACAAAAACACTCAGTACACATTTGTGACATAAAACGGAATTCTGCCAGGCATGGTGGCGCACACCTGTAATCCAGCTAATTGGGAAGCTGAGGCAGAAGGATTGAAAGTTGAGGGCTAGCTTGGGCAATTTAGTGAAACCCAGTCTCAAAATTTGAAGAAGGGAAACAACATTGAAGGGCTGGACACATATGAGCCTGGGTCCAATCCCCAGTACCGCAGATCCGTCAGTCCATCAAGCGGGCAAGTGTGCACTCCTCGGGGGAGACACGAAACGCTCGTTACTCCTTCCACTGTTCCCTCTCTCCTTCCGCTCGCGCCTAGGAATCACCGCAGGTATTTTTCCTCTGCTCTTGTTTATGTACCTGTCATTTTTCTGTCCCTTTCTGCAGTGTGAAATGGTCACCAGTGACAGACAGAGAGACCCAGAAGTTTATTTCAAACAATGGAGAACAAAATCGATCCCCCCGGGCCACATTCCGAAACCCATTGTGATGCCTGACTACGTGGCGTGAGTGTCTCATCCCTGGGGTAGCGGTCAAGGGTCCTGCCCAGGCCTTTCGTGCTCCTGTCCACCTGCAGTGAATGCTCGTGAGCTCATCTGTGGGACCCTGTGTCCGTAGTCAGGGTGGCTGGCGAACCGAAGGTAGCGTGTGGCCCCTGAAGAACACGCAGCTGATGCTCGCTGAGCTTGTTCTGGTGAAACTTAGGTCTGTGCTTTTCCCTTAGAAAATACCCTGTGATTCAGACAGATGACGAACGAGAGCGCTACAAAGCCGTGTTCCAGGACCAGTTTTCAGAGTACAAGGAGCTGTCTGCGGACGTCCATGCTGTCCTGAGGAAGCTGGACAAGCTGGATGCCATGATGAGCAGGCTGCCACATCGCTCGGAAAACCTGCAGGTCAGTGTCTGCAGCTGCCCTCGGTAGAGGAGCGCTGAGGTGTACGGGCAGGCAGACTGACTCTCAGAAATCCAGAACCATCTGTCTGCTGTCCAGGAAAGCATTTGAGATCTTCAAGATGATAACTGGTCAAGATTATCATTCAGGGCTGGGGATATAGCTCAAGGGCACAAGCACCTGCCTGGCAAGCACAAGGTTCTGAATTTGATTCCCAGTAAAAAAAAAAAAAGAACATTATTCATCAGGGCATGGTAGTGCGTGCCTGTAATCCCTGCACTTGGGAGGCTGAAGCAGGAGGACTGCTCTGAGTTTGAGGCCAGCCTGAACTACACAGTGAGATCTTGTCGCAAAAAAAAAAAAATCCAGTGCCTTTATGCATGTCAGTACACACATGTATGTATGTGTGTGTATATAGAATATATATATATATTTTTTTTTCCCCTGTTGAGACCCCGTATGAGTTTTCCCAATCCTGAAATGATGGCGTAGTGCTAATTTGAGTTCATAACAGGAAGCAGAAAAAAATCCAGCCGGTACTGAAGGCTGGTTCAGTTAGAACCATTTGGAAACAAGCACCGTCCACTGTGCCCAGCAGGGTAGATTTCCCCAGAGGAGCACAGCTCCTCGGGAGACTGAGGCAGAAGGATCTCTTAAACCCCAGAGTTTGAGGCCAGCCTGGGCAACGTAGCAAGACCAGGTCTCCAGAAGAGGGGTGTGCAGATGAGCACGGCTGGCACCGGGCCGGCCGCGGGCCAGGGTCTGCTAGCGGGGCCCAGGGCATGTGCGTGGCTTGGGCTGGGTGTGGCTGCGAGGTGGCTGCAGAGCTGAGGGGCTGACACACCCGGAGCAAGTCACTTCCAGTCGGTCCTCACTAAAGTAAGGCCCAGCTGCACCCCGGTTAACTTCTCAGGGCCACAGCTGAAGCCAGGGCCCAGCGCGGGAGGGAGGCCTTCGAGACCCAGCTCCATCACACCGCAGTGTCTGCCCATGAGAAGCAGAGCGAGCCCTGGAACCTCGCTGGGCTTCCGGACAGGCTGCTGTGCCTGCGCCTCCAGCCCAGCGCCCCCGCCCGGCAGCCAGTTCTTCCCTGGCCAGGGTCTGGGCCGTACACTGTGGCTGAACTGCTGGGTTCATCTTCACCTCTAGCAAATAATCAAACCACACACCATGTTCATGCTCGTAGTAGGTGGCAGAGCTCAAGGCATTAAAATGTACTGGGAAGAGCCAGGTCTGGTGGCACATGCCTGTAACCCCAGCACTTGGGAAGCTGAGGCCTGAGTTTGAGACTAGCCTGGGCCACATATCAGGACACTGTCTCAAAAAAAAAAAAGTATTGAGAAGAGGAGGTGAGGACGTGGGGCACAGCTGTAATCCCTGCTCTCTGGGAGGCTGAGGCAGAAGTATCTCAAGTTCCATCCCAGCCTGGGCAGGTTAACAAGAGCCTATCTCAACACAAGGTGGGAGAAGGCTTGGGAAGTAGCTCAGTAGAAGGTCCTGAGCTCAATCCCTAGTGTCACAAAAAAAAAAAGAAAGAAAAGAAAAAACCTGCTGTAGTTACTATGTACTGAGCACTTTACTTACAAGTGAACCTTCCCACAATGCTTTGAGGTTGTGAGGGTCATGGTTCCCATTTTACCGATCAGGACACCAAGTCTTAGGGACAAGAGCTTGCCAGGCTCCCACAGCTGGCAGCAAGGGCACTGGACAGGGCTGTGGCCTTAGCAGAGACCTCGGTCTCCGTCTTCCCTGCCTCTGGGGACTGCAGGCAGTGGGCCATCAGGTGCGTGTCCAGTAAATTCTCTTTTGTATATGAATATTCTATAGTTTTATAGAACTACAGTTTTAAGTAAAAATTATTTTCTTTCCAGTGTTATTTGAGACATGATTTGAGTAAATGTGAATGTTTTGTTTTGTTTTCTGTCTTTTTGAGACAGGGTCTCACTATGCAGCTCAGGCTGCTCTTGAACTCACTTATGTAGCCCAGGCTGGCCTCGAACTCACAATGCTCCTCCTGCCTCAGCCTCCTGAGTGCTGGGATTACACGCGTGCCCCACCACACCCGGCTTTTTTTCCTTTTTTTGAAGTGCGAATGTTTTAACTCCCATGTATTCTGTTATTTTTAGGAACATGAAAGAATTTCCAGAATCCATGAAGAATTTAGGAGGAAGAAGAACGTGAGTAGAACAGTTTTCTTCCTCACAGTGTTCTTACCCAGGTGCGCCCTGACTGCTGCCCGACCTCAGGTCCTCTCAGCTGAGGTGCGGTCGTCCTCCTTAGCTTGATCTTGTTTTCAAGGTTTCACTTAGGTACAGTTCACCACTGTCAGAAAGTATTCCATAGATAGTTCCAAAAATAACAGTTCCTAAGTTGTTGTTGTTAAGACTGGGTCTTGTTATGTAGTTCATGCTGGCCTTGAACTCACTATTTGGCCCACAATGACCTCGAACTCAGAGCAATCCCCCTGCCTCAGCCTCCCAAGTGCTGGGGTGACAGGCATGCACCACCACGTGTGGCTGAATTCCTCAATCTTAAATCATGCACCCTGTGAGTGATGTGACAAGATCTCTAACCCCTGCCCCGTCCTGCCCCTGGCATGGATCAGCCCAGGGCCCAGCATCCCCCGCTGCGGTCGCTGGCAGCTGTCTGTCGAGGGAACTGGGCTGATATCTGGGAGCTAGAGTCTCTGCTGAGCGGTGGCCCCAAGCAGAGTGCTGGTGCTCGCCATTTTCCTGCAGTCTTGTTCACATTGTCCTTTTATTGCTAGCTGGTAGTGTTAGTCTGCGCTGCGCCTGACCTGAGACTTGAACCTCATCGTGTGTACGCAGAGGAAGCGCCTGCTCCCGGGCTCAGGCATGCCCTGGAGAACACGGTCCTCAGAGAGCGTTTCTCTCCTTTCCCCGCTTTTGTTAGTACCGTGTGTGTTTGCAGCACGTAATCAATCTGCTCACCGTGGGGAGCTAGAACATGCACATCTCTCGTGTTGGTCCTTTTCTCCTCCCATCTTTCCTTCCGTCTTCTCCATCCCTAAACCTCCTTCCCAGCCTCCCCTAAGTCTACCCCCTTTCCAAGCATCTAGCTTTTATTTTGCTCCTAAATTATGTATACTTGGAGTTTCTTGTAAGAGAAACTGTGAAATACTGAACCCTCCAGATCTGGTTTATTTCACTTAACGTTATGGTCTCAGGGAGCACCCATTCTCCTACAAGTGACTCAGACTGTTCATACTCCATTGTGTAGAAACACCACACGTTCCTTACCCGTCCCTCCTCTGGGGATGTGCATGTAGGCTACTTTCCAGATTTAGCTACTATGAGTTGTGCTGCTGTAAACATGGGTACGTGTGAAGCTCTGTGATGTGATATCTGGTTGTATTTCTTTTCTTTTTTTGGTGCTGGGAATCAAACTCAGAACCATGCACTTGCCAGGCAGGCACTGTGCCTCTGAGCTGTACCCTGGCCCCCTGGTTGTATTTCTTTTTTTGTTTTGGGGGGGTTTTTTTGGTCTTTTTTTGAGACAGGGTCTCCACGCTATGCAGTTCAGGCTGCCCTTGAGCTCACTTTGTAGCCCAGGCTAGTCTTGAACTCACAGTGATCCTCCTGCCTCAGCCTCCCAAGTGCTAGGATTACAGTCATGCGCCACGACGCCCGGCCTGGTTGTACTTCTTAAAATGCCGGCTATAGGGAAAACTGGTGGGTGCCAGATGCCTTTTCTTTGAATCTCTGCCCTAATACTTTCTACTGTGTCCACACCACAGCCCAGGGAAACGAGCTCTGACCTGTAACTTCCCCCATTTCCTTCCAGAACCTTAACTTCCTTTACAGCTTCCGCCTGCTCTTCATCTCCCCGTCAGTAAGAGGCCAGAGCACCTTCCTTCGCCTTTTCTGCAGCCGCTGCTAACTTTTTATATGTTCCAAACCCACACTGCCTCGGCGCTTTGTTTTTCCCCGCTTGATCTTGCTATCACTACTTGAAAAAATAAAGTCTGTTTTTTAAGAAGGCAGAGGGCTGGGGAGTAGCTCAGCGGTGGGGCCTGTGCCTGGCATGCGCGAGAGCAGGGGCTCAGTCTCTACCAGCAGAGAGCATGACTGTGTTCGGATGAAATCAGTGTCTCAGTCTGCCCAGGGGAAACTGAGGCACGGGGCCATTTTTCTGGGTGATGATGGTGTTTGTCTTCATTGCTGAGGAAGCTGGATGCTAAAATAATGCTGTTTTTCTTTTCTAGGATCCTTCATTTCTGGAAAAAAAAGAACGCTGTGATTACCTCAAGAGTAAACTTTCCCACATAAAGCAAAGAATTCAGGACTATGACAAAGTAATGAACTGGGACGTACAAAGTTATACTTAAGCCTTACTTGAAACTACTTTTTTTGTAGTCAACTTACTATTTATTTACTGCCTTTTTTTATGCCAGACTCTCTGGTAGAGAAGCTAGTCGTCCTGAATCGGCTCCTAGTTGGCTCATCCAGTAGGCAGCGTTGATGACTGTGATTTCACGCAAACATTTCAAAACAGACCGGAACCGCCGAGGCCCTTCACTAAAAATGGGAGAAGCCTGGATTCATCTGTGCACTTTCCTGTTGGTCTGTCTCATACATTGCCTGCTGGGCGTGGTGGCGCGCGCCTGTAATCCCAGCACTTGGGAGGCTGAGGCAGGAAGATTGCTGTGTGTCTCAGGCCAGCCTGAGCTACATAGTGAGTTCAAGGCCAGACTGGACTACATAGCAAGACTCTGTCTCAAAAAGAAAACAAACAAAAACTGCATGGTTGTTAGAGAGATCTTATCCTCAGGGTGCGATGAGCAAGTGGGCTACTAGCTGTGGTATTGCGGAATCTCTCAGTGCCTGTTTCTCCGACGCAATGCGGGAAGACCATTCCTCCCCGCTCCTGGGAGGCTGTGAGGGCTGAGTGCACTCGTGTTTGCAGAGGGTTTAGACCAGAGCCTGCTGTGTTCGTGAACCCTGTGGAGGAGTCTGGAAGTGGACAGACTCCCCGGAAAAGGTCTGAAATGAGCAAGCCCGGCCAGCTCACCGCAGGCCCTGTGTCTGCACGGTCTCTGTGTGCTGTTAATGCTCACTGCACGGGGCCTTAGGCCAGTGCTTCTGGTGGCTCTCGGGCTCCCTGGGCTCTGCCGTTTCTTTTTGTGGGCCTGGGGCTTGAACCTAGGGCCTGCGCATTGAGCTACATTCCCAGCCCCTTATTTATTTTTTATTTGAAAAACATGCTCATTACGTGGATCAGTTGCCCAGTTTGGACTTTAACTTGCAGTCCTCTTGCCTCAGCCTCCCAGAGTGCTGGGACTGCAGGCGTGGCCCCCATACCCGCCCCCTCGTATCTGCAGTTAGGGTCACCGGGGACACATCTCCATGTGCCGTTGCCCAGCCCGTCCTGCACTCGTGGGTAGCAGTACCATGTGACTGCTGCTGTCTTTCCTTCCCTGTGACCACGCGAAGGGCCCTGTGATGCTCCGCTTACTGGGCTTCTCCTTTCCGTTTATTGGGAAGTTCCATCTTGCTAAGAGCCATCCTGGCTTTGAGACTTTCTTCATGAGAAATGTTTTATTTTTGTTACTAGAAACAAAGATTTTTAAAGTTTTCTTTAAAAAAAAAAATCATCAAGGGCTTGACCTGGTGGTACACACCTGGTATCCCAGCACTTGGGAGGCTGAGGCAAGATTACCTGGAGTTCAAGGCCAGCCTGGACTACATAGTGAAACCCTGTCTCAAAAACAAAACAAAACAAAATAGTCACATCAGGGACATGCACTGGTGTATGCCTATAGTCCTAGTTACTTGGGATGCTGAGGCAGGAGGATTGCTTCAGCCTACAGATTCTAAACTACCCTGGACAATATAGCAATAGCCTATCACAAAATTTTAAAAGTGTAAAACTTTTTCAGAGCTGGGGGTGTGCTTAGTGGTAGAGCACTTATCTGGTGTGTGTGAGGTCCTGTGTCGAATCCAAGCACTATGGAAACGTTTTAAATGTTTAATTCATTGTTGTTGGTCCCATTCAGCAGGATGTGTCTCACCATTTCTCAGGAGTAAAAGCAGTTTCTGCCTGATAGAGCTGCAATTCAAACAAACTGTTCAGAAATTTCTAAAGTGGTGAGGTCAGAGGAAATTGGGGCTTTAGCAAGTGTTGGTCACCAGGTATGGTGGTGTATGGCTGTAGTCCCAGCACTCTGGAGGCTGAGGCAAGAGGAGTGCTGCAAATTCAGGGCCCGCTGGGCTACATGATGAGTGCAAAGCCAGCCTGAACTACACAGTGAGACTTTCAGAAAAACAAACAAAAGGCCAGGGATATAACTCAGCAGCACAGCAGCACAGGTTCTGAGTTTGATTCCCAGTACCAAAAAAAAAAATGTTGGCTCACAAAAAACAAACGAAAGAGAGAGCTGGTCACTGGGTGAACTTTTGTCTCCTTTGTTATGAAACTTGCAGGCCCTTGTGCTGATGGTGAGTGTTTTATTCCATGGTTCCCAAGCTGCCCAGGGCTCGCTGCACCAGAAGAGATGACACCTAGAGACGTGCAAAGCCCGACTGGCACCAACTGCAGCACCCCAGTTTTTGTTTGATCTGGGGGCCATGCTAGCACTTCACTTCAAGAAGAAATACTTAAGGGAAGAGCAAAGCCTTGCCCTTGGGTCAACAGTAAGGGGTGAGGTTCGTGTTACTATTCAATGCTAAGGACATTTAACTTTGTGAAGCTTTATTTTACTACAACTGTAAATGCTAATCTTTGAAAACCAATGCTGTAACACTGATTTTTTAAAGTTTTTATTCCAGTACTTAGGTGAATTAAAATTACAGTTAGCTTTTGTTTTCTGTGTGGTCTTGCTTGCTTCCTAGCATTCCTGTATCTGAGATCATGTTCTTAAAAGTATTCCCTCTGATCAGAAAATAAATGAACTGGGTGTAGTGGTGCACGCCTGTAATCTCAGTACTTGGAAGGCTGAGGCAGGAGGATCGCAATGAATTTGAGGCCAGCCTGGGCTGCAAAGTGTGTTCAAGGCCAGCCTGAACCATACAGCAAGACCCTGTCTCTTAGTATTCATTGACCTATTTGCCAGTTAAACTCTTAAAAAAAAAAAGGGAAAGCATTGAAAATGTGCACATCGTGATGGTCTCAGGTGAGCTGGGGCTTCCCCCTCCGTACCGATGTGCACAGAAGCAAAAGTCAGAACCACAGAGCTGGGCTCCTAGTGCAGCCAAGGAACACAGGCAGGGCTGAAAACGCGGAGTTCCTGTGTCCCGGTGGTGCTGCGGGCAGAGCCAGGCAGGATGTGGCCAACTTCATGCTGGCTTCAGACCTGTGGGGCTGCCTCCTGGCTCCTGCAGCCCCCGGGTTCGGGGCACTGTGACTTTCTGCCTCCAGCCTTGTGCGGCTTCTCCCTGGCCGCTGCTCTGCGAGGACCTCGGGCAGATTGGACCTGAACCCATCCTCTCCGATATTCCCACCCTGATTGCATCTCCAGTGACCCCATTCCAAATAAGGTCACATTTTGCGTACTGAAGGTTAGGACCTGAGTCTATCTTTTTGAGAGGACACAATAATAACAGCCACTGTTGCCAAGCTGTGAGATTCAAAAGAAATTTCCCTTTCATTTTTTTCTTCCACTTGGCTTTTAACATGCATTCTAAATTGAAACTTAATATGAGACTATCTGCATAGATCTAAAACTTGAAGACAGAACAGTATTCACTGACCTGTTTGCCAGTTAAACTCTCATTGTGACTGGCGGGGGGCATGCCTCAGCTCTTAGGAGGCTGAGGCAGGAGGATTAATGTGAATTTGAGGCCAGCTTGGGCTACATAGGTGAATTCAAAGCTAGCATGAACTCTGCACAACAAGACCCTATCCCCCAAAAAATGTATATAAGTAATGCATTTATTTAGAAAATAAAGCTGGGCATGGTGGTGCACACCTGTAATCCCAGCACTTGGGAGGCTGGGCAGAAGGATTCCTACAAGCTGGAGGCCAGCCTGGGCTACAAAGTGAGTTGAAGACCAGTCTGAACTGCATAGTGAGATCCTGTCTCAAAAAAAAAAAAAAGGAAAAGAAAAGTTCATACTCCTCCCAAACACAAAATTGCCCATAGTTGTATCCCTGGAGATAGTTAATTTTTGAGGTATGGAAGGTTGAGCCCAGGGCCTTCGTATGGGCTACATCTCTAGCCCTTTATTTGTTCAGAGACTTACTTCTACCCAGGGTCTCACTAAGTTGCCGGGGCTGGGCTGAAGCTTTCAATGTTCCTACCTCAGCCTACCCGAGTGCTAGGATTACAGGCATGCACAACCACACCCAGCTACTATTCATGTTTTAGAGCACATCCTCCCATTCTCGGTGTTGTGTGTGTATTTGTATGTGCAGATTATGTAGAGAAAGATTTTGGTGGTATTTGCAGAAACACCCTCCTGTAACTTCAGCACTGTGGGAGGCCGAGGCAGGAAGTTGGTGGATTCCAGCCTACCCTGGGCAATTTAGCAGGACTGTCTCAGAATTAAAGGGGGTGGGGAGGGATGTAGCTCAATGCAATTCCCAGCACCAATAAAGAATGAATAAAACTATTATTCTGCTTTCCTTCTCCTTGGCTCCCCCTAGATCATGTAACTTTCCTATAGTTAAAGTTTTATGTTTTCCATTTCATGTTAATGCTGTTCCACTTCATGTTAATGCTGTTCCACTGTAGTGCATTGGTTACATGGGCTCTTGTTTGGTTTTATTTTTTGAGACTGAGTCACACTGTGTTGCCCAGGCTGCCCGCAAAGTTGTGGGCTCCATGGCCCTCGGCCTCGAATAGCTGGGCACAGCCCGACCCCAGCTTGGCTCACAGAGTCTGATGTCCTTAGGGTAAAAGAGCAAGGCACGGGAGGTGGCGGGTAGGCCAAGCATGGTGGCCCCACCAGTGGGAGCAGACAAGGTAAGGGCCTGAAATCATGGTAAACCACTCGCCCCCAGACATCCACATTTAGTTACATTTTTCTGCTAAAAGCATAATTGATCATCAGTAGCTGGCGGCTGCATTTATTACATGCTCAGGGCGCCTTTGGAGGTCTGTGTACAGAACAGCCCGCACCTCGCTCACGGCGCCACACCCACGTGCTCATTTCAGCTGCCTCCCAGGTCAGTGGTGAGGCTGGGTCCCACCAAGTCACTACATTGCCTAGGCAGGATTTGAACTTGTGATCCTCCTGGAGTGCTGAGATTACAGGTGTGCACGGCTGTGCCTGGCTTATCTTTAAATATTCTGCTCGCCCTGTAGTTTGATTAATAGATAACCCATTAAAATGCCTTGGAGAAATGAAAGTTATTGCAAGATGTTTGACCCCTGGTAGGCATTTACCGAGATTGCTTAAATTGTAAGCGACACACAAGGTCTCTCCATTTATACAGGACAGCCTGCCTAAAACAGTAGATGTCTGTACTCAGTCACAGGGGAATTCTGGTAGAAATCCTCACTGCCACACCAAGCAGGGATTTTAGTTCGAATCCACAGAAGCTAGTTTAGGAAGAAGAGTTTGCTCACACCTTGTGTGGCTTACAGAATGGTAGTGAGGTCTGGAGAACTGGGGTCCAAGCCATGTGGCAAGAACAATGTCTAAAATCCTAGCTGCAAACCCATGGCCCCAGAGCACTTCCTGTTCCTCCACCCTCTGCCAGGGGCCCAGCTGTCTCACCCCCTCGGATGCTGGAGCCTGTGTGCCTCCATTCAGTGGGCTCAGAACCAGGTGTGGTGGTGCACGCCTGTAATCCCAGCACTCGGGAGGCTGAGGCAGGAGGATCCTTGCGAGTCCAAGACCAGCCTGGGCTACAAAGTGAGCTCAAGGCCAGCCTGAATTGCATAATGTGGAGACCCTGTCTCAAAACAAAAAACAAAACAAAACAAAAAGATCCTCACCTTTGAACATTCACAGGGCTCAGGCCAGGCTGGGGGCTGACAGACCATGTCCCACCGGGTTGATCCGACGGCCCTGGGTAGCGAGGTGCTCTTTTGTGTCCCTGGCTCTGCTGGGCCTCCCGCAAGATCCACCAGGGAGCCTCTCCAGAGTGTGAGAGGATCTGGATGCTGACAGCCAAAAAGAATAACAAAATCCACGAGAGAATACTCCCCGGCCCGATGGAGTGTAGTCAGGGGTTTCGGCCACTCCTCCACGGACGAGCCAGGTACACGCGTAACAGCCATGGCCAGAACATCCTGAGCCTTGAAGCTTCCAGGGCCAAAAGTCAGGAGGGGCCCAAGGGTGTCACAGACCCAGACGTAATTCTGACGTGGGGTCTCGGGCCTGGAGGACGTTAGCCCCCAGCAAGCACGGCAGCGGTGATTCCCAGCCTCCTCGCAGGGCAGCTCTTCCTCCGGTGTCCTCAGACCCGAGCTGTCCGCAGAGCCTGGAGCGCACAGCGTGTTCAGAGTAGCTGTGCTTGCAGCAACCCCACGGGGGCAGCAACCCCGGTGTCCCCCAGCAGGAGCGCAGAGAAATGAGAAATAAAGCACGTTAAAGGAACAGGATGAGGGGCTGGGGATTTAGCTCAGCGGCACAGAGCCTGCCTGGCAAACGGAAGATCGTGAGTTCGATTCTCGGTACCAGAGAGGGGGGAAAAAAAGCTATAGGATGAAATAGTCTAGGGTGATAAAAGATAAACTGTCGTTGCCTACAAAATACATGTTTTGTCTGAACAGAAACCACACGAGTGAGTTTTCTGTACAATGACTTTTATGTAAAGCCCGGAACAGCCAAATTGCACGAGAGCGATGGAAGCCAGAGTAGGGGCCGCCCGAGCCGGTGCTGACCGGAAGGAGCCTGCGGAAGTCTCCCCGGGCCGGGAGAGGCCGGGCGCGCTGCCCGGGCGGTGATACTCACGCTCCCTCAATTCTTCCTCAGTTCTGGGTCGCTGCGACTCGAGCCTGTGGCTGGGGCTTGGTAAGGAAGGAGGTTTATTTGGCTCACGATTCCGGCGGCCAGAGGGTCACAGCACGGTGCAGGATCCTGGTGCAAAGCCCGGCTGCAGCGCACAGGGTGGGCAGGAGGAAGGGAGACGGTTCTTCTAACAAGCTGTTCCTGCCAGAGCTAAGTTGCCCACAGAAACCAGCAGGAACCATTTTGGAAGGTGACCTAGAATGGGCCACCGCAATGCCACCGCCATGGGACCTGAGCCTCCAGGACATGAACTCCTAAGGGACGACCACCTGCGCACCGAAGTGAGCATGCCTGTACTCAAACACTGCTCAAGCTCCACCCTTTAGATGTCTGTTGTGCCTATTATACTATCACTGAAAAGTTATGTTTAAAATGTCACTGGCTGTAGTGGTACATACCCAACTAATCCCAGCTACTCAGGAGGCTGAGGCAAGAGGATTCCAAGTTTGAGCCCCGCCTGGGTAACTTAATGAGACCTTTATCTCAAATTTTAAGGGGGCCAGGGATATAGCTCAGTGGCACAAGTGCCTGCCTGGCAAGCACAAGGTCCTGGGTTTGATCCCTAGTACCAAAAAAAAAAAAAAAAAAGAAAGAAAGAAAGAAATTTTAAGGGGGAGGGTCTGAGGATGTAGCTCAATGGTAGAGCATTTACCTATACGCACAAGAGCCTAGGTTTAGTCCCCAGTATAACACACACACACCTAATCTATGGGGATAAAATTCAGAGTAGGAATTTCCTTTGAGACAGTTATTGGCAGGAGAGGGCTTAAGGATGATTTCTGGGTGCTATACCTTGATTTGTTTGGCTGGTTACTAAAAATATATAAATCTACATTGTGTGTATATATTTAATATATGTTCTAAAATTCATTAACTTGGATATTTATGATTATTGCCTTTTACTGTACATATGTTATGCCTCAGTTTTACCATTTATATATGTTTTTTAAAAAGTATATTGCCAGGGCCAGAGATATAGCTCAGTGGCATGGCACCTGCCTGGCAAGTGCAAGGTCCTAAGTTCAATTCCAGGTACCCCAAAAAAGTATACTGCCAGTTTTAAAAATAGAATAGGAGTCAGGCATGGTGGCATACACCTGTAATCCCACCACTTGGGAGGCTGAGGCAGGAGCATTGCTTTGAGTTTGAGGCCAGCCTGAACTGCATAGTGAAACTCTGTGTTTAAAAGAGTAGATTTGCATAATCTTTTCATAAGTTGGGAACTGTCTATCATGTTCCAGTGATTTGCACGGATACAGGAGGGACCACATCTCTCTCAGAACTGTTAGAACTGCATGTATGTATGTGTATGTGTATGTGTGTGCATTCATGTGAATTTGAACTGAACCCTGCAACTGAGTTGTCATATTATAACCACCTTCTTCCCCTCTCCCCTGTGAACCATCCTAAAACAGCTTGCAAGGAATAACCGCAAGAGCATTTACGCCCAGGACGCGCACACTGTGCGCAAGAACCCTGCCACTGAGCTACCCGCCAGCCCTGCACACTTTACTCCAAGTCACACGCAGCCTATGACTCGTGCGTCAGGGTGGGAGGCAGAAGGAGGGCCCAGGTGTGCCAGCTGTGCAGGGAGCAGCAGTCCTCCCCGCCCCTCTGAACACTTGTTTGTGAGCTGTGAGCGATCAGCGTGGTTAATATTCAAGGTGCTCTGGGGACTATTGTGGCCGAAGGGCACACCTGAGCTAAACCTGGGGAGGACATTCGAGCCGCATAAATGTGCCTGCCATGTGACCCACCCCGCCCACCCGGGCCACGGGCTCTGTGCTGTTGACATCCAGGATTTTCTTAGAAACCTTTCGGGACTGAGGGTTGGATACCAGAGACATGGAGAGATCAGTAGGGAGAGGCTGGGAAGGAAAGGAGATGTAAAAAGAATTAAGATGTGTCATGTAAAAAAAAATGTGATCGTAGTCAGTTGATGTGAACATGCCACATGTCTTACGGGCAAATTCGTGAGTAATCCTGAGTCACTTGTATAGTGTCTGTTTCCGGGCTCCTATTCCCTGACTTTCGCCTGTTCTCATGGTAGGAAGCTAGTACTGAAAGGTGGTGCTGCAGAAACTCCTCTTTGTACTGGGCACGGTGACAAAGGCCCATAATCTCAGCTACTTGGGTGACTGAGGCAGGCAGTTGCACTTTCCAGGACAGCCTGAGCAATTTATCAAGATCCTATCTCAAAATAAAATGAGGAGTATGTGGTTCACTGTTAGAGTGGTGGACTGGCTTCAAGATAAAAATGTGCTGGCAGAGAGGCCACATGTGGTGGCACATGTCTGAAATCCCAGTGGTCAGGAGGCTGAGGCAGGAAGATTGCCGAGAGTTTGAGGTCAGCCTGGGCTACATAGCAAGTTCAAGGCCAGCATGACCTGCATAGCAAAACCCTGTCTGCAAAAAAAAAAATGTATAAAAAAGTAAAGTATAAAAAAAATTTTGCTGGGCATGGTGGCGCGTGCCTGTAATCCCAGCACTCAGGAGGCTGAGGCAGGAGGATCGTTGCGAGTTCAAGACCAGCCTGGGCTACAAAGTGAGCTCAAGGCCAGCATGAACTGCACAGCGAGACCCTGTCTCAAAAAGACAAAAAAAAAAAAAAAAGACGGCAGGTTCAAAGGCATGGAGAGAAGGAGAATTTAGCCGTAAATACTGAGTAAGTGATAAATACTGACTAACTTCTCAGAAGTAAATATGTGGAGATAGAGCACTAGAGTTAGACCCCTCGATTATGCCTTCCTCTCCGCAGCGGGCTTCAGGAACCCTCTTCTGTGGGAACACACACTTGGCAGAGCTGGTTTGGGAGGCAGTGCAAACAATGGCTTTCCTGCGGGGACTTTGCCTTGTTTGAGGTCTGGTTTAACTGTGCCTTTACACTCGAGCCAAGAGAAAACGTTGTGGCGTTCTGAGATAGGCCCATAAGTATACAAATAACTGAAGCACCATGCTGACTGCACCGACTTTGTAAAACAGCAACACGAAGATTGATTATACTAAATTCCTTTTTTTTTTTTTAAGCTTTATTTATTTACTTGTTTGTACTGGGGATTTAACACAGGGATGTCACACTGAACTACATCTCCAAGTTCTCTTGTGAAGAAATGTTTAAAACAGGATTTTGCTAAGTCACTAAATTGTCCATCGGCTTTGGATATGGCTCAGTGGTAGAGCTCTTGCCTTGTATGTGCAAGGCCCTGGGTTCCCTCCCCAGCACTACAAACAAAACAAAACAGAACAAAATAAATTGCCCAGACTGGGTCTGAATTTGCCACTGTCCTGCCACAGGCTCCCCAGAGTGCTGGGATTACAGGTATGGGCCACCATGTGTCGGTTATACCAAATTTTATAGAAAACAACTTTATCTGGGTGTAAGGGGTAATTTGGTAGTAGAAGATGCACTTAGCACACATCAGGCCCTGAGTTTGATTGCTGGCACAGCAAAGCAAGGCAAGTTGAGACAAAGATGAAGGAGAGGGAAGAAGAGAACGAAAAAAGATTCCATCTCAAAAAATAAAAGAGAGCTGGGCATGGTGGTACACGCCTATAATCCCAGCACTAAGGAGGCTGAGGCAGGAGGATTGTTGCAAGTTCAAGGCCAGCCTGAACTGCATAGTGAGACCCTGTCTCCAAAAGACTAAATAAATAAATAGATAAATAAAATTAAATTAAAGAGAGGGAGAGAATAATTAGGGGGAGTAGCACTGAGGATCAAACCAAGGGATTTGGAGGGCCCAGGCAAGCTCGAGGCCATGGAGCTTCATCTCTAGCCCAAAGAAGATGATTTTTTTTTCTCCCCACCGGTACTGGGAATTGAACTCACGACCTCGCGCTTGCCAGGCAGGTGCTGTGCCGCTGAACTAAATCCCCAGCGCCCAAAGAAAATGATTTTATCTAATTATTTCACTATCATTATTTAATATATCTCCTAAATAAGAGAAATGAAATCTATTTAAAATTCTACCCAGCCAGGAACACACCTATAATACCAGCAATTGGGAGGCTGAGGCAGGAGGATCTATGAGAGTTCAAGGCCAGCCTGGGCTACATAGTGAGTTCAAAACCAGCCTGGAATACATAGTGAGACCCTATCTCAAATACAAAACAAAACAAAACAAAATAAAATTCTATTCAAACCAGTTAATAAGCCCTTTAATGTGAATAAAGAAATAACATTTAAATTTCTAGGTTTTATTAATCTTTACAACAGCTTTTTAGAAAAGGACCTAACTCATATCATATATTTAAGAATCATATGTACATATGTATATGATTTTTTTTAACTAATTCACTTTAACAGACATAAAAGGTTGTTTGTTTCATACCCCAAAGTGGGAAAGCACAGAGGGTAAGTATTTTTTTTATTAATCTTTGCCTTCAGAGGCTAAGAAGTGGGAAAAAATTTATAAAAGTGTAGCTTTGTTTCTATTTAGAAATTCAAACTTGGTTCTTTTGCCCTTCTTCACAGAGGGCTGGGCCTGCATGGGCTGAAGGGTGACTTCAGGCTGTGTCCTCCCCACAGGAGGGCGCGGGGCTGGGAACCAGGGCAGCTGGGGTGGGACTCATCTGAGGGTAAGGGAAGGGTGTGGCCCCACTACTCTCAGCAGTAGGGCAGGACCAGAGAAAATAAAAAGGCTAGATTAGAGTCATTATTATTTTTAGTCCTAGAGGGTGCAGGGGAATGAGTCTGTGGCTCTGATTTATGATTCTTTCTTTCTCTCTCTCTCTCTTTCTCTCTCTCTCTCTCTCTCTCTCTCTCTCTCTCTCTCTCTCTCTCTTTTTGGAGACAGGTTCTCACTATGTAGCACAGGCTAGCCTTAAACTCACAGTGATCCTCCTGCCTCGGCCTCCCAAGTACTAAGATTACAGGTGTGCACCACCACACCCAGCTTATACTCATCCATTCTTCAGCGCCTCAGCATAGTTTAACTCAGGACAACAGACCACAGTGCCAGGAATTTGGGGAGGGAGAGTTCTGAGGATGCTACAACAGGTGGTAGTGGCTATAGCACATTTGGATACCAAGGCAGGACAGAGTCAGGCCTGAGCTAGATTTACTAAACAGGATGCGCTGCTTCTCAGTAGGTGAGATTGATTGGAAGGAAGGCCCCAAACACCACAAACCCAGATTAAATAGGACATAGGCCAGGTAGGGTGGCACATACCTGTAATCCCAGATGCTTGGGAGGCTGAAGCAGGAAGATTGCAAATTTAAGGGCAGCCTGAGCAGTTTAGTGAGAACCTGTCTCAAAATTTAAAAATAAAGAGTGGTGGTAGCTCAGTGCCCCCTAAATTCAATCCCTAAAAGAGATGGGGTGGGAGAGGGGGCCTCCTTCTGCATGTCTACACCATGAAATCAAAACTCTCACTAACACAGAAGTCGCCCTTGTCAACCTTATGCCTCATCTCAGCAGTGAAAGGATTGGTCAGTAGGAAAACTGCCCACTTCAGGGGCAGGCATACAGGGAGTATATTAGATGTGAAGAATCTAGACCTTAAATAAGACTCATTATTGTGAGGTACAGTACTGTAACTCCAGCACCAGGCAGGCTGAGGCAAGAGGATCTCAAATTCAAGGCCAATGTGGGCTTCACAGTGAGCCAAGTCTGGCCTGGGCTACCCAGTGAAACTTTGTCTCACAACCAAAGCAAACCAAAACAGAACAAAGTCAAATTGATTAAAACCTGCCTGTTTTGTATTATTACCCTGCAGCAGAATCTCCAAACAAGGTCACTGATACGGCACGCCTCCTCTGGAACACCATCTGTTGGTCTAATCGGCGCTGGTGAACCCATGGCACGGGCCACAGCACGCAGGCAGAGCCTGCTGTCAGCGCACAACACTCCAGCCAACTCAGCCAGCAGCCGATTATCAGATAACAATGCACAAAAGCAAGCCAAATCCAAACAACTTTTACCTTTCCGTAAAAAGCTTTTCATACCATTGAAAGCTCTGTTACTGTGTTTTTCTTTTAAGACAATATATGTTAATATTGAGTTGTTTTTTCTAAACTAAAACATCAATAAAACCAATATCTTCAAGAGTTCTGCCTATTCTCCCTTCCAGGAGATTTAGTGTTTCTGTTTTACTATTTAAATCTTCGATCCATTTTGACTTGAGTTTAGTGCACAATGGAAGATATGAGCATGTGGAAAGCCGGTTTTTCCAGCGCCATTTATGAAAGAGGCTGTCTTTCTTCCAGTGAAGGCGTTTGGCTCCTTTGTCAAAGATAAGGTGGCTGAGTATGTCTGGGATTGTTTCTGCATCTTCTAGTCTGCTCCACTGATCCTCTGGGGTTTTTTGTTTGCTTGTTCATTTGTTTTTTTGTTTTCTTGCCAGTACCATGCTATTTTTACCACAGTAGCTCTGTAGTATAATTTCAAGTCAGGGATTGTGATGCCCCCTGCTTCGCCTTTGTAACCCAGAAGTGTCTGCTATTCTAGAGCTCTTTTGGTTCCAAATGAATTGTAGGATTGTTTTTTCTCTAATTCTGTAAGAGATACTATTGGCATTTTGATCAGGATTGCATTAAATCTGTGTAACAATTTTGGAAGTATGGCCATTTTTACTGTGTTGGTTCTTCCTACCCAAGAACAAGGGATATCCTTCTATTTTCTGGTATCCTCTTTGATCTCCTTTTTCAGAATTCTGTAGTTTTCAATGTAAAGGACTTTTACTTCCTTTGTTAGATTGGTTTCTAGGTATTTCATTTTTTTGGATGCTATTGTGAAAAGTGTTGCTTCCCTAATTTCTCTCAGTGAGTTTGTTATTTATGTAGAGCAAGGCTATTGATTTTTGAGTGCTGATTTTGTGTCCAGCTACACTTCTGAATTTGGTTATTAAATCTAGAAGTTTTTTGGTGGAGTTTGTGGAGTCTTCTATGTAGAGTATCATGGTATCCACAAATAATAATTTAACTTGTTCCTTTCTTATCTTTATTCCTTTTATTTCTTTCTCTTGCCTAATTGCTCTGGCTAATGTTTCTAGAACTATATTGAATAAAAGTGGTGACAATGGACATCTCTGTCTTATTCCTGACTTTAGAGTGAAAGTTTTCAGTTTTTGTCCATCTAGTATGATATTGGCTATGGTTTGTCATAGATGGCTTTTATCAGATTGAGATAAAGACCATCTATTTCAATTCTCAGTAGTTTTTTTTTATTATGAATGTGTGTTTGTCTTCATCAAATGCTTTTCCTTGCATCTGTAGAGATTATATGGTTTTTGTCCTTGGCTTTGTTAATATGGTGTATTACATTAATATGGTGATTTGCTTATGTTGAGCCATCCCTGCATTCCTGGGATGAATCCCACTTGGTCAAAGTATATAATCTGCTTGATGATTTGCTGCATCATGTTTGTGTTATTAAAGATTTTTCTAGGGACAGTGGCCTGTAGTTCTCTTTTTTGGTTGGATTCTTTTCTGGTTTTGGTATCAGTGTAAGTCTTGTTTCCAGGAATAAATTTGTGAGTACTGCTTCCCTTTCACTTTCATTAAAGAGTTTGAGAGGCTGCGGCATTAGATCTTCTCTAAATTTCTTGTAGAATTCTGCAGTGAATCTGTCATGGCCTGAGCTTTCCTTTTGTGGTAGGTTTTTAATTACATCTTTAATTTCATTGACTGATACTGGTTTATTTAGAGTTTTTAAAAATCTTTTTGATTCAGTTTTGGTAATTCACATGTATGTAGGAATCTGCCTGGTTTTTCTGTGTTTTCCATCTTATTAGAATATAGGTTTGTCTTGGTTACTTTTTTTCTCGCTGCTGGGACAAAATATCTGACGACCAAATTTAAGGAAGGAAAGGTTTATTTTGTTTACAGTTTGTGGAGGTTTTAGTCCATATTTGGCAGATTACAAGGCACAGTGGCACATGGCAGAGAGCTACGGTTCATGGCGGCAGAACACAGCAAAGACACCACCACACACACCAGGGCGGAATGGGGGAGGAATTGCCTCAAGCACTCTTTTCCTCTCCCTTACATATGCAAACTATCCACCCCAGGGCGGGTGCAGCTCTCACACCCCTAATCAATCAAACTTTAGAAGCCTGCCCCATGACCGCTTGAGGCTTTGGGGGGACACCCAGACATAAACCATAACAAGGTTCTTGGAGTAGGTACTGATGATCTGGATTTCTGCAGGATCTGTGGTTAGTTCACTCTTTTCATTCCTAATTACGTGGATGTGAGTCTTTCCTTTTCTTTGATAAGGCCGGCTAAGAGTTTGTCCTGGGGTATGTCCGAACCCAAACGACTCACCAGCCACTGCAGTCCGCTCTGCCTACCACACCATTCCACAGAGGCCTCTGGGGTCGCCAGCAGTCACCGTGTGTCTGCAGGCTTGACTGCCCTTCCCAGCCAGTGAGTCTGGGCTCAGGGAAAAAGCACTGCTGTCCACCTCCTTCTTCACTGAAGTCCCCCTCTTCACTCTCTCTGTGGGCGTCAGTCCTCACCTCAGATCCTTTCTGGGTCCTGGGGACCCACGTTCCTCCTTTTCTTCCTCATGTTCTATATTCCAGTGTCTGGGCACCAAATCTCAGAGAGGCTGTTTCTCTGCTGTTCACTGCTCCATCATCCTCCTGGAAGTCCAGTTCTGTCATTTTTTATGTGACCACTGGAATTTTCTATCTGTGTGTAACTTTATTTGCTTTTGATTTTGGGTAACGTATGAGGTGCAGACTTCTGGAAACCAGAAAGCCCAGTAGCAATGAGATGGGAATCAAGAGGGCTGGACAGAACTGGCTGAGGAAGTAGGCGTGACCTGTTACATACAAGATCCTGACACATGCGCAGAACGGTTCCCAAAGCCCTGCATGTGGACGTCTTACAGGAACTCTAGTGGGCTTTCAGTAGGAAGCCTTGACCTGACCTCAGCCTGAGGCAGGGATCCCAGCACTGGCCAGATACAGAAGTTCTCATGGGTTCCCTCGACATTTGGACACGTGGAAGCTATGAAGGCTTTGCCATAGTAACTTTCCACCATAGCCCTCTCCATTTCCCAGGCGTAGTGTGTACTTTATCTTTATTCTCATCCTCCTTTTCCCTTTACTCTGCCCAAGCTCTCTGCACAGTCACATTGTCTCCCAGTCTTTCCCTTCACTTCCTCAAATAAACGTTGCCACGCTTTTTGCTCCTTTCATTCAATTCTTTGTTCGAGATGAGAAGAACCTGGAATCCAATTCCAGAAGAAGAGGCAAACAAGCCCAAACCCAGGAACGTTTAGCTGGGGAGCCACTTTTTAGAAGCAAGCAACCCAATAACAGCAAGATGCCCTCCTTCTGCAGCGGGGCATGCACAGGAGTGTCACACAGCAAGTGCAAGCTCATCCCTCATGCCCTCAGCTAACTGTAAATACTGTGTGTGTGTGTGTGTGTGTGTGTGTGTGTGTGTGTGTGTGTGTTTGAGACAGGGTCTATGTAGCTCAGACTGGCCTCAAACTCAGTGACCTTCCTGCCACAGCCTCCTGAGTGCTAGGATTACAGGACTGAACTACCATACCCGACCTCCCCAAACACCTCTTAAAAGTCTCCACCTCCAACACAATCTAAATCAGCAGACTGAGTTAACATGTGAACATTTGAGGGTCACAATCCAACCACAGCATGAAGTAATGCTATTACGACTTCTTGTGAGTACTTCCTTCAGCAAGAGATGGCCACAGCGTGAAGACCATCATTCCTACATCAGTACCATGGGTGAAGGGGCTACACGGTTTAAAAAAAACTAAGTCACAAGGATCCTCCCACCTCAGCCTCCCGAGTGCTGGGATTACAGGCATGTGCCACCACGCCCAGCTATTTTATTTTTATTTTAACTTCATGCTATTTCCACAAGGAACAGCCAAACTGATCTACTGGAAATCCTTAAAGCTCAAAGCCACGGGCTGGGGCTGGGGCCCAATGGTAGAATTCTTGCCTTGCATGCACAAGGCTGTGGGTTCTATCCCCGGCACCCCCCACCCATAAAAAAGCTCAAAGCAATTTTGATTCTTGCAAATGCTACCACAAGGCCCTAATAGTGTGCTGAACCTCTCTTGCATGGAAAGGAACAAATATTTGATACTCATCTTCATTGTGTTCTGGAGTTGGCTTCCTGGTTTTTTTCTTTTCCTTCAGTCTAGAGGAAGGGAGTAAAAGAAACTTCCTGGTAGACCTCCTACTGTAAGGAACATATTTAAAAAAATAAACAAGAGGGCAAGTGCAGAGTTCCTCATCCCGTTTGCCTGGCAGCACTCAGCCTCCAGGCTGGGGGAGGAGAGTGTGAGGCTGCGAGCCGCTCAGTACTCAGCGGAAACATGGGGTACACAGGGCCGGAGGGGTGGAGGTGCCGGAGCCTCAGGGAGGGACCCTGTGTGCTTGTGCAGTTCACAGTGGAGAACGAGTCAGGTCACAAAGTCCAGCGCTTTCACTTGTTTTTGGAGTATTGCAGAGTTGGAAAAAGACACTCCTCAGAGGAGAAGTGAAATGCACAGAAGAGAAGGCAGTTGAGCTCTGTCTGGAAGCCTGGCACTGTTTAGGGTGCTAAGCTCCAGAGGCAGAGGGTGGTCCCTGAGCCAGGGCCACCAGGTGCAGGGCAGCAGGTTGCCTCACTGAGGCGGGGGAACGTCCTTGTGCGACACTTGTCCAGTATTTGCCTGGCTTTTCATTTTGTTTTTGTTTTTCTGAAACAGGGTCTCACTATGCAGTTCAGGCTGGCCTTGAGCTCACTTTGTAGCCCAGGCTGGTCTCGAACTTGCAACGACCCTCCTGCCTCAGCCTCCAGAGTGCTGGGATTACAGGCGTGTGCCACCACGCCCGGCTTCTGGCTTTTCATTTTGTATGCCTCACCACCCAGCCTACATGAGGGGAAGTATGCTTTCATTTTTTCCTATATCATCTACCTTCCTTAGTAAATAAATAAGCAACACATATATTATGTAGTGTGGAAAAGGACATTTTTTAGTTACTCTTTCAATGTACTGCCTTAGGACTGACCAAGCATTGATTGTTGAGTTCCGGAGGAAGTCTAGCAAAAGCATTGGTGGAAAGGAAAAATTGCAGTATCTGGGTCCTTGTGGAAAGCCCCGGGGTCAACACTAAATGCTTCGCTGAGATATGCCTGAAGGAATGATAACATGATGGCCAACTAGTCAAGTCTTACTTATGTGATATGGAGTTATATTGTCCTTGTTAAATCGGTTGATATCCTCCCATTTGCACTGCTGCTTCCTTTGTTCTTTCTCAATAAAGAGTTACTGAAATTGGTAATAGGGGCTGCAGTCCAGGAGACTGTAAGCCCCCTGACCCAGAATTTTGCCTCTCTTGTTTTTCTTTTTTCCCTTACTTTCCTATTCATCTGCTGGTACCTTGTTCTGGGGACTGGTTCACCCTGGACACGAATGGATTATTAATCTGACAATGTAGGTGAGGGGATTGGCTGATTCACTAGAGGCAACATAAAAAATGAAGGAGTTTATGGCATGAAAAATCTGTGTCTTAATGGGTTAGAACGTGTTCTACTTCTTCACATTTACAATTACTAAAAAAATTTCCCATGCTAACGTTAGATAGCACCGGCAGTAATATTTGATAGCATTAGAGAATAACCTTCACACAACAAATAATGCCAGAGGGGAGCCAAGAAAGGATCAGCAGTGGACACTAAAAGATTTCATTAAAAAAAAGATTGCACTGGAAGTCGAGTATGGTGGTGCAAGTGTATAATCCCAGCATTTGGGAGGTTGAGGTAGGAGGATCACTGAAGTTCACTGTCAGCCTGGACTATAGAGTGAGTTCAAGGGCAGCCTGAACTACATAGTGAGCCCCTGTCTCAAAAAAAAAAAAAAAAAAAAAAGATTTCACAGATTTCATTGGGTTCATTGGCATAAAAGTGGTTGGGGCATAGTCACACTGAATCAAACTGTCACTCCAAGCAATACTTATTAATCACAAAAGGAGGAGAAGGATTAGGCCTGGAGATGTAGCTCAGTAGTAGAGTACTTACTTAGCATTCTCAAATCCTTGAGTTTCAACCCCAGTAAAAGTGACAATAAAGCCAGGTGTGGTGGTGCATGACTGTAATCCCAGCATTTAGGAAGCTGAGGCAGGAGGATTATGGCAAGTTCAAGGCCAGCCTGACTACACAGCGAGATCCTGTCTCAAAAAAAAAAAAAAAAAAAAGTTACATTAAGTTAGAGAGATCTAAAGCCCAGTGTGGTGGTGCACAACTGTAATCCCAGTACTTGGGAGGCTGAGGCAGGAGGATCACTGCGAGTTTGTGGCCAGTCTGGCTACAAAGTGAGCTCAAGGCCAGCCTGAACTGCACAGTGAGATTCTGTCTCCAAAAGACAAAAAAAGAGAGGTCTAGAGGGCACCCCCGAACCATGCATTCAAACTTATCACTCGGCGAGAACAATGCGATAATTACCCTTCTGATGTGAAGCTCTGCAAAGTCTACAATGTCGCCTATGTAGATTTTGTTTGTGTTTCTGTCAGAATTGTTTCCTTTATTATTATTATTATTTTTTTGTCTTTTTGAGACAGGGTCTTGCTATGCAGTTCAGGCTGGGCTTGAGCTCACTTTGTAGCCCAGGCTGGTCTTGAACTCATAACAATCCTCCTGCCTCAGCCTCTAGAGTGCCGGGATTACAAGCGTGCGCCACCATGCCCAGCAAAACTGTTTCCTTTAAAGGGAGCGAAATCCCAAATCCAGACTGTGAGACACACAGTGAGACAAGTGGGCCAGACAGAACGGCAATGTCGCGAGAGGGAAGGGTGGCAGCAGAACCATTGGAGGTCAGAGGCTATGAAACAGCATCACAGGGGCTGGGGATTTAGCTCAGTGGCAAAAGCGCCTGCCTGGCAAGCGCAAGGTCGTGAGTTCGGTTCCTGGTACCGGAGAAAAACCAAAA
>NW_004955575.1:154806-162317 GCF_000276665.1 Chinchilla lanigera
AAAAAAAAAAAAAAAAAAAAAAAAAAAGAAACAGCATCACAGTGAAATGCGAGCAATGAGTCTCTTTTTTCCAGTTTTCATTTTTTCATTAGTCCATGTTTGTAGTTACAATGATTACATCCCTCATAGGGAGCTGGTACATGCATGTGACACATTTTAATTATTTCCCATCCCTTCCTCTCTTCTCCTTTCTGCCTCTATCTCTTGGTCCTTTTCTTTTTCATACAAGATTTACCTCCCTGTTCCTACTCTCTATTGTCAGGATGGTTCTTGATTGGCCCCTGGACTTGGAGCTGGGTGTGGTGGCACACACACCTGTAATCCCGGCACTGGCGAGGATGAGTCAGGAGGATTGATGCAAGTTTGAGAACAGCTTGTGCTATGTAGTGAGTTCAAGGCCAGCCTGAACTACACAGTGAGACTGTCAAAAAAAAAAAAAAGAGATTTGGGGGCATCAGAGCAATGTGAATATGTCTTCCATATCAGGTAAGGTTTTATATTAATGTTTGTTTTGGGGAGCACCAGAAGGATATCTTGGTTCTTAGGAAATACCTATGCACGCTAAAGTATTCAGGGTAAAATATGATCTGAAACTTAAGGACTGGGGGTTAGAGTTAGGGATAGCTTAGTGGGTAGCGCTCAGTGGCACAGTGCTTGCCTATGATGTGCTAGGTCCTGGGTTCTATATCCAGAACTGCAAAAAAAAAAAAAAAGACTTTAAAAAAGGTTGAAGCAGCCAAGCATGGTGGCACATGCCCATAATCCCACCATTTGGGAGGCTGAGACAGGAGGATTGCCAGGAGTTTGAGGCCAGCCTAAACTACATATGAGATCCTAGATCAAAAAAGGTATGGTACAGACATATACATATCATGTATGTGTGTCTGAGACAGCAAGCAGGTGTGAGCAATGCTAACAACTGGTGAATTTAGGTGAAGACACATTATTGTGCTATTTTCTCAACTTTTCCATAGGACTGAACCTCTTGTTTTATCATTTTTTTAATTTTTTAATTTTTTTTCCGGTACCAGGAATCGAACTTACAACATCGCGCTTGCCAGGCAGGCACTGTGCCGCTGAGCTAAATCCCCAGCCCCTTATCATTTTTTAAAAAATTTATTATTTGCTTGTTTGGTGGGGCAACACGCTAGGCAAGTGCTCCACCACTGAGCTAGAGCCCTGCCCATCTGTAAATGTGAAATTCTCAAGGTGGTAAGTTAGGGAAAAAAAGAGAACAAGGCGTTTGTTTCCTCGTTGTTGGAACCGGCGCATGCCTGCGTTTACAGGGGTCCTTCCACATTTCCCCTTTCTTGTCCCTCCTGTGTGTCATCCCCGAGACTCAGGGACAAAGCCAAGGCGTCTAATCAGCTTCACAAGATACTCAGAGCCATCTGCCTTGCTCTAGATGCTATCTGAGGGGTTTCGGGTCACCCCAGCTCTTTCTCGGGTTTAATCCCTTCTATCAGAAGTTGCAGACTTTAAAGAGAAAGTGCTGCAGTGCCACCAAACCATATTTAAAAAATGAATATGAAGGTGGATGCTCAAAATTCCACAACAAGCAGAACTTAAATCTATCACCTCGAAATGCTTCAAATCCTTGAGGGCCGTCCTGCTGCACTTCGAGGCAAATGCCACCTCCGGGCAGCAGCTACAGGACCTTCCCGTTGCCCTCTCCACCGCGCCCGCCCCTCCTTCCGGCCTCCCCACAGGGCCCGGATCTCCCAAGCGGTCCTAGACCCACGCTCTGCTGCTCCTGGCCCAGAGCTTGGCCTGGCTGCTCCTTTTCATCCCGAAAGCCTCAGCTCGAATGTCACTTATCAGAATGGCTGCCTGTGACACCCTACCCAGGGAGGCTGCAGCCCCTCGTGCCCTCCCAGCCCATGTCCCTTTAGCATGTTTGGTCTAAGACACTCATCACTACCTGAAGGTACCTTGTTTATTTTATTTTATTTTATTTTTTTTATTTATTTGTCTTTTTGAAACAGGGTCTCGCTATACAGTACAGGTTGGCCTTGAGCTCGCTTTGTAGCCCAAACCAGTCTCGAACTCCCAGCGACCCTCCTGCCTCAGCCTCCCAAGTGTTGGGATTATAGGTGTGTGCCATCACGCCCAGCAAATATTCCTTTTCAAAGCAAATGGTTTACTTCCGTGGTACAGCACTGTCTTAGCTTGTTTGAGGCCCTGCATTTGATTCCCAGCATTGCAACAAAATAAATACATACTAATTTTTTTTTTTTTTTCTTTTTAAGACAGGATTTCTCTATGCAGTTCAGGCTGGCCTTGAGTTTACTTTGTAACCCTGGTTGGCTTCGAACTCGAATTGATCCTCCTGCCTCAGCCTTTCAAGTGCTAGGATTATAGGTGTGCACCATTATGCCCATTAATTTTCTTGTTTTCTTTTTGTCTTTTTGAGACAGGATCTTGCTATGAAGGTCAGGCTGACCTTGAGCTCACTTTATAGTCCGGGCTGGTTTCGAATTCGCAACAGTGCTCCTGCCTCAGCCTCCCAAGGTCCCACATTAATTTTCACACATAATTTCTGTGTGTCCTACACTTCAACCATACCCTGTGTCAGCATTAACATTTCAGGAGCTATAGTGAGCTTTACAGGCTCCTAAAATGTCTCCCAAAGAATCTTCAAAAGGAAACAGAAAGACAGCCATTCGAAGCCTGTGTAACACGTAAGAGGAGAACTGTACCTTATAACCATCCTAATGACGAGATATTTGTGTATTAACTTCACACTCACCCAATTCAAGTGATTTTTCTAGGGTTAGGATTCCTTATGCTGAGTTACAAGATTACTTATTATTGCTTTTTTAAGTTTGTGGACACAGGAGGTAAAGAACCTTATGAAGTTAAAATTAGATATGGGAACACAGTATTTTCAGTATTTGGTTAATGTTTACTTCTTCCTCTTTCCTTTTTTGAGCTTAATAGCTTGAAAGGCCAATTTTCCACTGCAATGAGTGACTGCAACAATTAAGAGAAAACAAATCCAAATCTCTTTCTTTCTCTACATCATCCAAATAATTGTGACACTATTCTATCCCACACTGAATAGCTTCACTCTCCCACAGATCATTATCTCCACTGAGATCCTATGAAGCTGTTATTTGTGGGTATTTAAAGAACATTATTCACAACACAACCATGCATAGGTTCACCAACCGTCTCTTCAAAGAATATCTCTACCCTCTACTCTCAAAAAATGTCTTTTTATAAAATATAAAATTCCTATAATCCTAGCACTCAGGAGACTGAGGCAGGAGGATCACCATGAGTTTGAATACAGCCTGTGCTACATGGTGAGTTCAAACCCAGCCTGAACTACATAGTGAAACCCTGTCCCAAATAATACCCAAACAAACAAACCCGAAAAACCTCACAAATTCCTACAAAAGAGTAGACATATATGTACAATTTAATAAACTATTAGATTGGGAAGCTGAGGCAGGAGGATCACCATGATTTCGAGGCCAGCCTGGGCTACAAAGTGAGCTGAAGGCCAGCCAAAACTGCATAGCAAGACCTTGTCTCAACAAGACCAAAAAAAAAAAAAAAAAAAAGAGAAAAAGGAAAATTTGTGGAATATGATGTGAACATTAACTAAGATGATGAAAAAAAAAAAAAAAAAAGCAAAATAAACAACTAGAAGGCCATGTAGCCTATACCCAGGCAAAGACACAGTGTTGCTCAACTGTGGAATACTGCCTACAGATAATAAAAAGTCATAAAATTATTGAGACCATTCATTCAGGAATTGTGTGAGTCCTGACTCACACCTTAGCATATAACTGCAGTAAATGATCACACTTTGCTGAGCTTTAGTTTTCCAAGATGTCAAAAGGGGAACTAATAGCACATCACAAGGTTATTGTAAAGACAAAAGTCATTTCAAAGCCCACAAAATGTGGCACAGGGCCTTGCTGAGCAAGTGGCGCCTATAATTACTGTCATTCACCTTGTTGAAGTTCCTGTTAGGGGCTGAAACTCTTTGTTTAACTGGGATTCCTCCCAGGAAGAGCTTGCTTAATCCATGGCAACTGGGGAGCGGAGGTTACTCACCTAGTGCAGTCATCCTCTTAGAAACTGCCTCGCTGGTGATGTACCCCACATACTCCGGACACGCGTCCCAGAACTGTCCTGCATGGGCCAGGAGCCACTCCTGTCACTGGATGCACTGGCTGAGCTGGTGAAGTAGAGTGGAAATATTTTAATTCCCCTTCTGTTCTCCTCTAAACCCCTGAGTTGGAGCCAGCAATGGAAGGCTTGAAATGCTATTAAGAAACAAAGGAGGACAGTTGTAGAAAGATGCCGAGCCTGTGCTGGCACAATGGATTTGAGAAGAAGGGGCCAGCAGTTACAGGGGAGGGCAGTTCTAGGCAGGTGGGGTACAGCAAGAACAAGTTACACTGTCAGAGCTGTTCATCCTCCCTAGCATAGTGCCTATCTCGGGGAATGGGCCAGTCACCTTAAAGAGGGTACTATTTCTTTGTCAAATTTAGGAGAGGAAAATTAGGCTTACATAGCTTACTTTCCTTTAATCCTTTCTAGCTACTATCCTGTCTAGCTACTACGTGATAACACTAGGATTTGCCTGTCTTCCTGCCTTCCTCCATCCTTTTTTTTTTTTTTTTTTCTGGTACTAAGAATCAAACTCAGCCAGGTGCTTGTGCCACTGAGCTATATCCCTGCCCCTTTATCTCTTTTTTTTTGAGATAGTAGTCTACACTGGCCTTGAACATGTGATGATACTCCTGCCTCAGCCTCCCAAGGGCCAGGATTACAGGCATTTGGCATGATGCCCAGCTATTGCTATAATGTATAATTATGTAATGTGATTAAATTGAGATGGCACTGTTTATGATCCAACCAATTTTGTTTTGCTACTGAGGAAAAGTGTTTCAATTTTAAAGTTGGATTTTCCCTTTAGACACTTTGACTACTACTTAATGTGCACAATATTAGGCAATAGTAACAAAAGCACAGATTTTTTTAGGTTGTGCAATGCTGGAAGTGTTTGGCAAATTAATCTAAACTCAATAAAAAGGATATACATCATTTCAACAGATTTAGTATTAAGTTGAGCCATGTGAAGTTGCCATTTTTGCAATTAAAAATGATCAATTATTGTAAATTTCATATAATTCACCTTTAGTCCCATTCCATATATATAAATTCAGTTGTAGCTAGACAGTTATTTTCACCAAAACAGGCAATTTTATGCTGGGTGTGGTGGCACCCATCTGTAATCCCAGCTACTGAGGAGGCCGAGGCGGGAGGATCACTTGAATTTACGACTTTGAGACAAATCTGGATAACACTGCAAGACCCCGGTCTCAAAAAGTTTTTATTCATTACAGTGCATTAAATAAGTACTTAGAAGATAGCTGTCCACCAGGCATGTAGCTCAGTGGTACAGTGCATACTTAGTATGTGTAAGGCCCTGGGTTCAAGCTGTAGCAACATGCCCAGTGTGGTGGTGTACACCAGTAATCTCAGCACTCAGGAGGCGGAGGCAGGAGGACTGATGCAAGCTGGAGGCCAGCCTGGACTACAGAATGAGTTCAAGGCTACTTTGAATTACATAGCAAGACCCTGTCTCAAAAACAGATCTGTAGCAACAAGTTGTTGAATGAACGAATGATAAAAGCACAGAAATTATGAGAACTTTCCACTGAACATAGATTGCATGTGGGTTTAGGTTTAGGTTGGGCACAAAGGAAATACTGTGTTATTCTCATAAATTGTTAAAAAATTCAATTTAAAAACCTAACAACCCAGGGCTGGGGATTTAGCTCAGTGGCACAGCGCCAACGTTCACAATCGAACGTTGTGAGTTCAATTCCCGGTACCTGAAACCCTCCTCCCCGCTGCAAAAAAACCTAACAACCCAGAAAACTGAAAACATGTCTGCACAAAAACTTGTACATGAATATTCATAGCCGTATTATTATTCATAATAGCCAAAAAGGAGAAACAACCCCAATTTCCACCAACCAATGAATAGGTAAGTAAATGGATAAACAATGTTTTATATCCACACATGGAAATATTATTCAGTCAGAAACAAAAATGAACTACTGCTACATGCTGCAACAGCGATGAACCTTGAAGAATAGTATGCTGAATGAAAGAAGCCAGAAACAGGTTACACACTGTAGTAACCATTCATAGAAAATGTCTAGTATAGGCAAATCTATGAAGACAGAGGCCCGGCGTGGTAGTGCACACCTGTAATCTCAGCACTCAGGAGGCTGAGGCAGGAGAATCACTGTGAGTGCTGGGTATACCACTGAGCTACATCCCAGACCTCATATTTCTTTTTGAAAAGTGAGGGAAAAAAACTTCCTAAGATCTCCTCTCAAAGGATGTCAAAATGTATTATAAAATAATAGGCATGTGTTTATGAATCGGAGAGTATTAGGAAACGTTCCCTTGTTTAATTACAAACCAAGTTGGAATGTTCGGAGATTTTAGTAATCCGACAGCCAATTTTAAGAGGATTAACCAGAGTTCCCCAGTGTTAGTATCAATTTAAACTGCATCATTCAAAAACTACATGGTCATATTGAAGTAATTATAACAATGACTTCATGAAAAATTACCAATTAGATTGTCTTTTTAAGACTGTCATTTAAAATACCCTGTATTTATACGAAGCTCAGTACTTCCTGAAGTACTGAATTGTGCCTCAAGATCTAATGTATGGGAGAACCACGTCTCTAAGCACTTAATTAAAGGCAGAAAAGTGGGTGGAATTGGACAGGAATGTATTATTAGCAATGCTAACATTCCCGGTTGGAACATAAAAGGAAGCAGGATTGAAGAAACCTAATGCTAGTCTCCTATGCAGTTAAATTGTAAGAATTAAAATTACTACATCCTGGAGCATAATTTTTAAAAATGCAACGTACACACACACATTAAAGTCCACACCGCTAAGTGTAGATTGTGAATAACAAATAGAACCTACCAACCGAAGTAAGGTTTCATTTTTTTGGCCAAAAGAGAACATGGAAAGAGCTGAGATCCCCGCAGAGCGGACTCTCGATTAACGTACGCAGCTGCCGGTGGGTCGGGGCGGGGCCGAGGACTTGACGTGGGGACCCCGAGAGCGAGGCACGCACGTTATCTTGCCGCACACCGATATCTACAGTGATTCGCCTTCATTTTTACCATCCTGACTGGTCTTTTTCAGACTTCCTTCCCAAATTAAAGCGTAGCTTTTGTAAAACTTTCAGGGCTCTTTCGTCGGGACAACGCGTCTAGACCTTTTCTCCCCCTACAAACGTTTAATCAACATTTGGGGGTGCTGGGGATTTAGCTCAGCGGCACAGCGCCTGCCTGGCAAACGCGAGGTCGTGAGTTCGATTCCCGCTACCGGAAAAGCAAAACCAAAAACACTCGGGACGCAGAGGGCGCCGCGTGAGGGGGGCCGCGCCCTCCCCGCGCAGACCCGCTCGGGTTCCACCGCGCCGGAGAGCTCGCCGCGCGCCCCGAGGGGT
>NW_004955575.1:162796-197643 GCF_000276665.1 Chinchilla lanigera
GCGGGGCCGGCCGCCAGGGCGTGGACGCGGGTTTCGGTGGCGGTTTCGCCCGGGCCAGAGCCCGCGGGGAGGCGCGGAGCTTCCTCGGCGAGGCCGGGCCGCTTTCCTCGAGGGACGTGAGCGGCGCGGGCCACTTCTCCCGACGGGGGAGGCGCGGGGCTCGGAATCCGGGAACCCCGCGTTCAGCCCGGCTGGGGAGGGCTGCAGTGCGGCCCCGCGCGCCCCGATTCCGCCTGCCTCCACCCCGGGCGCCCCGGGAAGAGGGGGTGCCTGGATCGTCTCAGAAAAATTCTCTTTATTTATTCCGGGGGATTCAACCCAGGGCCTTCGCCCTGACCTACAGCCCCAGCCTCTTTATGTCGAGACAAGGTCTCTAGATCCCTGATGCCCAGGTGGGGTTCTCGGTGTGATCCTCCTGCCTCAGCCTCCTGTAGGGCTGCGTTTGCAGGCGTGCACCCCACATCCCGTCCGCTGAAATAGCGCTGGAGGTGTGGGTCCCACCGGCTGGTTTGAAGCCGCGTAGTGGGAGTTGTGTGGACCCGCGTCAGTGTAAGCCGGAGAGCGGAGAGTTTCTTTGGGGCGAGACTGGACTTCGAGGGACGCGGCTCCGGCCGCGGAGCCCCAGCCTTGACCGGAAGAAAGCGAGTTGGGAGCTGCGGGGCGCCGTCGGCCCCAGGCGGTGCCTGCTCCGAGCGCGGCCGCGGTCGCCGGCTCCCGAGACCCCCCAGCCGCAAGTGAGGGGACTGAGCCCCAGGCCCCGGCCCCGCCGGCGAGCCGCCCGGCAGGGAGTTAGCCACGCGCGGAGGCGCGAGCGCTTTCCAGGCTGCGTGGTGTGCGGCCCGCACGCGCACAGGTGCGCTCCCGGATCCCTGGAAAGGAGAAGCGCTTCTTCCCCCCACGGCCCTGCGGTTCTTGCAGTGGTTTGAAAACCAGTTGTTTCTCGGCGCAGGTGGGTGAGTCACACTGTACATCCACACATGTAGCAGCAGTTACTTTGCGCCACACGTGTTAATCTTGATTTTTTTTTCTCTAGTGTTTGAAAATAAGTGTTTTTAAATGGTGGAGCCACAGGACCAAAATAACATTTTTAGTCCTTGGTGGCACGTGCCTGCAATCTCAGCACTCTGGGGCGAAGGGAGGGGATAGCAAATTGGAGCCCGGCCGGGCAATTTGGTGATTTAGGGAGACCCTGTCTCAAAATTAAAAAAAAAAAAAAAATGAGGTGGGAGGGATGGGGATGTAGGTCAGTGTGGAAGCCCTGGGTTCAATCTTCATTACCGAAAACAAAAAACACTTACTCACTAGGTGCCTCCTTTTTTTTTTTTTTTTTTTTTGGAGACAAAGTTTCACTATGCAGTTCAGGCTGGCCTTGAGCTCGCTTTGTAGCCCAGGCTGGTCTCAAACTTACAATGATTCTCCTGCTTCAGCCTCCCAAATGGTGGAAGGTGCCTCCTTTGTTAGGGTTTGGAGAGGATAGCGAAATAGGTAGAACAGGTTCTGTGCTTTCCTGCAGCACAGGGACTGCTTAGGGAAATTAGGGGCTGTGCCTATTGTAGGTGAGGCGCTGTGGTTAGGGGCAGGTCCAGTTAAAAGTATTTGAAGGTGGATAAACAAACCAGAAACGGGCTGGCTTGAAGGCTGTTTCAGCCAATCACAGAAGGTATTTACAGATTTCTCTAACCCTGACTAGTCCCTATGGGCTGGTTTAAGTTTTCTGCATCATGCTTGATGTAATGGTAATTTTTTTTCCCCCTAGTACTGGTGATCGAACCCCAGGATGCTCTACCATGCACCCACGTCCCTATGTATTTTTTATTTTGAGGCGGTCTTGCTAAATTGCAGAGGCTGGCCTCAAACTTGTAATCCTCTTGTGTCAGTTTTTCAAAGAGCTGGGCACGAGCCACCATACCTGACTGTCTTAGGTTTTCTGTTTTCCTCTTTTTTTTTTTAAAAAAAGATAGTGTTGGAATTATTTTTCCTAATAATATCAACGTTACTTTTGGGCTTGGGAGAACTCAGTGGTAGAACTCTTGCTTAACATACAAGATAGTCTTAATGTTTCGAAGCACATAAATGATGCGTAATGCCTTTCCACTTTGTCAGGAACCTAAGTTTTCTTTAGTTGCACTTTAAGACTTAGTTGATTATTAAGTAGGCTGTTTTCATCCAAATTACTATTGGTAGAAGTGTTAAGGTAAAAAGACTGCACTGATGTGTTTTAACCCTCGGCTGTGACCTAGTGTTTCTGCTGGTGACAGTGGTGCCGGTCACCTCCGGACCTTGCCATTCTGATCTGGGGGTTGGGATTCTGCCTGAGGAACTCCCATCGGTTCCCATCCTGCTGTGTGTCCTTTCCTGTCTCCCTCAGAACGAAAGCACTTAGCTACTTCAGCCAGACAGACCTCGAAGAAGTGTATTTACTGGGTGTTAGTGAAGAACTGGAAGGCATTCACTGGTGGACTCAAATTCCAGCTCCAGTGCGCTCTGGTTTTTATTTATTTATTTATTTAGTTTTGGTCTGTTGGTTTTATTAATGAAGTTTGAAGAGACTGTTCCTTCAGGCTAGGAACTGGGTCTAGGAACTAGGGTAAGTGATGGTGAATACAGATGTCTTAGTGCTTGTGAAAGTGCTACTCCAGATGGGGTAGAAATGGTAGTGTAATAATAGTAATAATAATAATAATTTTTTGGTGAGGAAAATTTGCTCTGGAATTAGAGTTCAGAGTGATGGAGCAAGCAACCAGGCCATGTCTGAAGAGGTGACATTTGAGCTGAGAATTGAATTTGGGGACTTTCTAGATTGTTTTTTCTCCTCCAGTACTGGGGATTGCATGTGCTAGAGAAGCACTTTACCTCTGAACTAAATCACCAGCTCTAGGCAGAGTTTGGTTTGCTTAAAGGTCATTGAAGGCTGGGCATGGTAGCATGTGTCTGTAATCCTAGCGCTGTGGGAGACTGAGGCAGGAAGATCAAGAGTTGGAGCACAACCTGGGCAGTTAGCAACTTAGAGAGACCCTATCAAAATACTAGCAACTCAGCAAGACCATGTTTCCAAATAAAAAATGAAGGGCTGGGGATCTACCTCAGGGGGAAGGCCTTGTGGGGAGAGTTTGGGAGGGTTAGGGGAGTGTGTCACTTGGACACTTCAATAAAAATGTTGTTCCTCACAGAAATAGACCTAGTCCATTTCAAAATCTGCTTGATTTCACTTTTTTTTTTTTTTTTTACTTTATTATTATTATTTTTTGTTTTTTTGAGACGGGGTCTCGCTATGCAGTTCAGGATGGCCTTGAACTCACTTTGTAGCCTAACCTGGTCGCAAACTCTCAAGGATCCTCTTGACTCAGCCTCCCGGGGGCTAGGATTACAGGCGTGTGCCACCACGCCTAACCCTTTGATTTCACAATTATAGGGAAGTTGTTATGATGTGCCTGTTGTCTAAATCCAATCATTTAATGTCAGTTATGACTTAAACTTTTTAAAGGCAAATTGACTATTGCTATATGTGACCTAAAAGGAATAAGGAATAGAGTGCTATTAGCATACCTCTGTAATCCCAGCATTTAGGAGACAAGAGTTAGGAGGATTGCTGGGCTACATAGTGAGACCATCTGTCTTAGTTACTTTTCTCTTGTTGCTGGGACAAAATACTCAGTGCGCAAAATTAAGAAAGGAAAGGTTTATTTAGCTTACAGTTTTTGGAGGATTGAGTCCATACTTGGCTGGCTCCAGGGCAGAGTGGCACATGGCAGAGGGCAGCAGTTCATGGAAGCAGAACACAGCAAAGCAACAAGGGCAAAAGTGGGGAATGGCAGCAGGCAGCCTCTTGCCTTCCCTTGCATTGTGAACAGGCTACCCCCACCCAGGGGTCATGTAGCACTCATATAATCTCTTTTTTTTTTGGTCTGGTATCAGGAATCGAACTCACAACCTCACACTTGCCAGGCAGGCGCTGTGCCACTGAGCTAAATCCCCAGCCTGCACTCATATAATCTCCATGCCCTCCTCTTCCACAGGCTCAGGATCTATACAAAGTAAGCACCCTGGCTCCCTGCTGAGTCACTTAGCCAAACCTCTAGACTCCCCAAGTTGACACAATGTATCAGCCATAACACCCTCTCAAAAAACAAAAAGGGGGGGGGGCTGGGGATTTAGCTCAGTGGCACAGGCCTGCCTGGCAAGCAGGAGGTCATGAGTTTGATTCCTGGTAAGGGAAGAAAAACAAACAGAAATAAACCAAAAATCAAAAAACAAAAACAAAAAAACTGTAATGAAGTTTATTTATTCCAGTGCTGTGATCTTCCTGCCTCAGCTTCCCAAGTGCTGAGATTACAGGCATATGCCACCATGCCTGGCAGGGCAAAGCATTTTAGGACTTTTTTTTTTACATGTCAGCTTAGCTTTTTATAAAATTTATTTAAAAAAATTTTTTTTCAGGGTAGGGCAAGGTCTTACTACCCAGTTCAAGCTTTGAACTCACTGTTTAGCTCAGGCTGGCCTTGAACTCACAGCAACCTTCCTGCCTCAGTTTCCGGAGTGCTGGGATTACAGATGTGTGCCACCACGCCTGGCGCCTTAGTTTTTATTAAGATGGCTTTTGGCCAGTAAACATTCTCAGGGAGAGAATGTTATTGTATGTTAACATTAGCAGGAGGTATGGGTTTTCAGTTGAATATTTGCAGCAGGGATCTGCTGGTTCTCTTTCGCTCTTTTGTCCCTGTCACCCTTCTGACACATTTGTAAAGGTGATCTAAATCCAGTGGCCTTTCTACTCATCTTTTTTATATTATTAAATTCGGATTTAAAAAATTTTTTTAAAAAGTTTCTGTCCGTGTTTGCAGTGCACGGTGTTTGCCTTCCTCAGGTGGAGTTGGTGCTTGCAGCCCTCGACTCAGTCTCCTCAGGCAGCATGGGTCCAGCCTTGTTTTACCAGCTTTGTTGTGCCGGGCCTGGGACCCTCATCCTCTAGCTGCTGGCTGCAGAGCAGTCACAGACTTGTCCTTCAAAGAGACCTTGAAGTCTCTTGGTCTAGTCTCTAAAAAATAACAAATGACTTAGGTTTTTGTGTGAGTGGCATGAGCTCAAATGGTTATTTGTTATTCTTGTGGGGAGGGTGGAATAAGGGCGGAGGTGGGACTTCCTAACTTTGAAATGAAATCTGACCCTGTGGGTTTGTGTTGTTTTTGGTTTTGTTTTAACCATTTCTAGGACTACAACTGCCCTTCTAAGGTCAAATTCAAAAGGCCAGCCAGTGTGGTAGGGTATGCCTATAAGTTTATCACCGTGGGAGGCTGAGGCAGGAGGATCACAAGTTCAAGTCCATCCCTGGCGATTTAAGGACTTAATAAAGACAAAAATAAAAAATAAAATCTCAAAATAAAAAAAATAAGGGGCTGGGGTTGTAACTCAGTGCCAAGGCACCTGAGTTCTGTCAGGCCAAACATTTCCTGTTTTTCTAATCATTTGTTTTAAGGCCTGGTGTTTTTAGATCCTTCACAATCCTTAGGCACCCTCCTACCTACTTTAGAACATGATGAACAGATTTCAGGTTTTATTTCTTGTACAAAATTCCTAGATCTGAGCAGTTTTTCTGTGAATGCTTGTTAGCTTTTGGTTTTGTTTTGTTTTTTGAGATAAGAGTCTTGCTGTGTAGTTCAGGCTGTCCTGGACTATGTAGCCCAGGCTGGCCTCAATCTTGAAGTGATCCCCCTGCTTTAGCCTCCCGAGTGCTGGGATTACAGGTATGTTCCACCACACCTGGCGACACTTGTTAGCTTTTGTTGAAGTTCTTACCCGGAAAATACTATTTATTTTTTGGAAATGCCACTTTTAAAAGTGACTGAAAATGAAAATCAACTGGGCGTGGTGGCGCACAACCTGCAAGGAGGATCGCTGTGAGTTTGAGGCCAGCCCGGCTACACAGTGAGGCCCTGTCTCTAAAGAAGAAAGCATCAGCAGGCGAAGTGGCATGTACCTATAACCCCAGCACTCTGGGAGGGTGAGGCAGGAAGATTGAAAGTTCAAGTCCTACCTGGTGAATTTAGAGAAACTCGGCACCAAAATAAAGAATTTAAAGAGTTGGCGATTTGGCCCTGTGCTAAGGCTTTTCTCTAGTACAAAAAAAAAATCTTATTAAGGTGAGGTTCCTTTGTCCTATACTTACTGCATGCTTTTCTTTAAATTGGGTTTGTTTGTTTGTTTATTTAGTTATTTAGCTTTGGGCCTGGGGATCAAACTCAGGGCCCTAACACAGAGCTTACAGTGACCTATTTATGTGCCAAATACCAAAGTACCTAAGCACCTACATTTCTTACCTTAGGGCTAACCATCTTCCTCTTCTGCCCAAGGTCAGGATTATTCCCGTGGCAGACCGGGTAGATCCACTGAGGCCTGGAGAAGGTGAGAAACTGGCTCCAGGTTGCTGCTAGGGAAAGGACACTGTTGAAACTGCTAGGTCGGTTTCACCTCTGCCCTTCCCAGAGATTGTGCTCAGCGGTAGCCAGTCCCAGTCAGTTGTCCTTTCCATGGATTGGTCAGCTCCAAATCCGGAGAGGGTTATGTAGCCCACCTTGTGACGGCTGGCGGCCTCCCTGCTGGTGGGCAGAACCAGCCTATTTTTGGTGTAATGAGGTGCTGTTACTTGGTCCCTTGGGAATCTGCCTGACTCCCAAGCTTGTGCCCTAGATTCCCGGGATTCTTCTGAGCCTCCCTCAGCTACCAGTGTGTTTACCTTCTCCAGAAGAGAAACAAAGGCGTGGCATGACTTGTTCTTAATGAGCTTTCTAACAGTGTTTCACAATTTAAAATCTCTCTTGTTAGAGGAGACAGGCCAAATGAATGCTGCATCCAGAAAATACCCCTTTGGAAAGAGGTTTTGTTTGAACTTTGACAACTTTAGCCCAAATCTGGGTTGATTTAGAGTTTTCAGAAACTATCACTGACCCTGAAGTAGTTGTTGGGGACTAGTTGTGAATGATTGAGCATATAGAGAGGGTAAGAGTCTTTTAAGGTCAGTATTTGTCATTATGACATTTAGCTTTAAAAGCAGGGTACCACATTTAATAGTACTTCAGTTTTTCTTTTTTATTTGTTTGTTTTTCGTACCGGAATCAAACTCAGGACCTTGTGCTTGTCCGGTAGGCGCTTGTACCACTGAGCTATATTCCAGCCCCAGTTTTTCTTAAATTAAGTTTTTCTTAATGTTCCTTTTCCAAACATCAGTTATAAAGACCCTTAATCTGGACTTTTGTCTTTTAAAACAGTCCCATAACATTTTGACCCATATTTCTCATTTATGTGTGTTTGTGTTTCACGATTAGAATATAAAAAAATCGACAGGTGTTAATTACAAGATTCTGTACACTTAGGATTTGTGTACTTTTCTGTATGCTGTACTTTATTAAAGTGGTTTTAAAAAATTAAGGTAGAAGCAACCCATTTGGGATCCCTCCTGTCTCTCAGGAGCTGTTCCTAGTCTCCATTCTCCATTCCTTTTCTCCAATAAATTTTCCTACTCTTGAAAAAAAAATTAAGGTATTGCAGATGTTTTCCCTCACTGTATTTGGAAAGTTGTATAACTTCTGTTGATGTTACTAACATTCAGTATATTTCTATTTTTGAAGTTTTATCTAATGTATACTTGGGCAGGGTTTATTCTGAGAGATAGGGATTTGAATCTACTCCAGGATGTGGAAAAAAGTTGCCTGTGTGTGTGTGTGTGGTGGGGAGATAGCCTTGCTTTGTAGTTCAGGCTGGCCTTGAACTATGTAGAACAGGCTGGCTTTGAGCTCACAGTGATCTTCCTGCATTAGCCTCTCGAGTGGTGGGATTAGAGGCATTCACTGCCAAACCAGACATGTTCTTTTTTTTAATTTTAATTTTTTGGACACATTACTAAAGAACAAAGTTTAGGAGTTTGAGTTGATTTACTATTCTTAACATTTTCATGTATATTTGCACAGATTTTATTTAAAAAGGAGAGACTTTAAAATACTCAAATTATAGCTGTTTCTCAACTGTCATTTGAGAGTAGCGCCTTACAAAGTTAACTTGATACTTTTCCATTACCTTCAGCCTGAAAGCACAAGAGACTACAGGCAGAAATATCCACGATCCAGTCTGACTCATGTAACCGTTCAAATATTTGCACATCTACCATGTACCTGGCATTGTTTTAATCAGTGAACATTGTTTTAAAATATCTTAAGTCATTGTTTTAAATTTTTATTTATTTATTTATTTAATTTTTTTTGTGGGGGACAAGGTCTTGCTGTGTAATTCACGCTGGCCCTGAACTTATTTATGTAGCCCAGGCTGGCCTCCAACTCACGGCAGTCTTCCTGCCTTAGCTTCGCAAGTGCTGGGATTGTAGGCATGTGCTACCACACCTGGCTTAAAATATTGTTTCAATCAGTGCTTCCAGGGAGTTTACCAGCTAGTGTGTCTCAGAGCACCCTTCTTCTTTCATTAGTTTCCTGGAAAGAATGACTGCAGCTTTGCTGTCCTGGTAGGAAAGGTGTGAAGTGCTGAAGCTGGTGTAGTACCTTGCGATGGTCCCAGTGCTGGCTTTTCTAGAGCAAGTCTTGAGCCTTTTGGTTTGGGAACTGTGCGTTTACTATATCCGTGAGCCTGGCCAACCTTTCTCCAGGAGAATGCTTAGTGCTCTGTGGACCTCCGCAAATGGAGTCCACGCTCCCTGACACAGCTGGCTCCCCACATGAAGACTAGTTTGTCCCAGATGGTAGTTGCCTTCAAAAGCTTTAAAAGCTGAGCAGGGTGTGGTGCATACGTCTGTCATCTCAGCACTCCTGAAGCAGGAGGATGGCTGATGGTGGGGAGTTCCAGGCCAGCCTGAAGGACACTGCAAGATCCTGTCTCAGAAGGGAAGAAAAGAGCCACAGTCATGGAAAGCACAAGATCCGGGCTCAAGTTCACCTCAGTGGCACACTGCCCTCCCTCTGACTTTGAGCGTATTCACAGCTCTTTCTGAGCCTCTCTGTAAGCGAAAAGTAGCAGCTATTCAGGGTCGTCTGAGGGTGAAGTGACAATTTTTGTAAAGTACCTGGCACATGGATAGGTATCCAGTGTGTGTTAGGTTTTTCCCCTCACCCAGCTCCTAAGATAAGCCTTCATCACCTCCTCTGCATTTGCTGCTGCTCGTCTCAGGAGCTCCTTTTCTCTCTGTCCTTTTTGTCCTTATTTTTACCTCCCCTACAGAGAATCATGAGCTGCTTCCTATTTCCTCCTGAATGAGGTAAGAAATGCCCACCAGACTTTCAAACCCCTTTGTGGATGCCCAGCCTGGTGGCACTCAGGAGGCTGAGGCAGGAAGATTGCCAGGAGTTTGAGGCCAGCCTGGGTTACATAGCAAGATCTGTCTCAAAAGAAGAAAACAACAAAGTTCTCTTTGTCCTTACCCTATCCTTAGCGCTATATCTTCTCACCATAGCCTTATTTGAGAGATTAGTCCTTCCAGTTTGTACCCTCTGCCCCATCATAACCAGCCACGTGCATGTTGGCATCAAGCCAGCCAGAATTCCCATGCGCTCTTAGGACCCCGGCTCCAGCCTCCTCCTCAGAGTCTTCCCCATGCTGCACTGGAGCACGTATCGCAGCCCCGAGTAAGCCTGACGAGTCACCGAAGCTTGTGACCTGCACAGCTGCATCCATTCTCCACTTCCACAGGCTCCTCCGCATGGTTAGGCACTTAATAACTACTTGTTGATTGAGTGAAGTTGCCTTTCAGAAGTCAAGGGATTGGTGTTCTGAGGGGTTTTAGAACATTGTCATTTTACGTTTCTCTTAGGAAAGGACTCTTTAATGAGTTCAGTGTTTTTCCCCTTTACTAAGAATTGTGTTCAGTTTTGAAGACTTGGAGAAGATGGGAAAATGTTTACAGGACCATCATCTATATACTTCAGAATCACTTTTGTTTTTCTGGCTTCTTGAGATAGGTTTTTGTTATGTAGTACAGGCTGGCTTCAAACTCACAGTGATCCTCCTGCGTTAGCCTCCCAAGTGCTAGGATTATAGGAATGGGCCACCACTCCTGGCTCTGTAATCATTTTTAATAATAAGGACTCACTTTAAAATCAATTAATTATGCTTTATATAACACAGGACAGTCAGTATGTGCTAGACCCTGATACACATGCATTTTTTTTTTTTTTGGTCCCAGGAGTTGAACCCAGAGTCTCCTGCATGCTAGGCAAGTGCCCTACCACTGAGTAAATCTCCAGTCCTTTTTGAAGTATTTTTATTTTGAGACAGTCTCACTAAATTGCCTGGAATGGCCTCAAAATTGAAATCCTCCTCCCTTTGCTTCTCAAGTAGCTGAGATTACAGGTGTGTACCAGCCACTATGCCTGGCTTATATATGTAATTGCACTTACATTTTCATTTTATATAAAAGTTTAAAAGTAATGGAGAAAAACAAAACAAAAAAATCAAAGAAATGTGGAATAATTTGCTTTTCAGAAGTTTTTTTACGCATCTTTGTTCTTTGAAGTGACTAAATATTTTTCTTTTTTTTGACTAAATATTTTCCATATATGCTATAAAATGAAAGATTTTGAAATTTTTATTACTATAACTTAGAATTTCAGGTTTTAAATATACTTCCGTCAGTGTTTGAGAGATTTGCATTACCTCAGTGACTTGATATTTTCAATGTAAGATGCTACCAAATAACGCAAGGGTAAGAAATCCAAAGTGCAAGACCAGTGCATTTTATTATTATTATTATTTTGCAACAGGGCTCCCCGAGTGCTGGATTATAGGCATGAGCCACCACACCCAGATTTTCCATATTCTATTACATTAAAGCCCGCTGGTCTTACCAGCTAATACTCCAGAGGCTGAAGCAGGAGGATCATTGTGAGTTGTAGGCCAACCTGGGCTGCATAGTGAGACCCTATCTCAAAAAGCAAGAAAAGACTGGGTGTGGTGGTACATGCCAGTAATCCCAGTACTCGGGAGGCTGTGGCAGGAGGGTTATTGTGAGTTCTAGACCAACCTAAGCTAGAGGGAGGAAGCCTGGGCTATATAATGAGTCCAGGCCAGCCTGAACTGCATGGGGAGACCCTGCCTCAAAAAAAGGCAAGAAAAACAAAACAAACTAAATAAATATCTATCTATCTATTTATATGAAAAAAACCACTTGTTCAGTTTGGGGTTTCATATTGCAACTAATCTTTTAAAAACTACAATTGAAGCTTTGCTGTGATAATAAAGCTGAATGTCCCCAATAGTCTGAAGTCTATTCAAATATCCCTCCCCTTTCCAAAGACATTATCCGTGTGAAGCTGAATGTTCTCTATCTACTTCATCTATGCAGACTGAATACAGAAACGATGTGAGGATCCAGCTGTCTTCTGTAGAGTCAGACATTACAGAGATGTAAAAAGCTTTAAATGCTTCCATTCTTATATTTTTATTTTAGAAAATGTAATTATTTCTCATAAATAGTGTTCTTGCTAACATGTAATGGGTTCCATTATTTTATTTTTTATTTTATTTTATAGTTTGTTGTTGTTTTGAGACGGGGTCTTGCTATGTGGTTCAGACTGGCTTTGAACTCACTATGTAGCCCAGCCTGGTCTTGAACTCACAGCAATCCTACTGCCTCAGCCTCTTGAGTTCTGGGACAGGCATGTACAATACCCAGTGGATTCATTATTATTTTAAATGAATAGTATGGGTGTGCAAAGTAAGGTGCTTTGTGCTATGAGGACTGTGAGGCCAAATGATTCCTGTGTTTTTTCTGTGCTCGAGGAACTAATGTCTAGCAGGTAAAAATGTTAGCGGAGAAGGGAAGAGCAGCGGCTGGAGTGAGCAGTTACTGGCAAGTGTGTAGTTACTTAGTGATCAGGACGGCTCTGAGCTCAGTAGTAATGCCACTGCCCTTCTTTTGTTGCTTAGATTAGCTTTTCCTGGGAGCTACCAGACATTGCTCATCCTAAAGATCAGGTGATCAGTGACAGACACCACCATGTCATCAAGGCCTTTTGAAAGTCCACCTCCCTATAGACCTGATGAATTGTAAGTAAATTTTTATTTTCTTTTTTGATAAGGTGTATTATATGTAAAAAATGTGTACATTTGAAACTCATCTGTTACTGTCAGTCTATGCGCCTGTAAATTTGAACTATACCAAAGACTGTCTGGTAAAAAGTGAATTTCCCCGTTACTTTTAGTTAGGGAGAGGCAACTTCTGTCTCCTGTTTCTCATGTTTGCCTCAAGAGACTGTCCAGTTGTATTAATTGTATGAACTGTATGTTCCTTTTTGTTTTTCACACATGGTGTGAATCTTCAATACTTATACCCTTTTTAGATCTCTGTTGGTGACATACTGTCACATATTAAAATGTCAGCTTTATTGAGATGTAATCCACAGGCCATGCAATTTACTCATTTAGAATATATAGCCCACTGACTTTGTTTTTGGCCATATACATATATATATGTGTATATACATATATATTTATGTATATACATATATATGTATATACATAAATGTGTAATAAGTGGCCTTTTGGAACTGGTTTCTTCACTTAGGAAAACGTTTTCCATATTGTCAACTTTAAAAGTGATTACTGCCTTGTGTAAACAAGCAAAATTGAGGGTACTTGGGGATGTATCAGTGAATTCTTAAATTTGATACTTGTTATCAAGCATTGACGTGGGATTTCTTCTTTTAAGTAGTTTGTAGCTTTAACTCAAGTAACTGTCAGGATTGAATACAGGAAAAAACAAATTTAGTTTCTCCTGTGATATTCTTACAACACGGTTGCTAGAGAATGGTTCTGTGACCTCTGGTCACCAAAAACGCATGGAGATTTCTCCTCACTGGCGGTGGAGCCCTCAGTCCTGATGCTGTGCCTAGGGGCAGTGCGGGTCACGGGTGGAGGGTGCGTCCTGTAGCACTGTCCTCCACTTTTGAATACCAGTTTGCAAGCACAGGCTTTGGCCTTTACCTTGACTGCGTGGCTATGAATTGGGGTTCCTATAACCACTTTGTTGGAATTAAGTGGCTAGAGCAGCTCATAGAACCAAAGGAGCCGCTTACAGTATTTACATTTACCAGTGAATGCCAGATAAAGGAGGCACAGGTGAGGTATGGAGGAGAGGCGTGGTGCTGCCATCCCCTCAGGGTGAGTTGCTCTCCAGGGAGCTCCACCTGCTAAGCTGTCTGGAAGTTCTGTGAACCCAGTGCTTTTGGGGTTTTGTAGGAGCTTCATTGTACGGGAATAACTGATTAAATCACTGGCCATTGGTGATCAACTTAACATTTGGCCTCCGTCAGCTCCCTGAATATTAGGGAGGAGTCATGACTGCACTTAACTGACCAGCCCCATCCTGAAGGCTCCAGCGCATAGACATACAAAAAGTTGTGTAGCACTTTGAAAAATCCCAGGGTTTTAGTTGTGCGTCCGGTTACAGGAACTAAGACCAAATATATATTTTGTTTCCTCTTGTGGCTTGTCTTCCAGTTATGTCACCTCCTCAGTTACTTCCTGAACATGATAGGGACACAGTTGTTTATGACAGTGTGGTTCTTAAAATATGTTGAAGAGGTCAGGATTAGCTCACTGGTAGAGAATTGGCCTATATGTGCAGACCCTGGAATTGATCCCCAGGACCACAGGGTGGGAGTGGGGGGAGCTGGAGAATATTATAATTTAGTTGTGCTCCATTAACTTAACATCTGTATGTTGCCTTTGTAAAAAAAAAAAAAGGGGGGGGGTGAATTACAATGCATATGTGGAAAAGGACACAGAACATATTGTGAGAGAATTGATGAATTCAAAGCAAACACCCATATAGTCATTTCTCAGGTCACAAAACAATAGAACCCCTAGCCTGCCATCATGATGTACACCTGTAATCCCAGCACTCTGAGAGGCTGGGGCAGGAAAATCGCAAATCTGAACTAGGCAATTTTGGAAGACCCTGTCTCAAAGTAATAAATAAAAGGGGTTGGAGGTGCAGCCTAGTGCAAAGGCTCTGGGTTCAATTCAATCCCTGTATGGGGTCGGGGGAAGACCTCAAAGTGCTTTTTTTCTTGGTATGTTACTCCCTGGACAGATAAAACTGTGCAGTGAGATTATCCTGGTCTTTTGTTATCACCATTTCCTGGTAGATTGCCCAGTACAAGTCATCCTGGCAATTGCAGTAAACAGATGTCACAAGGATAAATTAATGAAGGTCCTTTCTTCAGTAGGAGGCTGCCAGGAGTTGTGCATGACCCTGGAGGCCAGTTGTAGGTTATATCCAAATGCACCTACCTTGTGCCACAAAAGCTAATAGGTTGATACCATTGGTCTCATCTGTCTTCATCCTCAACTGATACAGTGTGCATATTTTGAAGGGTTTTTTTCTTGTGCTGGGGATTGAACCCTGGCCGTTGTACTTGCTAGGCAAGCGCTTGGCCACTGTGCTGCATACTCAACCCCATTACCAGAGTTTTACCCTTTTCCGGTTATCTAATATGGAGCAGATTTTGAGAACTTGTGCTTCATAGTACACTAGACCAGTCATTCTCAAGATACATTTCCAAGAAGAGCAGTATCTGCATTAGCTGGAAACATCTTCTGCCTCAGACCTACAGAGCCTACACTTCTAGGGACTGATAATCTAATCTACCTGTTAACAAGCTCTTCGGGTGATTCCAGTGCAGATTTTTTTACTGTTCAGTGCCTGAATACCTTTACTGACCAGCAGGCAGTAATAATAGTTGTGTTATGGCTTGTGTGAATGATTACAATGACTTTACATGTTCCTTCTGTTTACCACTTAAAAGTGCTAACTTAAAGTTGTTTTTATGTGCATTTCAGCAAACCAAATCATTATGCACCAAGCAATGACATATATGGTGGAGAAATGCATGTTCGACCGATGCTGTCTCAGCCAGCATATTCTTTTTACCCAGAAGATGAAATCCTTCACTTCTACAAATGGACCTCTCCCCCAGGGGTGATTCGGATTCTGTCTATGCTCATTATTGTAATGTGCATTGCTATATTTGCCTGTGTTGCCTCCACACTCGCCTGGGACAGAGCCTATGGGACTGGCCTTCTCGGAAGTGGCATGGGCTACCCTTACGGAGGAAGTGGCTTTGGTAGCTATGGCTATGGCTACGGTTATGGCTACGGTTATGGCTATGGAGCAGGCTACACCGATCCAAGAGCGGCCAAGGGCTTCCTGTTGGCCATGGCTGCCTTTTGTTTCATTGCTTCATTGGTGATATTTGTTACCAGCGTTATAAGATCTGAACTGTCCAGAACAAGGAGATATTACTTGACTGTAATAATCCTGAGCGCCATCCTGGGCATCATGGTGTTTATTGCCACGATCGTCTATATAATGGGCGTCAATCCCACTGCCCAGGCATCTGGATCTATGTATGGCTCACAGATATACACCCTTTGTAGCCAGTTTTATGGACCTGCAGTTAGTAGTCTCTACGTGGACCAGTATTTGTACCACTACTGTGTGGTGGATCCCCAGGAGGTATGAGTAGTGTTTAGTTTTTTATTTCCTCTCCCTCTCCTTGGGTCAGATGCTGTCAGCTTGAGATATGTAACACAGTGACTCTAGGAATTTGAAGATACTGATACCATAACCAAAAAAAAAACCTAAAAAATCTGATGCCAAGAGTCCATTTCTAATTATATTAGAATCTCAGGGAGGGGACTGTGTATCACTATTAAGATATGATTAAAATACTGTACAATTCCACCCATTCAAAGAGCAGTTCAGGTTTGTCATATATTCACACAGTTGTGCAAACATCACAATCATTTGTAGAACTTGGCCATTTTCCTAACCTTCCCTAGGCAACCACTAATCCTACCTCTCTGGATTTGCCTCTTTGAGTATTTTATTATAATCTCAATATGTAGTCTTTTATGATTGGCTGCTTTCACTTACCACAATGCTTTTAAAGTTTATCTATTTTGGGGGGGGAGGGGGAGGTTTGAAACAGGGTCTCGCTGTCCAGTTCAGGCAGGCCTTGGGCTCACTTCATAACCCAGGCTGGCCTCAAACTCACAAAGATCTCTTGCCTCAGGCTCCCAAGTGCTGGGATTACAGGCTGTGCCACAGGGCCCAACTATCTGTTTTAGCTTGTAGGAATCCTTTACTTCTTTTTATAGTTATCTTCCAATGAATGTATATGTTATATTTTATTGACTGATCAGTTGCTGAACATTGGAGCTGATTCTGTATGGCTATTAGAAATAATGTAATGGTCACTGCTGTACATACAAATTGTTGTGAACATTGGTGTTCAAGTTTTCTTTTGGGAGGGCAGTATTGGGGATTGAACTGAGGACTTGTGTGCATTGAGCTACATCCCCAGCCCTATTTTTTGAGACAAGGCCTTGCTAAGTTACTGTACCTTGCTCTGATTAATGTTTTGAAGAACTGCCAGACTTTTCTAAAGAGATTGCACATTTAAAATACCAGCAGAAAGGTATGTGAGTTCCAGTATCTGTATTTCTCACCAGCACTTGTTACTGTCAGTTGTCTGGTTCTACCTGTGCTAAGGGGTGTCCCGTAGTACTTCATTGTGTTTTTTTTTACAAATGTTTTAGGTTACATGAAGTTTCATTTACCTCATTTTTCTTCTGTTGCTTGTGCTTTGGGGTTATATCTGAGAATGCTTTACCTAATTTAAGGGCACAAAGATTTCTGTTTCTTTTTTTTTTTTTTTGAGACGAGTCTCACTATGTAGTCCACGTTGGTCTTTTTTTTTTTTTTCCAGGTTGGTTTTGAACTCATTGTGTAGTCCAACCTGGCGCTGAATTTGTGGCGATCCTCCTGCCTTAGCCTACTGAGTGTTGAGACCACAGCTGTGTACTACCATGCTTGGCTTCTATGTTTTTACTAAGAGTTGCATAATTTTAACTCTTACAGGTTAGGCCTCTGACTGGCCTCAGTTTCCTATGGAACTGAGGATTAAACTCAGCTCTGTAGTGAGCTACATCCTCAGCAGTTTTGTTTGTTTTGTTTTGTTTGAGACAAAGCCTTGTGGAGTTGCCTGTGGTGGGCTTGAACTTGCAGTGCTTCTGCCTCAGCCTCCTGGAGTGCCATCACACTTGGCTTTTTTTTTTTTTTTTTGGAGACAAGGTCTTGCTGTGTAGTTCAGGCTGGCCTTGAACTTGTGGCAATGCACCTGCCTCAGCCTCCTGAGTGCTGGGATCATAGGTGTGTGCCACCATGCTCTGTCCAACTCTTCTGAGGTAGGGTCTTGCTTTGTGGTCCATGCTGGCTTCTACCTTGAGATCCTCCTGCCTCAGCCTTCCAGGTGCTGCAACAGCAGGTGTGTGTTACCACACTTGACTTCTGATCCATTGAGTTAATTTTTTGGTAGTGATGTAATGGAGTCCAAAATTCTTTGCATGTGACTATGAAGTTGTCATAGTTTTTGCTGAAAGGACTATTTCTCCATTAAACATTCTTTATGGCATTGTCAAAATGCACACTGTAATCCTAGGGCTTGTGAGGCTGTGGTAGGAGAGTGTAAATTTGACGTCAGCCTGCGGGCTACATAATGAGTTCAGGTGTGACCTGGATTGTGTCGCAGCTTGTCTCAAAACAAAACTCCGTGTGGGCTGGGGATATAACTCACAGTAACAGGGCTTGCCTGGTGTGTACCAGGCCCTGAGTTTGATTCTTTAGCACCCCCAACTCTTTTTTAAAAGACCGACCATAACTGTGAGCATTTATTTCTGGACTGCCAATTGATTCCATTAATCTGTTTCTATCTTTATGCACACGATCTTGATTACTAACTTTGTAGTAAGTTGTTTTTTGTTTGTTTGTGGGGTTATTTATTTATTTATTTATTTATTTTTGGTACTGGGGTTTGAACTCAGGACCTTACGCTTGCCAGGCAGGCGCTTGTGCCGCTGAGCTATATCCTCGGTCCTGTAGTAAGTTTTAGCATCATGAAATGGTAGGGTGGTTTGGTTAGACTTTTGGTTCCTTGTATTTCCATATGAATTTTTGGGGCCAGTTTATCAATTTCTGCAAAAAAAAAAAACCCCAAGTTTTGAAGAGTTGCAGTGACTCTAGACTAATTTGGGGGCATATTGACATCTTTACAAGTTTTCCATTCTGTGACAATACGATGTTCTCTCCATTTGTGTAGGTCTTTTCCATTTTCTTTCAGAAGTGTTTTGTAGTTTTCAGTGTCTGAATTCTTAAAAGCTCTCCAGGGATTCAGATGTGCAGGTAAGGTTGAGAACTTTGCCTTTAGCAACCATGAGTCATTAATTACCCTAACACCTGAAAGTTTCTCGGTTAGTAATCTCTCTCTCTCTTTTGACTCAGGAATTCACATTCTTTTGCCTGACTGAGTCAGTCTTTTGGGGTTAGACTTTCTCCAGTAACTGTGTTTGTTTTGATGACTGCTTTCACTGCAGGTGGACCTTTCAGAATGCTTGTTGTTGCCTTTCAGACATTTCTGTGGTAAATAGGGACTGAGAATTGGTACTTCTATCTTACCACACCCTTATTCCTCCTAATCCTCTGGCTCCTCGAAACCTACATTCTTTGAGAAAGGGTGTCACTGTAGAGAGCTAGAAGGAGAGCTCCCTGTTACCGTGAGTAAATATCCAGGCCTACCTGATTCCTGTCTCAACCTGAGGACCCTCCCAGGCCAGTGTACACCTGATACACTTAGCAGGCACTGCAAGTACCAGCCACAGTTGTGAGTTTCCTTGTCATAAGCCCTACCTTATAGAAGACGGAAAACAGAAGCCTGTGGACCAAAGGAGTTATTTATCCATTGGTTATAATTTACAGCCTAGTTAGATTCATGCCTTCATCATTTATGGTAAGACAGATCCTGTGTGGACAGAATTTTATACTGGATGTGAGAAGGTTTGCCAAGCATGTATTGTGAACAAGATTATAGGCATGCTTGGGTATTTAAAGGTAATTCTGAGATTAGCACTTTTCAAGTCCTTTGGAAGGATGCTGTTGAGTGACCCTACTGGCCATTTCATCTGTTCATAAGAATACGGCCCCTGCATGAACTAGCTTAAGAAAGTTTTCTGCTGCTATAAAATGGAGTGATGATAGTACTTAGCTTTAAGCATATTCTAAGGGTTGAGTCAAGTATTGTGTCTATGTCTGTGTACATACACGTGCACGTGTATGTGCTCTGCTAGCCTTAGCCCAGTTGGTATAGGTTAGGTTTTATGGTATGTTTAATATGCAACTATGTAATTCAGTTACATATCACGTAAACCACAGATACCCAGTGGCTCCTTAGGTAAGGATTTTAACTTGTAGAGGGTAAGATTGCAGTGAAGTAAGCAATTAAAATTAATTGTGCCAATGTCTTTAATCTTTTTAGGCTATTGCCATTGTGCTGGGGTTCCTAATTATGGTGGCTTTTGCTTTAATGATTTTCTTTGCTGTGAAAACACGAAGAAAGATGGACCGATATGATAAATCTAATATTTTGTGGGACAAAGAACGCATTTATGATGAGCAGCCCCCCAATGTTGAAGAGTGGGTAAGTGTTAAAAAAACCTTGTCTTTCCTGAAATTCCTAGGTTCCTGTACCTCAGTTGTTGCTTTATTACTTTGTGCTTAAAACTAGTGACTATACGTTGCAAAGTTGTTGTGGCTTTTATAATGAATTTTTTTTTAGTCTTTTTTTTTGAGACAGGGTTTCGCTATGCCATTCAGGCTGGCCTTGAGCTAATTTTGTAGCCCAGGCTGGTGGCTGGTCTTGAACTCTCAACAATCTTCCTGCCTCCGCCTCCTGAATAGTGGGATTACAGGAATGTGTCACCATGCCCAGCTAGGTTTCCTTTTTTAAAAGAGTGGACCTGGGCCGTGAAAAGAAAGACTTCTAAGGAAATCATGCAGAAAGAGGTTGAGAAGCCAGGCATGGTGGCACACACGCACTCGGGAGGCAGAGGCAGGAGGACCGTTGCAAGTTCGAGGCCAGCCTCGGCTACAAAGTGAGCTCAAGGCCAGCCTGAACCGCAGAGTTGAGACCCTGTCTCAAAAAGACCAAAAAAAAGAAAGAGGTTGAACTTGGCAGAATAAAACAACTACTTTCTCCCACCTTCTTTGATTTTTCTGCTTATCGTCTTTGAAGAAACACTGTTGTCCAGGGTGGTGTGCTCGCTGGCGGGGTGCTTAGGAATGAGAGTGATTGGCAGCCTTTTAACTTTGTTCCTTGGATGACACCATGGCAAACCACAGTGACTAATCCTGCACTCCCAGTTACCTGCAAAGTACTTTAGTGAGGCGGAGAGAGTGATTAGAGCAATTTTTGCTTTGATTTCAGTATATAGTGTTAACCTCTCCAAGCTTCCTCTGTGCTGTTGTGATTTACTGAAAAGCCCCAGGGAGTCCCTCCGAAAATACCTTCCAAATGAGTGCTACTGAATGGCCATCAGAGATGTTCAGAGTGGAACTTAGTTTCTGTTAGGGTGCTGTTAGAAGCAGCCTTACAAACTGCCATCACAGGTTTCTTTGACCAGACTGGTTTCTTGCCATGAAGGTCAGCTGAGTACTGGACACTGGTTCCAGAGTAGGTTTGTTCTGGCCACTGGGAGTGGGGTGTGGGGTATGGGGTGGCCTTGGGGGAAAGCTGCCAGTCAGGTATAAAAGAAAGATACTTTTTAGCTTTGTAGAGCATCCTAAAGGGCTGATTTGTTAGGAAGTCTAGAAACCTAGATGAAATTATATAAGAAATAACCTCCGACCTCCGAAACCCAAAGCTGTCTTAGGGAAGCAAGAATGGGCTGGGAATGGGAGCATAACCACTTGAGAGGCTGAGGCAGGAAGATCACAAGTTTTAGGCCAGCACGAGCAACTTGAATGAGACCTGTCTCAAAATAAAATAATGAAAAAGGAATGGAGATGTAGTTCAGTGGTAGATTGCTTGCTCAGTGAGAGCAAGACACTGGGTTCAATCTCCAGTATCTCCACCCAAGAAAAGCGAGAAAGGGCTAAGTTTTTGCCACCAAAACAATGGTTATAGTGTCCCTGCCGTCTGTCGAACCCTCCTTCTTTGTTGCCCGTATGGCAGCGATGGTGAACCTTTTAGAGCTTTCAGCGATGACAAAGAGCAGGCTGTTGCACGCGTGCCAAAGGTTCGCCACCGAGTGTGAGGTGTGGGGGAGTGTTTGCTTTCTTGCTTTGGCTCCAGGCAAGGCCACCTGTGAATGGGGCAGGACAGTCCACTGTGAACTATGCAGTCAGAGTTTCTGGGTGTGCCTTTTTCGTTGGTTGCTGCATTTGTTTACTTAAGGTTTCGACAGCTTTTTAAGAAGTCAACTCAAGGGCAGCCAGTGGCAGTGATAATAGCATTCCAAGTGAACTTCAGCCTCTCGCCTGATTTTACTGTCATAGAGGTTTAATCGGTGATTTGACAAAAGTTGGCCGTCCAGTCCGTGGTAACTACGAGGTGATGGTAATGTTGAAGCCGAAGGGACTAATTGACCTTTTTCTACTGGTGCTGAGGGTGATCCCAGAGCTTGACTTTTGAGGAAGAATGTTAAACATCGTAAAGGAAACAATTCTATAGTACTCCATAAATATGCATAATTTTTATTTTTTACATATCAGGTAAAAAGTTAATTTTTTCAGAAGGCACTGTGTCTGTTGAACTTCCTTTCTGAATCCCTGTCAACTTCCTGGGGCATGGCTTGTTTCACTTGTTTCACATGGATTCCATTGCACCGCTCTAGTGATAAGCATTTTCATTGTGTGAAACTTAAAGAATCATCTGTTGAAGATCAGATATATGACTTTTTCCCCAACTGTTTATGTGATTCTTAACCACACTGCAAATTCGTTTTTTGTTGTTGTTGTTGTTGTTTATGGTACTACGGATTGAACCCAGGGATACTTTCCTATTGAGCTACACCCCTAGCCCTACTTTTTTTATTTTTTATTTTGCAACAGAGTCTCACTAACTTGCTTAGGCGGGGCTGAAGAGTCTGTAATCCTGCTGCCTTAGTCTCCTGACTACCTAGGATTATAGGCCCTCTCAATGTGCCTGGCTAAATTCCTCATTTTTTCCCTTTCCCTCAGTTTCTTAAGAAAAGTTGATTTGAGGGCCAGGGAGATAGCTCAGTGGCACAGCGCCCCCCTGGCAAGTGCAAACTCCTGAGTTTGATTCTTGGCACCCAAAAGTAATTTTTTTTGGGGGGGGGGTTCTTTTTGAGACAGGGTCTCACTTCAGGCAGGCCTTGAGCTCACTTTGTAGCCCAGGCTGACCTCAAACTTGCAATGATCCTCCTGTGTCAGCCTTCCAAGTGCTGGGATTACAGGTGTGCGCTACCACGCCCAGCAAAAAAAGGTAATTTGAAAGAAGTGATTTTAAGATTTTTTTTGAGGCAGGGTTTTTGCTGTGAGGTTCAGGCTGGTCTTGAACTCTTGGCAATCTCCTGCTTTAGCCTCCCAAGTGCTGGGGTTACAGGCCTGTGCCACCACACCTGGCTTGATTTGGAGATGGTTTAGCCACAGGTTTTGCTTTTCTTCTGTTCTTTCCTGATCTGCTCAAGTGTATGTTGCTGAACTCAGTACCACATTCCTATTGTTTCCTCAACTGATCTCAGCCCCAAATGTGGCCTGTTCCCCTTCCCTTCCTCATATGGGCCTTCCTCTGCCCTGGGGCTGCTGTGGGGCAGATGTGACCCTACATCCATGCCAGACATTGGGGCCATCACAGACTTTTCTTCCTTTGGGTCATTAGAAAGTTAGTATCATCTAAAAAATCTAGAGTTGACTTCTTGTGCTGGGTAAAAGTTAAAGTTTGGGTTCTAGGCATGCTTGAGGCCCTTAGTTCAGTCTGCCCCAATTCTGGGGGGAAAAAATTTGGGTTTTACTAACGTGAATTAAGAAAACAGACACCCCAGGTAGTCAATAATGGTTGAGGGAAAATGAAACTTACTGCAGTTACAAGTAGCTACTCAATATTAATTTACTCTCTCCCTAAAATTTAGGGTAGGCTAGAAATTTATTATATTATCATATAAAATCTCACTGCCTTTCTTGGATTTTTAACTTTTTTTAAATGAGCTCACGGCAGTCCTGCATGGGCCTCCCAAGTGCTGGGACTATAGGCACGTGCCATCCCGCCTGGCTCACTAAGCAAATTTACCTGCTACTTACATTTGAAATCGCCTGATGATATAGTATGTCTGTTTTCATTTGGATCATACATTCTTGCTGGGGCTTTTCACATTATGAATATTAATATTTTGTCTTGCGTGTTAGTAAATTTTTCCTCGGGTTGTTGTGGTCTCTTACCTTTGTCTACAGTGTTGCTCTCACCTTTTTAAACCATTAGATTGAAGTATGATTGACAGTGTTCTCACTTTCTGGTCTTAGATTTGGCCTTATTTCCTTGTTTTCCATATTACTTTGTTGTTCCTAGGATGTCTTATCCAGGTACCCTTCAAGGTTTAAACGGTACTCTTCTATAGTTTGTAGCTATGTAGTCCAGGGAAAACTCTTAACTTGAAATCTCATTGCCTCAGCCTCCTGAGTGTTGGGACAGGCATGTGCCACTGCATCCCTCATAAGAATATTTTTTGGGAAGCACTCTACGAGTGAGCTATGTCCTTGGCCAATTTCCTGTTGATGGGGCTTCTGGGTTATTAAGAATAGCATTGCCAAGAACACTTTGCTACACTTGTGAGAGTTTCTCTTGGGTATGTACCTAAGAGTGCAACTCCTACATTGTGAATGTATGTCTTATAATGCCAAATTATCTTCCATGGTTTACCAATCTTATCTTGCCAGCAACTTTTGGTATTGTTAGACTTTATAATGTTTGCCAGTAGAACATGAAGTGTGTCACTGTTGTCTTGGTTTCTGTTTTTCTGAGAATGTCATGTCCTAATGTATTTTCTCTTCTACTTTTTGGCAATGGCTGAAGTGGCAGAACTCAACCAGCTTGTCTGCTCTCTTTGTAATATTGAGGATTGAGCCCAAGGAGCTCCAAGCTCTATGATCAGTCCTTTTAAAAATATATATTATTTTTTACTGGGAAAGGAATTCAGGGGTGTCTTACCACTGAGCTGTACCCCAGCCCTTTTTCTGTTTTATTTTCCGATAGACAGGGTTCAGTCTGCCCTGAACTACTAATCCTCCTGCCCCAGCCTCTTGAATAGTTGAGTTATAGGCATGTGCCACCATGCCAGGCCAGTTTCTCTCTTCTCTTGCTCTTTTTTTTTTCTGTCTTTTTGAGACAAGGTCTTGCTGTGCATTTCAGGCTTGCCTTGAGCTCACTTTGTAGCCCAGGTTGGTTTCGAATTTGTAATGATCCTCTTGCTTCAGCCTCCTGGGTGCTGGGATTACAGATGTGCTCCACCACACCTGGCTGTGTTATCTTGATCCTTGTAAGAGTTTTGATGGGTAAAGGTCAGCATTTATGGGACATAATTCTGAGGTACCAGAGCACTGTTTCTCATAAATGACTAACTATTGTAGATATGACAGGCTAAGGTGCCCTCCCTTGCTCAACTGGAAATAGATGAGTTACTTCCCTTTCTGTTGTCTTGTAATTAGAGGTGCTTTTAATGCTGAGAGTCAAGTAATCCATCCTTGTGACAAGAGTAAAACCCTAAACTGGGCTCAGTGAGCCAGCTGTAGTCCAGACTGTTTGGCTAGAACAAAAGGCTTGCTTGAGGTCAGGAGTTCAAGGCCAACATGGACAACATAGTGAAACCTCATCAAAAGAAAAAAAGGGCATCTGTGTGGTTATAGTGCTGCACTCCTGTAATCCCAGCACTCTGGAGGAGGCTGAGGCAGGAGGATTACTTTGAGTTTGATACCCCCCTGAGCTGCATAGTGAGTTGAAGGTCAGCTTGAATTACACAGCTAGACCTTGTCTCTAGGAGAAAAAAGAGGCATAGAAGCTGTTATGATTTGTGTCTGTGTGTCCCCCCAAAGCCTAATGTGGCCATGGGGCAGGCTTTTAGAGTTTGAATGATTATGGGTGTGAGAGCTACACCCGCCCTGGGGTGGATAGTTTGCATATGTAAGGGAGACGAAGAAGCTGCTTGCGGCCACTCCTCCCTTGTGTGCTTGCTGCTTTTGCTGTGTTCTGCCGCCATGAGCTGTAGCCCTCTTGACATGTGCCATTGTGCCTTGTAACCTGCCAAGTATGGACTGAAACCTCCACAAACTGTAAGCAAAATAAACCTTTCCTTCCTTAATTTTGGGCGTCAGGTATTTTGTCCCAGCCACGAGAGAAAAGTAACCAAGACAGAAGCCCTCAGCCATTGTTCATAGTGAATGAACTTCCTCGCTACTGCCCTGGGTTACTTTGCTACACACAGCCCAGAATACCCTGCCTGTTGAGTTTGGGCATCAGTGTAGGCAAAAAATACTCTTCCTTGCAGGTTTCATTTCTCACATGGACCAGCGGGACTGTTCCGGCGTCCCTGTCTTTGTGCTTGACATGTAATGTTGACCAGTCTACTTCTCATAGAAGCAATGTATTGGAGAGTAGGAATACCAGGAGATTTGGTTGGAGAGTGCCAGATACTGTGATAGCCAATTCCAGTACTCACTGGAAAGCAGCTTTATGGCTTTGGACTTTAGTTGCCTTGTCTATAAAATGAAGCTGTATTGTTTTGTTGATCTGAGATTCATCTGAGAAATTGAATGAGACTGGTAAAGGTATGGTTATCTATCTCTCAGGGATATTGAAAGGAAAACAGCAGAACAGAATTCTGATAGTGCATAAATGAGCATTCTCCTAGTTATAGGAGGCAACATAAATTTACTTACATAAAAGGATGCATTTATTTGCAAGATTTTCGGTATACTCTTGAAATCCTAGAAAGAGGTGAAACAGCTTAACCTTAGAGACTGAGGCAGGAGGTTTACTTTGAGTTCGATACCAGCCTGAGCTGCATAGTGAGTTGAAGGTTAGCCTGAACACAGCTAGACCTTGTCTCTAGGAGAAAAAAGAGGCACTGCTAAAATCAGGGACTTACAGGTCCTCGGGACTTGCCTCCTCACCTCTATTTTTCTACCTGGGTAGGCTTTGTTTTCTCTCTAGGAACATAGGCAGGGTGGCCAATGCTTCCATTATTTTTTTTATCTTTTCATTATTTTGGCTAATGCTTACTCTTTTTTTTTGGTCTCAAACTCACAGTGATCCTCCTGCCTCAGTCTCCTGAGTGCTGGGATTACAGGCATGCGCCACCACGCCCAGTTTGGCTAATGCTTCTAAGCTCAGCTCTGAGCAGGTATAATGGTCTCAGGCTCAGCTGTCTACAGACATGAGAGCTCTTGCAGTTTTCATATCAGTGCTTCATCTAAAATTGGCCTAGGAAGGGACCTTGTCTGACAAGCGTAGGGCAGGTGACATCTTACTCTAACCTGATGGGGCAGAGGCAGGGCCCCCTGTGCGTAGTATGGCCCGTGGCATCCTTAGAGTTTCTGTGTGGCATGAGGAGACCACTTCTAGAGAAAGATGCTGTGTAGACCGTCTGTGTGGTGGAATGAGTTTCTGAACAGTTGCTTTTTTTTTCTTTTTTGAGACAGGGTCTTACTATGTTATTCAGGCTGACCTTGAACTTGCATATGTAGCCGAGGCTGGCCTCAAACTCACAGTGATCCTGCCTCAGCCTTCTGAGTGCTGAGATTACAGGTGTGAGCCACCACACTCGGCTTATGAGCAGTTTCAAGTATGTCTGCTGGCTTCCTCCATTGAGGTTACCTTATTACTAGATTCCATTCTGCTTTCTCACAGAGTCTAAGGAGTTGACCAGTGCCAGAGGTGGACTCTTTAGCCATGGGTGCCAGAACTGAGTCGATCCGAATGAGTAATTCATGTTAATCTTTCTGTTTGGATCCATATATCCCATCTGGATTTTTAGAAAGTTATAAATATGTGGAAATATATGTGCTTACTTTCTGTAGAATAAATATTATACCTGCAGCCTGGCTCTGGGAAAGCATACACCTGTGTAGTGACTATTAAGAGAAGATTGTGTGCTTGAGATTTGTTTTTATTGGTTAGTAACAGAAAATCAAGAACTGCAGTTTCAGATGCTCTTGGTTTTGTTTTGGTAAAGTGAAAAGAAGAGTCTGCTTGGGGTAGTGGTGTGGGCCTGTAATCCCAGCCGCTCAGGAGGCTGACATAGAATTGCAAGTTCGAGGCCAGTCTCAAGAAATCAAAAGGGCTGCGTGTGGTTCAGTGATAGACTGGTAGAGTGCCCAGGGTTTGACCCCCAGGACCACAGGGTAAATAAACACACACACACACACACACACACACACACACACACGGAAAACCCTAGAGATGGGGCAGGGTCCCTGGTATGCAGCCTGGCCCTCAGTTATTTGTGGTCAACCTAGCACAATTTTTGGTATCTGATTCTGAGAAAGGTTTTAACTTTGCCCCAGTGCATCTTTATCTGTTCTTTGATACATTACTTTTTGTAAATGGTAAAAGAAAAGCTCCATTCACAGATACACTGATGCTGTAACAATTAAAGGGCATGCTAAGATGAGTGTGGTGTTGGCACATGTCTGTACTTCTGTCTAGCACAATTGGAGCCTGAGGCAGGACAGTTGTGAGTTCCAGTTTAGCCTGGGCAACTTAGTAAGAGACCCTTTCTCAGAGTAAAAAATAAGAACATGCTGGGGATGTAGCTGTGTGTGAAGGCTTTGGCTTCAATCCCCAATGCTGCCCAAAAACACCAAAACAAAACAAGAGACAAAAATACAGAGTGGGCCAGCGCATAATATATTACTACTCAATAAACTTTAGCTAGAATAGTAATTGAATGACCCAGCACCAGTGTGAGCAGAGTGGAGGGAGGACAGACTGGGGCGTCCTGGAAACCAGGGCCGGGCCCGTGCTCTGGCTCTGTGAGGGCAGGAATTCATAATTTCTAGCACGAGGGGTTAATGTTTCTAAGCCCAGCTGTGTGTGTTAGGAATCTTGAGCTCAGCAAGGCACAGTTGTCTGCAGCAGGGAGAACAATTGTTCCTAACTCCATAGCTCTCAAGCCTCAGGCAGCAGTCAGAATCCCTGGAGGGCCTGTTTCGGATCAGTAGGCTCTGGGCGGGATCTGAGCAGGTGCTGTGGATGCCCCTCCTAGGGGACTGTCAGAACCGCTGCTCTCTGGTGTCAGCCGCGGCCGTCACACTGCAAGCCCAGTCAGCGGGTGAGCTCCTGTGTGTGCGTGGTGCACCCAGCCCACCCCGGAGTGAACAGAAGGGATTTGAGTGCAGGTGCTGTCGCCTCAGGCTCTGAGCACCGAGGCATTGTGCGCCTTCCACTGCACCAGTGGAGGAGCTGTGCTGAGTTAGGTGTGTGTCAGAGTAGTTTTGCTGTATTTCCATTTCTGCAGCAAGGGGCTGTGCCTGAGATCATTGACAAGGTTTGCTCAGTGAGTATAAGGTTTCTCCGCAGGCTGTGCTCCCAAATCTCCAGTAACCCATTGACCCTGAGGGAGTTTCAGAATTCATTTTTGCAAGACTGGGTTACTGTTGCTGAGCATTGTGCAGCCGTGGAAGTGGGGTGTGTTTGTAAGTGCTCAGTGCCATCAGAGCAGCCTTTATTAATCAGACTTGCTCAGAGCTTCATGGGGGATTAGTACACATGGCAACAGATTGAAGGTGTAAAAAAGCCTTGGAGAACTTTTCAGAGGGAGGTGGTTTTGAGCTTTTGGTATGGGCCAGCACCTGCAAATGTAAAAATACCAGAAAACAAGAAAAACAAGTTGGACCACTTAGTGTTGAGGCTGTGGTATTATACCAGGACACTGGCAGGTGGGACAGCGGCTTGAAAACTGGAGATGATACTTTAGATTAACCTGCTCCTCCCTCCTGCTGGAGGTGTTTCTCCACTTCCCTTACCAGGCAGGAAAAGCCCTTAGGAGGGTGGTGTTCCTGGGCTCCAGCCTAAACAAAGGCACTAGTGACTGAAGCACCCCGTTAGACCAGTAGCGATTTCATGGCATATTTCATTAGGGTGTGGTGAGGAGTTTAGTTAGTAAGAAAGATCCTCTTTGTTTCAGAGAATAGTCAGATATCCAGCAATTAGCCAGTCCGGTGGCACAGGCCTGTAATCTCAGCACTCTGGAAAGACGAGGCAGGAAGACTTGGAGTTTGAGCCCAGGTTAGGCAATTCAGCAATTTAAGCACTGTCTTAAAATTTAAAAAGGCTGGGGATGTAGCTCAGGGCCAAGGCCCTGGTTGGGTTCAGTCCTCAGTATGTAAACAGATACGTGCATACATGTAGTCAGCAGCAGTGGGTACCCCAGTCTTAAGTGGGAATTCTGACAGGTCAGAAGGCGCAAGATTTTGGAGCTCGGTGGACCAGGGTTCAGATTCCACCTCTGCCGCTTTAGATTCTATGTGACCTTGATCGAGTTAACCTTAGCAGCTCCATTTCATCATCAGATAATACACATAGTCCTATATCATGGGGTGGTGCTGAATCAACATGGTCAAGCTCTGCCTGGCACATGACAGATACTCAGTAGGTGAACTTTCCTTCCCTTGGAGCGGATGACCTGGGTCACACTGTTAAACTGGCTGGATGTGGGCCTGTGCTCTCCTGGCTGTGCACTCTGGAAGGATGGAAGTCAGGATGGAAAGCAAGGAGGGCAGGAGAGTAGTGTTACTAATTCCAAACAGAACACTGATGAAATGTTTCCCCCTCACTTTGTTTTGGAGAGAGAAACTTTTCATTCAGTGACCCAAAACATCCTCGACCTTTGTACTCCCTTGACTTGGGGGTTTGGTGGGGAAGATGGGCCTGCGTGATCTTGGAGCTCCATCTTGGCCCCAGCTAGGCAGGGCAGAGGCCCAGTGGGCATCCAGAGAACACCAAACCGTTCTGAAGCCGGACTGTCCTCTTCTAACATCCTGGGGGCGAGTGGGGGGGTTATAATTTTTTCATCAACTCTCTGTGGAAGAGTGTTGTTTCTGAGATTTTTTTTCACACTTCACATAATCAGAACCCTGCTAATGAGCATAATTACATTTTGAAGAAAACTTTGTCCTCATCATAATTACTGCTTGTGTAGATCTTCTGGAATCTTTTTGTTTGTTTCTTGAGACAAGATCTCACTATGTAGTTCAGGCTGGCCCTGAACACTGCATCGCTCAGGCTGACCTCAGACTCTTGGGATCCTCCTGCCTCAGCCTCCCAAGTGCTGAGATTATAGGCATGCACCACCACACCTGACTGGAATCTTTCTTATTTCATTTGACATTTCAGAAACACTTAATTCCCTTAATTGTTAACACTGCATGGAGTGCTTGTCCTGTTTTAATTTAACCCTAATACTGAGTCTGCGACACTCTTTGGTTGGTGTATTTTTTCCTCTGTTGCCTTGCATATTTGTCTTTCTGCTGCCTCTATAAAGTCTAAGTGTGGGATGGGGAGGTGGGGCCAGGAACTCCAGAAGGGACCCAGATCTCCGAGGGGAAGGCATCTTCGCCTCCTGGAGGCCCCTGGAGCGCCTTCCCTCGAGTCTCCACCCCTCAAGCTGTCTGCCCTCCTCTCTGTTTTGTTTTGTTCTTTGAAATGGGGTCTTGCACTCACTGTGCAGCTCACATGGGCCTTGAATGTGCAGGGATCCTCCTGCCCCAGCTCCTGAGTGCTGAGATTCCCGGTTTGCGCAGCCACGCCCGCCTCCTTTCTTCCTCTTCACGAACTTCAACTGTGCCATACAGTTTTCTTGGCTGGGATCCCATCAGTAGTAACAGTGAAACTCAGAAAAGCCTCATCTCCTCGTTGGAAATGCAGATTGGGTCCCCCTGTATAAATTACTGGTACCCAGCCCGTCAGTCTGCGCAGGTGCCCCCACTTACTCTGCTGACCTTCAGGGCAACAGTACTGGGTTCATACTCACACTGTATGCGTATCATGAAGCACATTAGAGAAAAGGTACACTTTTAGTTTTGGGGAAGGGGGAAAAAGAAAGCATTAAAAGTGAAAAAATTACCTTTCTCCTTGTTTTACGAATTTATATTTGCCTCTGAACTGAAATTTTATTTCTTTTTTTGTTTCTTTATTTTTTGTCTTTTTTGAGACAGGGTCTCGCTATGCAGTTCAGGCTGGCCTTGAGCTCACTTTGTAGCCCAGGCTGATCACAAACTGGCAACGATCCTCTTGCCTCAGCCTCCCGAGTGCTGGCATTACAGGCGCGTGCCACCACGCCCGGCTGCCTCTGAACTTTCAAACTTCTCTTTGAGAACCAAGACAGTTGCTTGCTCGTCTTTTGAATCTGGCATCGTATTTGGGTGGGGCTTTTAATTTTGGAGGTGTGGGTTCTAAAAATATAGAATGCTTTACAAATTTGGATGTCTGTTTCCAGTTTTACTGTATGTGCTGCTGAACTTTTTATGCCCATGTATCAAAAAGGCTTTGTCAGGCATAGTGGCACACATCTGTAATCTCAGCACTTGAGAGGCTGAGGCAGGAGGATTGCCATGAGTTGAAGGCCAGCCAGGGCTATATAATAAATTCAAGGCCAGCATGAACTACACAGCGAGACCCTGTCTCAAAAAAAAAGGTTTAAATATAAAAGATCTATGCTGGAGAGTGGAACTTGCGCTCAAGCTAGTCCAGTTCTGCTGACACTGACATAAATGAAGGCCAACTCAGAATGGCTTTTTGATGAACCATTTAGGCATACACAGTGTAGAACTGAACAGTAATCAGTGAGGGAGCCTTTCTGCTAAAAACTCTGGGCTCTTGATTTGTGCCAGGCACTGGGATAGGCTTTAGAAATTCAAAGAGTAAAGCGGGACACTGCCCATATTAACTTTTTTTTTTTAACTAGGTCCAGGTCCTTGGGAAAGTTGTCCAGTTCCCTGAGCCACAGCTTCCTCATTTTTGAGGAAGGAGTAACACTTGCCTGTAAAGTTGTGCCTAGTAAATGACCCCTCAATTCAGTGGTCATGGGGGTGGTTTAAGAATAGTACATTGTTTGCTACAGTTAGAGATTAGCAGTCCAGCCGGTGCCATGAGTAAGCGATTGCTCGGCAACGCCGAAGTGCTCTTTGTCAGCCCAGGTGTGGGGTGCTAGGAGGACCGGTTGCTCCTCTCCCAGCAGGGACTTGAGGGGAAAGGTCGCTAGGAGCTGGTGACACTTGATCTAAGACTTGAAGCCCAGTGAAGGATTAGCTGGCAAAGAAAGGAGGAAGGGCAGTCCGGGCTCTAAGAAGCCCCAAAAGGACCCCTGCTACAGTCCAGCTGGAGGAGAAGGAGCAACTGGAGAAGTGTAAAGTGGCTTTAAGGAAAGGAAGTCTTTCCAGATTCTGACGAGGCCTCTTTGGCTTGGTGGGGCTTTCCCTGTGGAATGCAGTGTTGTGTTCTGGGAGCCAAGAATAGTTCCCACCCCATCTCCCCCTGTGGTGAGATCTGGAAACCCACCCATTTTCCAGGCTGCTGCCAAATTCCACTTTCTGAGGAAAATGCTCGCATTCCCTTCTAACTCAGTGTTAAGCAGTCAACACAATGCCTCTGTGTGTTCTGAGGCTGGGTGAGGACCTTCAGACGTGGGTTGCAGGGCTAGGAATGGTGCTTGCCGGGTTTCAACGCTGTGAGGAATGGAAACCTAAGTGTAGGGCTTGTGTATTGCAGGGAAGTCAATACTCTGTATTGATGTTGAACCTAACAACAAGGGTCTAAGAGTGAAATAATTCAATTATAATTCTGCTGTCACCTCTGAATTCTTTCAAAAATTCTTTGATTGGATCTAATGGCCTTCATTCCAGCATCTTAGGACTTTTTATGCTGTTCAGAAAGCATTGTGGCAAAGGAGCTATTCTGCCACATCTTTTATTCATCAGAACAACTTCACACAGTGGGTGGTTTCCCCATTTTATGCAGGTGAGGAGGCTGAGTCTTTATAGAGCTTGTAAGTGGCAGGTCAAGGGGGAGCCTAGGTCCTGCCCTCCCTTACTTGGAAAAATTCTACTTTTCTGCATAAGTCACTTGTGGGATTATTTTGATTCCCCCCTAACCCATAAGTCATTTCCATTCCTTTATGCTAAAATAGCTAAATGATTTATCTGGGATTAGCACTTGATTTGGTTGTTTTTTTCCCCTCCGTTTAAAAAAATCAACTGTAGAGTAATAGGTGATAGATTTTTTAGGTGAAATTTAAGAGTAGCTGACATGGTGGCACATACCTGTAATGCCAACTACTTGGAGGCTGAGGTAGGCAGAATGCAAGTTCAAGGCCAATGTGGGCAACTTGGCAATGCCCTATGTAAAAATGAAAATTTAAAAGGAGTGGGGGTGTAGCTCAGGGGCAGAGTGCTTTCCTAGCATTCCCAAAGCCCTGGGTTCAATCCTTGGAATAGCAGCAACAAAGTAATTAGGCATTGGGAATTGAGCCCAGGGCCTACATACTGAGCTACATCCCCAACCCTTTCTGGTAAATCTTATTAACTAAGTACAATCCCTAATGAATTTTTTTGTTTGCAATGTTGGGGACTGAACCCAGGGTCTGCACATACAAGGCAAGTGCTTTACCTCTCAGCTCCACCGCTACCCTGGATATTACTATCCTGCATTTCTTTACACATCAAGGGAGTGAGAAGAAAGTGAAAAAGGCAGGCAGCGGCGTCCTGATGCACCGGGAGGCTGAGTAGTGGAGCCTGTGAAATGTCGGTTAGGGGAAAATAAAGAGATATGGCAGAGATAAGTTCGAGTGCCTTAATTTCTTCTGTAGTTGTACCATTTCATGCTCAAGGGTGAATGGAGTAAGAAGCAAAGTCTTTCGTTTTAGATCAGTGATTTTCCAAGAGTGGGGCCCAGACGGCAGCAGCACTAGCAGAGAGTTTGTGAGACGCGAAACTGCTGCTGTTGTAGTGACACAAGTCTGTCATCTGTAATCCCAGTTCTTGGGAGGCTGCGGCAGGGTGATAAGGGCGGGTCCAGGACAGTCTGAGCTCCTGGAGTGGGGAGGTTTTCGCCTCTGCGCTGTCGCACACCTATTTTATGTTGAACCTGGTTTTCCTACCACGGAGGAGGGTGGGGCAGTGGGACAGTTAGGTGGGTAGTTGTTGCACCTAATTACATAGGAAGAGAATCAAGTGAGATTTTTCCCCTGACACTAGCCCCTCTTGTAAAACTAGCAGTAGCACTGTTTCTGTGCTTACAGAAATATTGATTTGACTGTTTAATAATAAAAATGCAATCACTCTAAGTTAATATATTTAATGAGCCCAGTAAATATTTGGTATTTATATAGGGTTAATTTTTTTCCCATGCACCCCTTAAATTACAGGGTACATAATACTAATTGCTGTTGCTGTTTTCGTTTGGGGTTTTTTAGGTTAAAAACGTATCTGCGGGCACACAGGACATGCCTCCACCCCCATGTGACTATGTGGAGAGGGCTGACAGCCCCATGGCGCACTCTTCCAATGGCAAAGTGAATGGCAAAACGTCCTACCCAGAATCTTCCTATAAATCAACACCCTTGTAAGTAGCAGCTCCTTACTTTGATAGAAAGAGTTAAAAAAATGAATATTTGGATCTTTAAAATCTGTCGTTAGAGCTGGGTATGGTGATGCACACCTGTAATCCCAGCACTCAGGAGGCTGAAGAAGGAAAATTGCTGAAAGTTTAAGGCTAGTTTGGGCTACATAGGGAATTCAGAGCTAGCCTGAACTACACAGTGAGACTCTGTCTCAAAAAAAAAAAAAATCAGTTAGTTGTTAGCTAGTTTAGTGGTGCATACCTGTAATTCCAGCCACTTGAGAGAATGAGGTGGGAAAATCTCAAGTTTGAGGACAGCCTGGATAATTTAGAAAGACCCTGTCTCCAAAAGGGGTTGGGATGTAACTCAGTGTTCCCTGGGTTCAGTCT